>NC_044329.1:70933005-71236036 GCF_007399415.2 Gopherus evgoodei
TTTTGGCCGGAAAATGCTTGTAGATGTTTGATTTTGGACTGAAAAAGAATTTGGTGAAGCAGGAAGCACTGTGCCCAGTAGTTAGGGGAAGGGACTGGGTGTCAAGACTTGTGTGGTGTTCTCCTGATTTCCCTCCCTAACTCACTAAGGTTATGTCTACACTGCCCACCAATCCGGTGGGCAGTGATCAATCCAGCAGGGGTCGATTTATCGTGTCTAGACTAGACACGATAAATCAACCTGAGTGCTCTCCCATCGACTCCTGTACTCCATCACCGCAAGAGGCACAGGCGTAGTCGCCTGGGAAGCAGCAGCAGTCAACTCATCACAGTGAAGACACCACGGTAAGTAGGTCTAAGTACATTGACTTCAGCTATGTTGTTCACATAGAGCAACCCCTCCTCCCCCAATGTAGACCAGGCCTAAGTGACTGGCCTAAGTCACTTAACCTCTCATTGCTTCACTTTCCCCATCTGTGAACTGCCGACAATCAGTCATGTTTGTGAGGTACTCAGACAATGATTAACACTATGGAAAATTATTCACCAGTAAAATTTTCGTGGTTTAGTCACCACTTTATCATACCCTACCCAACAATTACAGAGATTATTATGGCTCTGCCTACCAGAAGCAGGGAGGCAAAAGATCTCTGTCAAGGCAAGTACATAAATACCAATCCACCCACTTCTTTTCTAGTAGAAGACGTCTAGAGCAAAATAACGAGGGCATAAAATATTTGGAGAGAGGGAGGCAAGAGGGATGTAGGATGGGATTAGAGAGGACAAGAACAAATAATTACCTGTGCATATTTTCTGTTGTACTTCCCTCTTCTCCCATCCTACTGAGCAACAGCAATTAGAGACAGCAGATGTTGCAAGAAATTAAACAAAGGAGTCAAGCTAAACATTCAGTGGTGCTTGGGGCAGCTACTGGCCAATAAATTGCGGCAGATAAAGACAGGTCTAATTGGTATTGCCAAATGCGAGGGTGCGAATATCTGACCAGGTAGCTATCTCACAAGTTCTTCCCTATGAATCCACATGGAAATCTCACCAGCAATTTAGAGGGTTGAACTAACAATCTATAAAGATCCCTGGTGCAAACATCTCATACAGGCTAGAGGTGCTGGCTCAGTCACACCAGAGTCTGTCTTGATATCTGCCCAGCAAACTGCAGTTGCTGAGCAGGATCAAGGTCAGGGTAACATGTTAGGAGCACAGTTTCCCCCTCCTTTGCTAAAAGCAGAGTGTGAGTTTCCCTCTTCTCCTTTCCCTAGGCTTGAAGGTCTCTCCTATCCCAGAGCGCCTCCTGCTCTTGCCTCATTTTACTAGCTTCCATTGACTTCAATAGGGCCAGGAAGTCATCCTGCGTGTGGCTTACAAACACATGAACTGACAGTAGTTACTGGTATTTGTGAATATAAATGTTATGCTGTGCAGCCCTATGTATATTTCCAGCTGCTGCTGCTCAGATCTTGTATTTTTATGGCTGTTTTTATGCTTTCTTCCTTGCTTTATTTTAAAAGCAGCTCATGAAATAAACCTAGATCTATACCAGCCTAATGTAATCCTGACTCATCTAATTAGAACAATCATTTAGGATGATCTTTCTGTTTCTACTCAGTTGTGTCGGTTAGGAAGGTATTTTTGTGTTGTCTACAGAATCTCAAAGAACTTGCCCACTCCAATTTTGTTTTGAGTTTTTTTGTTTTTTTTAAAAACCTTAAAATTGTTAACTGTCTTCTTCATAACTAGTTTAGCAAACATGAATCAATCGCAGAACCAGGTTTCAGGAGATCTAAATTCTATAAATGGTTCTGCCTCAGACTTTGGGCAACTTAGCCTCTCTGTACCATAGTTTTTGCAAACTATAAAATGGGGATTAATAATCTTTACCCTCATATGGGACCACACATTGGTATTGGTAAATTTTAGACATTAATGTTGGAAGTTTTTGAGAGGTTCCAAAGTACTGTCTAGCCCCTGACAGACAAACCTCAAATTAGGACATTTTCTGTTTACTTTTTTACTTCTGTACCTTATTTTACTTTCTTGTTATGAACACTATTTCGTGGGATAAGAACTTGCTGATTGCAACTGTATTTTTAATTTATCCTTGGATGGAAGATGCCATAGATGTGCAAAACATTTTTTGGCTCTTTTTGGGTCCTCAGAAATGTAGTGATAAATCAAGTCTGTATGTTTCTGTGACATGTGCAGACAAACTCTAGTTTTTGACATTTTGTGCACATGAATCTCTTAAAACCCAAGTTATTTAATGGGAAGGTTAGCTTCCGTGCAGTGGTTTATCTGAAATTCCAGAGTGCACTCTTTCTGTTTCGCACATCTCCAATATTTTAATGTTAAGTAAAAATAATGCATGGATTTCTCACTTATACTATAGCAGCTTCAGTATTTTCCCACACTAGAATTTGGTGCCCATCAAAGAGAGCTTGTCAGCCATGTGAGAGGAGGGGAACATCTACAAGAGTAGATGGAGGTAACCTTTTTAAAACAATTGCAGAATGGTAAAAAGCGCAAGGGAATATTTATATTTCTGTCTTCAGAACACCAAGTTTCCAAAACTAAGTGTATGAATGAAACCTGTCTGTAGACCAGTTTGTTACTACTGTAGATTTAGCTATGGCTCATGACACTTGCATTACCTAATATAATTCCCATTAAACCAATTTAATTCAAATTATCTTAGAAAATATCTAACAGGTAAGCAAGAGAGGGATATTTACCCATTAGTGATATGATGAACTGCTTTACCTACAGTCACTTGGCAATCCATGAATGTCAATTAAAGGAGATTCCTGAATGATCCCAGTGGAGGAATGATATTCATAAAAATGGTTCATAGCTGCTCTTCTAGATACAGTTAATGTAGTGCAGAGGGACACATCTGGAGGACAATAATGCTAATAATGGAAACATTATTGCAAATCTTTTAACAGAGAAAATGGACATTTAGTAAAATCCCCATACTTTTGGGGATTTTGTTGGGAACTGCCTGGTTGGGGAGTTCTCTTTTCTTTCCTTTACTCCTTGTTTAGAGACCAGGGTTCACCCTACTTCTGATACCATGTAGTGTGAGGACGCAAACACAGAGCCATGTTTTAAGCAGCAATTAGAGAACTCCATAACCAGGAAGTTCCTATATTTGTTAAGCTCCCTGCTGCAACACATCCTGGTCTTCTCTGTTAACTGTGGAGGGTCAGGAACTCTTTACCCACTCCACGTACATGATACTAGAATACATTCACGGTGAAATCTCAGCCCCACTGAAGTCAGTGACAAAACTGCCATTGACTTTAATGAACAAGAATTTCACTATCAGTTTCCAACCATCCCACAACAGCTACAGAGTCAAATGAAGCTTTGCCATCATTGTGAGTATTCTTGAAAAGCAGATAGAGAATGTAGAATGTGATGCTGAAGCCTTCAAAATTGATGCAAAAATTCTTTGTCATTAATAGCGACATGTTTTCATTACAATTTATACTATATTGGTTAGAGCTATGATATGACATAAAACCCTAACTGTGCACCACCATTCAGACCCACATCTTTCACACAGGCCAGCATGGGGTTCCAAGAGAAATATGCCGCCTTTACTAAGACAACAGCAGGACATAAACATGAATGTTCATAAGATTTCCCCTGCTCCACCCTCCGAAGAAGCTGTGTGGATTTACAGGATCTGGGTTATATTCTGGGCTGTCACACCTTATTTCTTACAGAGTCCTGTGGCACCTTATACACCAACAGACGTATTGGAGCATAAGCTTTGGTGGGTGAATACCCACTTCGTTGGTTGCATCCAGACTAATACGGCTACCCCTCTGATACTTTTATTTCTCACAGTGGCTCACAACAGGAGTCCAACCAAGATCAGACTCCTGAGAGAGGCTTTTCCTTCTTAAGGAGCAATGCAAACAGTGAGTATCTGCAGTGATGCAAGGCAGCCTTTTCAAAACAAAGTCGCTTTTCTTATTGACCTCGAATACAGCATTGGAGAGTCCTTAGGTTAGATCAGGAAAGGTAAACTTAAGACAGGGTCTCCACCAATATGGACTTTGGCACAAGATCTGTGCTGTTTTCAGATCCCAGTTGGCTTTCCTAATCCCTCTGTCCCTGCTCTGGCTGCACCACTAGCCTTAACATCCAGTCACATGATACATCCTGCCTTTTTTTCTCTGACTAGCGAATTTTTGCTCTGTTTCTCTGCAGAGAGGTGAGGGGGAAAGTAACTTTTTCTGGGAGTAAATGTGTGGTTATTGAGGCTTCCTTTGACTCTGTAAGGTCTTCCATTCAAATGTGTTGATTCCAGCCCAGGCAGACCTAGTAGGTATATGTCTCAAATGCTAGCCCTGATCTCTCCATCTCCCAGGGAGAAAATTAATCCCCCCCCACATGCACCCCACCCCAATGGGCATTAATGTGAAGTGGATAGGTACAGAGTCATACAGATAGTTCATAAAAATATTACAGAAAATCCCCACATTTGTCACATCAGTATTGATCAATTTTCATCCCATTGGTTATGATAACAGAAGTCATGGGAATACAGTGATCAATTTTTCTCGATTAACTATTGACATTCAGGATACTTAGGATATATGCATGTATTTGAAATGTTAACTGATAGTGAATTATAGAGCAGAATTAGTAATCATATTTATAAATTTCAGTATAAACTTTAATGGATTTCCTGAGCACAATCAGATCATGTGTTTGATGCTAGGAATATATCATGAGTTTGACTGTGACAGTATATCTAGACTGCTCCAGTAAAAATAAATTTAGCCCCACACACACCCCTGCCCAGGGCCGGCGCTTCCATTTAAGCAACGTAGGCAATCGCCTAGGGCGCCAGGATTATTGGGGGGTGGCATTTTGCTGGGGGGGGCGGCAGGCGGCTCCGGTTGACCTACCGCAGGCATGCCTGCGGACGGTCCGCTGGTCCTGCAGCTCTGGTGGACCTCCCGCAGGGACACCTGCGGCAGCTCCACTGGAGCTGCGGGACCAGCGGACTCTCTGCAGGAACGCCTGCGGCAGGTCCACCAGAGCCGGGGGAGCAACACGCGGAGCGGCGAAATGGCCATGCGCCTAGGGCGCCAAAAACACTGGGTCATCATCTGAGACTGCTACAACATGAAATATATGGCAGAATGCAAGTAAAACAGAGCAGGAGACATACAATTCTCCCCCAAGGAGTTCAGTCACAAATTTAATTAACACATCTTTTTTTAATGAGTCATCAGCTTGGAAGCGTCCTCTGGAACAATGGCTAAAGCATGAAGAAGCATATGAATCTTTAGCGCATCTGGCATGTAAATATCTTGTGACACCAGCTACACCAGTGCCATGCGAACGTCTGTTCTCACTTTCATGTGACATTGTAATTGGGACTGGGGGGGGGGCAGCATTATCTCCCATAAATGTAAACAAAGGTGTTTCTCTTAGTGATTGGCTGCACAAGAAGTAGGACTGAGTGGACATGTGGATTCTAAAGTTCTACATTGTTTTGGTTTTGTAAGTTGCAAGTCTACAGTTGTAAGTTGCACTTTCATGATAGAGATTGCACTACAGTACTTGTATGAGGTGAATTGAAAAATACTATTATCATTTTTACAGTGCAAATACTTGTAATAAAAAATATAGTGAGCACTGTACGCTTTATATTCTGTGTTGTAACTGAAATATAATTTGAAAATGTAGAAAAACACCCAAAAAAATTTAATAAATTGTAATTGGTATTCTATTGTTTCACAGTGCCATTAATCACAATTGTTTTGAGTTAATTGATTGAGTAACTGCAATTAATTGACAGCCCTAATTTCTAATCTATATTTAGAACCTAGACAATAAAGCAGATTTTAAGCACTAGACTGTGTTGTGCAGAGTGCCTTTTTGCATTCATAAATAATTGTGCACCTAAAATAATTGCTGTACTAAATAGTAGTAGTTAGAACTCTGACTACATGTTTGCAAGAGAAAACATGGGCTGAGGCCTGGCTGAAACTCTGGTCTCGCTTATTGTGTGAAAAAGATGACTCAAATTATCTCTCACAGGTGAATAAACTCCATGCCTGGATGAGTTGTTAATTCATTGTTTAATAAACCTACAATCCCAATGAGGCTATAACAAATCCACATGGCTTATTCCTGGGGGAATTCTGTGCAGAATTCATGTCCTCAACAGATTTCTTTGCTTCCCTGCAGAAAAATGATAGCTCCTACCCTGAGCCAGGATCAGCTGCTAGTCTCATCTGGGCTAGAGGCAGGAGAGGATGGGGACTTCCTTTTCCCCTGCAAGGAGTGGCTGGGGCTATGTCAGACCCACCCCACAGAAACCTCCCTCAGTTTCAGGAAGCTCATCATCCTCCCCTGCTTCCTGTCACCATCACTCCTCAGCTGTGGGAGGGGGGAGGGGTCATTGTACAGGGAGCTGCTCCCTGATCCACCCAGTCCCCCTGAATCCATGCTGCCCATACCCAGACCCCCCTGCTGAGTCTCACTCAGTACCTCCAGAACTCCCCTAGTCCTCCATACCTGAACCATACCCCTCCCTGAACTTCAACCCCTGTATCTAGAGCCTCCCTGCCTCCAGACCACCACCCCTGCATGCAGACCACTGCCCCCTGACTTTCCTACACTCAACCCGCTACCCGGATGCCTCACTCCCTGCACCACCCTGAGTCCCCACATCCAGATCCCCATGCCACTGGCCCCCAACTAGTTACCCAGACCCCGACTCCATGAAACCCAGCATCCAGACCCCGCTGCTGAGACTGACACACCCGTACCCCTCCACTAAGGCCCAACCACCTTCACATGGAAGCCCGCACAGAGTCCCATTGCCCTGTACCTGGATCCCCCGCAACAAGCCTCTGTGTATCCAGATCCCCCCTGAGCTAGAGTCCCCACTGAGCTGCCAACACCCAGATTGTCACACAGAATTCTCACACCCCTCACCTGGATGCCCCCATACTGAGCCCCTCCACATTTGGATCCTGCCTGGTTGAGCCTGCCTGCCCCACACCTGCAGAGGGGCAGGGCCCCAGAGTGTTTCTGGGGCAGGCCCAGGCCTTGCGCTGTGTCAAGGTTGGGTGTAGCTTCACCACTGAGTCTGTGTTGGGGGAGGGGGATGCTACAGGGTGATCTCCCACCTTTTTACAGCCAATGGCCTGTGCTCCCCACTGCTATGCTGGAGTCTCAGCATTCATTTATTGACAAAACGTGCAGAATTTTAAAATATTGTATGCAGGATTTTTAATTTTTTTGGCACAAATTTTTTATTTTTGGTGCAGCATGTCTTCAGGAGTAATGGGTCTCTGAGGAGTAGAATGGTATTGCCAAGTTAGCTGAAAGATATATAAAATTATATCCAGATGGGACAGCTCCTTTTGATTACACATTTGAGAAGATTGTGTGTGGTGCTTTACCCATTTACATGAAGTATTTTCTATTCATATGTGCTCTGCCCATACTAATATATATATTGCTTACCCCCTTTTGATTTGAGTGGCTACTCAAAGTTTGGATCTTGTGTTTGGACTGTGGTCTGTTTGGGGGTTCCGTGTGCTGACTGTGTGGGTGCTGAGCCTACCAGCCTGCTAGGCAAGGCTGAGAGCTTCTTAATGAGGCTTTGATCCCTAAGCCCTTTAGCACCCATCAACCCTTAACCAGGGGGCTAGCCAGGAAGACCAGGGCTTTAAAAAGCCCGCTCCTAAGCAACCAGAGGAGCTAGCGAACAGGAGCAACTAGCGAGGGAGTTTACAGGGGGAGTCATTCCTTAAACTTCTTTAAACTTAAGCTAAAAAAAAATCCTCTGATAAAAATAAAACAACAAAAGAAGGAACCAGCTCCAGGAGTAAAAAGAGAATGCAGACAGAAATCCAGCCACAAAGTAGGGGCTACCCAGTTTATTGCACCCCGTGCAGCATGTATGATTACCTGCCCATATGTGTGTATTTGGTGCAAGGAGCTCCTGGTCCTCAGAGACTGTGTATGGGCTTTGGAGACCAGGGTAGGTGAGCTGGAGTGGCTAAGGGAGACAGAGAGGTACATAGATGAACCTTTTCAGGACACGGTAGAACGGTCCCACCCCCCGTCTGACAGCCTCTGTGCTGTTGAGGAGGATGATAGCCTCAGTAAAAGAGAACATCCAACTGGAGCCAGAGGGAAATGATCCTGTAGTTGGGACCCTCCTTCCAGACGATGATGTGGTATCCTCTTGCACTAAGGATACTTCTTTGGGGGAGGAAACTCCAGTTATTAGGAAGAGATAGGTATTAGTTATGGGGGATTCAATCATTAGAAACATAGATAGCTGAGTTTGTGATGATTAGGAGAACTGCATGGTGACTTGCCTGCCTGGTGCAAAGGTTGCAGATCTCTTGAGACATCTAGATAGATTTATGCATAGTGTTGGAGAGGAGCCGGTGGTTGTGGCACATATAGGTACCAATGACATTGGGAAGGATAGGTGAGAGGTCCTGGGGACCAAATTTAGGCTGCCAGGTAAGAGATTGAAGTCCAGGACCTCCATGGTAGCATTCTCTGAAATGTTCCAGTTCCACGTGCAGGGCCAGTTAGAAAGGCAGAACTGCAGGGTTTCAATACGTGGATGAGACGATGGTGTAGGAAGGAGGGGGTTAGATTTATTGGGAAAGGGGGAGCCTATACAGGAAGGATGGGCTCCACCTAAACCAAAATGGAACCAGATTGCTGGCACTTAAAATTAAAAAGGTCTTAGAGCAGTTTTTAAACTACGGGCCAGGGAAAAGCGGACAGGTGCAGAGAAGTACATGGTTTGGACAGAGATATCCCTTAGGGGAGAATCTATAAATGGAGATTCCCTATGTCCTAATAAGGAAGAGAGGATGGAAGATGATAAAATACAGGTAAGATCTGATGAGAAACAGTCAAAAGGAAAAAGTCCCATTCAATTACATTATGTAATGGCAGACAGCTAAAAAGTGACAAGTTTTTAAAGTGCTTATATACCAGTGATAGAAGTCTAAATAATAAGATGGGCGAACTAGAGTGCCTCGTATTAAAAGAGGCTATTGATACAAGAGGCATCACAGAAAGCTGGTGGAATGAGGATAATCAATGGGACACAGTAATACCAGGGTACAAAATATATCAAAAAGACAGAACAGGACATGCTGGTGGCGGAGTGGCACTATATGTGAAAGTGTAGAATCAAATGAAGTAAAAATCTTAAATGAACCAAACTGTACCATAGAATCTTTATGGATAGTAATTCCATGCTTGAATAATAGGAATATAGCAGTTAGAGATATATTACCCACCACCCAACCAGGATGGTGATAATGACTGTGAAATGCTCTGGGAGATTAGAGAGCCTATTAAAATGAAACACTTAATAATAATGGAGGATTTCAACTATCCCCATATTGACTGGGTACATATCACCTCAGGAAGGGATGCAGAGATAAGTTTCTTGACATCTTAAATGACTGCTTCTTGGAGCAGCTAGTCCTGGAACCCACAAGAGGAGTGGCAATTCTTGATTTAGTCCTATTTGGAGCATGTGATCAGGTCCAAGAGGTGAATATAGCTGGGCCCCTTGGTTATAGTGACCAGAATATAATTAAATTTAACATCCCTGTGGCGAGGAAAACACCAGAGCGGCCCAACACTGTAGCATTTAATTTCAGCAAAGGGAACTACACAATTGTCAACTGTTGAGAATAGCTCACTTCCACCTTAATTAAACTCGTTCGTTAGCACTGACCCCCCACTTGGTAAGGCAACTCCCATCTTTTCCATGTGCTTTGTATTTATACCTGCCACTGTATTTTCCACTCCATGCATCTCCCTGCATCTGATGAAGTGGAAGTGAAGCCCATGAAAGCTTATGCCCAAACAAATGTTAGTCTTTAAGATGCCACAAGGACTTCTCATTGTTTTTGCTGAAACAGACTCACACAGCTACCAGTCTGAAAGAAATTAAAAGGTACAGCACTAAAAGTAAAATCCCTGCAAGCTGCACTGAAACCTTATAAAGACACCATAATAAAGGCTCAACTTAAGTGTACACCCCAAATTAAAAAACATAGTATGAGAAGCAAAAAGGAGCCACCATGGCTAAAGAACAAAGTAAAAGAAGCAATGAGAGGCAAAAAGGCATCCTTTAAAAACTAGAAGTTAATTCCTAGTGAGGAAAATAGAAAGGAGCATAAATTCTAGCAAATGAAGCATAAAAATGTAATTACGATGGCCAAAAAAGAATTTGAAAAACAGCTAGCCAAAGACTGAAAAAGTAATAGCAAAAAAATTAAATACATCAGAAGAAGGAAGCCTGCTAAACAACCAGTGGGGCCACTGGACAATTGAGATGCTGAAGGAGAACTGAAGGATGATAAGAAAATAAATGAATTCTTTGCATTGGTCTTCATAGCTGACAATGTGATTTAGAGATTCCCAAACCTGAGCCATTCTTTTTAGGTGACAAATCTGAGGAACTGTTCCAGATTGAGGTGTCATTAGAAGAGGTTTTGGAACAAACCGATAAACTAAACAATAATAGGTCACCAGGACCAGATGGTATTCACCCAAGAGTTCTGAAGCTTCTGTACCGAATGATTGGAGGATAGCTAAGCTTCTGTACCAAAGGACTGGAGGATAGCTACTGTAACGCCAATTTTTAACAAGGGCTCCAGGGGTTATCCCAGCAATTACAAGCCTGATTTCAGTACTGGACAAACTGGTTGAAACTACAGTAAAGAACTAAATTGTCATAAGCATAAATGAACACAATTTGTTGGGGAAGAGTCAAACATAGTTTTTGTAAAGGGAAATCATGCCTCACAATATACTAGAATTCTTTGAGGGGGTTGAGAAGCATGTGGACAAGGGAGATCCAGTGGATATAGTGTACTTAGATTTTCAGAAAGCCTTTTACAAGGGATAAAAGGGAAGGTTCTCTCATGGATTGGTAACTGGTTAAAAGATAAGAAACAAAGAGTAGGAATAAATGGTCATTTTTCAGAATGGAGAGAGGTAAATAGTGGTGTCCGCCAGGGATCTGCACTGGGCCCGGTCCTATTCAACATCTTCATAAATGATTTGGAGAAAGGAGTAAACAGTGAGGTGGCAAAATTTGCAGATGATACCAAACTACTCAAGATAGCTAAGTCCCAGGCAGACTGCAAAGAGCTACAAAAGGATCTCTCAAAACTGGGTGACTGGGCAACAAAATGGTAGATGAAATTCAATGTTGATAAATGCAAAGTAATGCACATTGGAAAACCTAATCCCAACTATATGTATAAAATGATGAGGTCTAAATTAGCTGTTATCACTCAAGAAAAAGATCTTGAAGTCATTGTGGATAGTTCTCTGAAAACATCTACTCAATATGCAGTGGCAGTCAAAAAAGCAAACAGAATGTTGGGAATCATTAAGAAAGGGATAGATAATAAGACAGAAAATATCATATTGCCTCTATATAAATTTATGGTATGCCCACATCTTGAATACTGTGTGCAGATGTGATCATGCCATCGCAAAAAAGATATATTGGACTTTGAAAAGAGTCAGAAAAGGGCAACAAAAATGAGTAGGGGCATGCAATAGGTACCGTATGAGGAGAAATTAATAAGACTTGGACTTTACAGCTTGGAAAAGAAATGACTAAGGGGGGATATGATAGGGCTCTATAAAATCATGACTGGTGCGGAGAAAGTAAATAAGGGAAGTGTAATTTACTCCTTATAACGCAAGAACTAGGGGCCACCAAATGAAATTAATAGGCAGGAGATTTAAAACTATAAAAAACAAAAAGGAAGTTTATTTTCACGTGACACACAGTCAACCTGTGGAACTCCTTGCCAGAGGATGTTGTGAAGGCCAGGACAATAACAGGGTTCAAAAAGAGCTAGATAAATTCATGGCAGATAGACCCATCAATGGCTCTTAGCCAGGATGGGCAGGGATGGTGTCCTTAGCCTCTGTTTGCCAGAAGATGGGAATGGGCGACAGGGGATGGATCATTTTGATGATTACCTGTTTTATTCATTCCCTCTGGGGCACCTGGCATTGGCCACTGTCAGAAGACAGGATACTGGCTAGATGGACCTTTGGTCTGCCCAATATGGCAGTTCTTATGTTCCAGTTAGGAGTAGAAATTGATGACTGAGTCTGGTATTTTCTTTTAGGCAATCTTGTTTAATTACAAGGATTGTACAAAGTCCTGCTCCAAATGCAGAAGGACCCAAAATCAGGGGATAGCATCTTTGCTTGCAGTCTCTTTAGCCAGCATCTGATCCCAAAGCGCTCTCTTTATCGTCTCCCAGGATCTTGCTGTGCTTCCAGGCTTCTCCTTGCATTTCTTGAGTCCCCACCCACACAGTCCAAAACTCCTGAGTGGGTTCACTTACTCCTTTTGTCTGAGGAGATTGTCCTTAGTTATGCTAAGTAAAGGATGAATTCACATCCCGTCAAGCTCAATGAGGTTTTACATCAACTCATAAGAAGATTGAGATAACGGGTATGTGAAGTTATTAGTTTGGGTGAGTCAAACTGACCCTTTATTTTTATTTTTACAGCACAGATATATGTTAGACATACATATCTTTCTTGATGCACCCTTAGGAAAATGGTAGTTTTGAGCAGGGCCGCCCAGAGGATTCAGGGGTCCTGGGGCAATGTGGGGGAGCTGCGGTGCTTGTACTCACCTGGCGGTGGTCCGGATCTTCGGCAGCATTTCGGTGGAGGGGGGCCCTTCAGTTGCTCTGTGTCTTTGGCAGCACTGAAGGGCCCCCTGCCACCGAAAATCCACCAAAGACCTGGACCATCACTGGGCCAGGGCTCACGGGGTCCCTGCGGGGGCCCGGGACAAATTGCTCCACTTCACCTCCCCCTCTGGATGGCCCTGGTTTGAGCTGAAACTGTTGTCAGACTCTCAAATGTTTAACTTGTTCATTATTTTTATTATTATTTTGTGCATGTCTCTGAGTCTGGACTCAGTTTTGATCTCATAGTTAGTAGAAAGGAAACCTAGAAATTGTTCAGAAATAACTAAGTTTGGATTGTTTTGTCAACTAACATACCTGTGCATTAATTTTGGGTTTAGAGTCACATTACCTCAGACTGTAATCGTACAAGCTAAGCAAGACGAAGTCTGGTCAGCGCTTGGATGGGAAAACTTCAAGGAATGTCTATTGAATGCAGGAAATAATAATGGTAATTCAGCAGCAGGCCCTATACCCTCTGAACTAGTGTAGAACCATAGCCTCAGTATGGTGGTACTCTAAATTCTCTCTAAGCTGTGTAGCCGCGCAGCAGCCTATTAAACGCCATGCACGTACTCAGAGCTGCAGTCGGGAGAGAGAAATTCTCCCCCATTCCTGGATCTGCTCTGGCACCCCTCCCCAGGCACCAACCCAGCCTGGCCTGGTGCTCCACTTCACATGCACTGAGACCCAGTGGCCAAAGCACTGGCTCCTCTCTGGACCTTCCCCCGCGCTCTTCTCGGGCTCCTCTCTCCACCCCCACCCTCCATCACCAGCAGGCAGTAGCTGCCGGCTGGGTGTGCACAGGGGGTGGGAGGGACAGGAGGGTTGGAAAGGAGCCTACATCTGCTGTCACTCCTCTGGGCTGCCAGTGACAGATGGTCCATCGCTTTGGGCTCTCCTGGGGTCCAGAGACTGAAGTGGCAGACCATCATTGGTGGCCCAGACTGCAGACGGACCTGCCGCAGCCTGGGGAATGGTGACCCTCCCCCGGCCCTAGCCCAGTCCCGCAGACCTGCTGTAGATGGGGGAGAGGCACCCTAGCCCAGCCCCCTGGACCAGACACAGCCGGAGGAAAGGCGCCTATCCGAGACCCACGATAGCCCCGGGGCAGCCTGCACTCCAAACCCCTCATTCTCAGATGGGACCCATCACCCCTCCTGAACCCTAACCCTCTACCTCAGCTCTGAGCCTCCTACCACACTCCTAACCCCTCAGTCCCATCCCTGCCTCACACATCACCTCCATATTGGTGCACATAACAAAAAGTTTCGGCGCACATGTGGAAAAAATGAGAGGGAACACTGGTGGTATTATTATTACAATTTATGTAGCACTAAAGAGCTGTCATATTTTTAGTAAAAGAAGGGCAAGGTTCCTTTGTCAGGAAACTGGAAAGTGTGCTTTTTCAGATAAGATATATAAACAGCAGTCATGACTGTTCTGGACAACTGCTCCTGTATTTCCCCTCTGCGGTCCCTTAAGAGCACCAACTCTAGGCTCTTGGCTCCTCAGCCATCACCTGTCTTGGACTGAGACCTGTGTCTCTCCCTCCTGACCAGCGTTTTTCCAGGCTGCTCGGTTCCCTGCTTATACTGTGATGTTCCCAGCAGGCCAAACTGTCTAAACAGGACTGCATCCGTGCTTTGCCTTCTCTTCCCAGGCTTATGAACAATATAATTGCCAGCAGTTATGAGTTACCACATAGCCCTTTATAATCAAGCACATTTATTTTTAAGGTGAAAGCATTACAGAAGCTAGCCAACATATATGTCAGGTGTAGTATACACCACATTAATAGGTGTTATATGCATGATATTAATTTAATATTAATAAGTGTTGTGAAGTTAATCTAACTGAATGTAGTATTCTCTTCTCACAATTCTGTTCACTCATGTCAGGTATCTCAAAAGACTCTGCAAAACTGAAGTCAGCTTTGGAATTAGAAAATAAGAAACTTGTATAAGTAAAGATGCATGAATACTTTGTACCACGTACAGTTAAGGAGTACTTTTATGGCTCACCAACGCTTAGACTGTCGTATTCAAAATAAGAGCTGGAAATGTTTGGGAGGTACCTTCACAGACGAGTACCTGGAATGCTTGTTTCCAAAATAAAGATAAGAAAGGTACAGAACAAGAAGTTAGGGAAGGATTGGAGCCTCCTTTCGACAGAAGGTCCTGTCTGTTTGCTGGATGAGAAAGAAGGCCCTGAGTCAGTTTAGACTTAGGCTCTTTATTCAAAAGTTCTTTTTGTCCGTTGGTCTCTGGAGAATTCAGTTGGAACTAGTATATGTGAGCCTGTCCAGGTAGTAGTACTTCTCTGGAGGTGTACCTGGATACATTTGCCTAGTCACCCCTGTCATAAACAGATAGCTAAGGGTTAATGTCTCTTTCACCTGAAAAAAAAGTAACCTGAAGCACCTGACCAGAGGACCAATCAGGAAACCGGATTTTTTCAACTCTGGGTGGAGGAAAGTTTGTGTCTGAGTTCTTTGCCTGCCTGCCTGCCTCTCTCTCAGCTTTGAGAAGTGATTTCTGTTTCCTGCTTTTTAATCTTCTGTTTCCAAATTGTGAGTACAGAGATCATAAAAACAATAAGGGTTATCGTTTTTCTTTTGTATTTACATGTTTATAGTTGCTGGAGAGCTTTGAATTGTATTCTTTTTGAATAAGGCTGTTTATTCAATATTCTTTTAAGCAAATGACCCTGTATGTGTCACCTTAATACAGAGAGACCATTTTTATGTATTTTTCTTTCTTTTTATATAAAGCTTTCTTTTTAAGACCTGTTGGAGTTTTCCTTTAGTGGGAAATTCCAGGGAATTGAGTCTGTACTCACCAGGGAATTGGTGGGAGGAAGAAGTCAGGGGAAACTCTGTGTGTGTTAGATTTACTAGCTTGATTTTGCATTTCCTCTGGGTGAAGAGGGAGATAATTCTGTTCTCCAGAACTGGGAATGGGGAGGGTGGAGTCCCTCTGTTTAGATTCACAGAGCTTGTGTCTGTGTATCTCTCCAGGAGTACCTGGAGGGGGGAAGGGAAAAGATTTATTTCCCTTTGTTGTGAGACTCAAGGGTTTGGGTCTTGGGGTCCCCAGGGAAGGGTTTCGGGGGGACCAGAGTGCCCCAAAACACTCTAATTTTTTGGGTGGTGGCAGCAGTACCAGGTCCAAGCTGGTAACTAAGCTTGGAGGTTTTCATGCTAACCCCCATATTTTGGAAGCTAAGGTCCAAATCTGGGACTAGGTTATATGACAACCCCCTACTGTTCTTAGTTCCTGGAGGAGCTGTGGTCACCCTCTCCCATGGAATTATGTAGAATCCCTGACCCACAATGATACATAAACTTCATACAGTAAGTTCTTGCAGAGATATTGTAGGAGATTGCAATATCTTCCCCTTAAAGAACTGGATGTAACTAATGTGTTTCACTGACATCCTAGGGAAACCCACTGACTTATTGCCTGGACAAGTTTGTTTCTGTGGATAGTGTTTGTCGTTACCTTTCATAATTTCACATTTCATCCTGGTCTGCAGGCACTTGAACCGTCTCTGGAAGTGATGCATTAGGGCTGGACAGAATGTGGTTGCTGCCTCTGTCAGCTTCTCTCTGGCCTTCTTCCTGGGAGTCAGCTCCAAGATTTCCTTTGCCTTTCTTTGCATATATCAAGTATCTAACCTGTCTTCAACTGTTCATAATCCATTCTCTCTGTCTCTCTCTTTTCTCTCTTCCTTTCCCTAAAAGATGGAGACTTTTCTTTTTGCTTTTCCCTTCCATGGTACGTGCTTTCACTGCTGTTGAGACTTAGGTAATTCACTTAGTCATAGATCCCACACATGCTGACACCCTATATGTCACAGTTCAGGGCAGTGGCACCTATATTCTCCCCTTTATGGTTCCTTGAGGGCGCCAACTCTAGGCTCCTTAGCCATCACCTCTTTTGGGTAGAGACCTGCATCCAGGGTTTTTCCAGGCTGCATAGTTCCCTGTCTGCAGTGTGGTATTCCCACCAACCCAGACTGGCTAAACAGTCCAACATTTGTGCTTTGCTTTGTCTGCGAAGTCTTACAACAATTAATTGCTGACAGTTATGAGTTACCATACAGCCCTTTATAAGCAAGCACATTTATTCTGATGGTGAAAGCATTACGGAGAAAACATACAAAATAATAAAAGTTCCTGTACGCATGCTAAAAGCTTATCTCAGTGGTTCCCAACTTTTATCGTCTGGTGGGCGCCAGACGACGAGCCATGGAGAACCGTGGTGGTGGATGAGCATCTGCCCAAATTCCGCCAAGCGGCAACATCAATAGGTGTCACTGCCAAAATGCTTCCGACAAGGTGCGTCATCCAGAGGCATTGCTGCTGAAATACCACCGAAAACCGGTGGCATTTCAGTGGCAATGCCTCTAGATGACGCAGCTTGTCGGCGGCATTTCGGCGGATGCTCATCCACCAGCCAGTACACGGGCGCATTTAGATGCCCCAGTGGGTGCCATGGGCCCATAGGCACCACATTGGGGACCCCTGGCTTATCTGATGTCACCCATCAGTCTTATGCGACCTTAGTAGGCCAAAGTCCTTCCCATCCTTCCCAGGAAGAATTGGGGTATCCTTTGGACAGAATGTATGGTCCAGTTACTAGACAGAAAGAAGGCCCTGAGTCAGTGTAAACTCAGATTCTTTACCCAAAAGTCCTTTACCCCAAAGTCCCCCACACACTGTTGTTAGCTTCTGGAGGAGCTGTGGTTCTCCCTCCCCCATGGAATTATACAGAATCCCTGGCCCACAATGATACTTCTTAATAGAGCAAGTTCTCTCACAGATATTGCAGGAAGTTGCCATCTCTGTCACAGTGACTACTTGTGATCACTGAAAGATCCCATGGCAATTTCAGCAAGATGTCTGTTGTTCTGACCAATTTTCAATGTGGGAAATACACTCTGCCTCCCTAAATTCCTCTTTGACTTCAATGGAAACTGAGTTAAACCAATACAGAGCAGTGTAGAAATCTCATTGTGTGTATGTGCATTATATAATTATTCATATACTCTGAATATTATAGCAGAACTCACGTTCAAAAATCTTCAGGTACTGCAGTTCCTGTATGTGTACAATGGCAAAACTAATGAGATTTGATGAAAATGATGATTGAAGAGAAAATTCACTTTCCATTGGCTATGTACCTAAAATTGATGTTTTATTAAAAGCAGGCTGACCCATGTGGTGAAATGCAGAAAATGCTATATAAATATATGGAAAGCTGCATATTCCACATAGTTTTAGATGATCATACCTTCATGAAATTGAAATGCAGATGAGCTGATTAAGATCTGATATTCATTATACTTCAGTATTGTCTGGCAGAGTTCTGTATAATCAGACATGCACAACATGCTTCCTGAGCACTTTCACAAAGCCTTGACCGTATAATGACAGTTAAAGTGCATCTTTTCCAATAATTACATGGTCTGCATTCGGTCTGGGCTAATAAACTTCAAGACAACTTAAATTCCACATTTTAATATTAGAAATCCATTTAATTATAAGTAAGCTTTGGATCTGTATGTCACCTATATTTGCATTTATATTCCTCAGTGACTGTGCAATATAATTTTCTGTTTATTGTCTTGAGTATGCGTCTAATATAAATCTACAATTTCACGTAAGCAGTGCTGGCACACAGCCAAACCTTTCATTTATCTCATCCTTGTTTTGTAAACTAAAAGAGACTGCTGGTGTGATTAGCAAACATTCCATAGGCGGGGCTGAGGTGGTAGCTTGAACAAATACTACCTGTTTATCTGTATTGTCAATCTCCAGATGAGTTTTTCTAGAAACAAAAACTGTTAAAATATGCTGTTCCCTCATGTAATATTCCTACAAGGTATCTGCCAGCAATGGGCGTTTTCCCCTTTGGAGGTGGAGAGGCTATCAAATAAGGTAATTTTCAAATTCACAGTCTATTCACCACAGGGGAGTAAGTAGCCAAGTAGAATCTATTGCCCTTAGGATTTTTGCCTGTGCTGATAAATTGTTTTCCATTCTAGGCTATCATATTGGTAAAATATTTACATTATGTCTGATGAAAATCTGCTAGGAAATGAATCCACACAGTGTTGCTGCCTTTTGATTTTCCTTGTCTCTGAAACATTGCCGCGGTTTTTGGTTTATTTGTACTTTTCTTTCTATCCCTTGCAGTCACACTCAGTAATTGGCCTAATAAAAGGTAGAAACAAGAATTTATTACACCTTGAGCAATACTTAAAACAAACTTTTATTTGCTGGAACAGCACTTTTTATCTACTTGCTGCTGTATATTTTGACACTCCCTCTAAAGACTAAATCTGACTTTATTAAAAGTTGAATCACTGCACTTTTTTTTCTGTGTGTAGGGGGTTGTCACTGCTTTTGCAGTTTCTGAGGCAGACTAATATTTCTATATAAACAAACATTTCATTTTAATGAAGCTTCAGGAGACGCATTTAAGCAGGGGCTATATCGACTTCATTACTGTCAATCCACAAAAGTTGCATGATTTAAAGAAAATATTCTTTAATACTTTTGTAAATTAGCCTTGGAATAATTCTGGCGATGACTAGAATGAATACAGATTTAGTGTTTTTATAACATTTTCCTCAAACAAAAGGTATCTTTTTATTCAGAGTGGTTTGATAGAGAAGAAAACATGTTAGTCAGACTTCATTGTGAACTAAATTCTGACACTGAATTTGTATTTCATCCATATAGCCAGATGGTAAAATGATGAAGGAAAATAATTTAAAAAAATTGTCTTAAGAAATTGCAATACAAATTCCTGAAATTGTTTATGCAGGAATTTTTATTTTTTTATCTTCCAGTGTTAAAGCAACAAGAAAACATTTAGAATGTCCTTTGGTGGAATCTTATTACACTTGTTATATATGTAAACTGATATTCTTTGATGCCAGCACGTTGCCCATACAGAGAAATCTCTGCACAATTAAATGAAAGGATAAAAGAAAAAAAAGATTAAATAAAAAGTAATATTTTTCTTATCCGATTAGAATTAAATACATTAATAAATTGTCTGGTAACACAAATTGTCAATAATACAAAAAATCTACATTGTACATTATTTCAAGAAAAATAACTTCATTTGAATACAAAAGGATAAATACACTTTTTGTCCTATAGCCACTCTTGTACACTAGATGAACACAGCATCATACTGATGCGGTGCTGCTAAAATATACAAGGATATGACTGTCTTGAGTTTTATTGAGGGGGGGCTGTTACACATGTGCATCACTAATATCAGACAAAGAAACCTTTCAACCAACAAGGGTTACAGAGCAACGTTCACTAAAGCACAGGTTGGAAGGGATTTAGGGACTGAAGCAGGCCAATATGGCAGCTTTAACAGATTTCCTTATACCCACAATGCACTGACAGCAAAGAATGCCTCTATTTGGTTGGTCCACACACTGGGCAGAGGTACAGTAGCGCACCATATCGAAGTGGCAAATGTTTATAATTTTCCATTTTGGGGGCTTGTCAAAGCCTTTTCAATCCTGTGTACTCTTTGCAGCTGGCATTGTTGTTTGTAGTAATAGGCTTGGCAGCTGCCAACTTGTCTTGAGTCAGAAATTAAGTCTCTTGACTCCGAGTGCTGTTCACAATTGATTAATATGGCTTAGTTCAGTTGGGCCTTCTTAGTTTATACGTAGTTTTATTCTTTTTCTTAAAATTTTAGTAGCAAATGGTTGGGTTTTGTTTTGTTTTTTTTCTGTGGCACATTCCTTCTGAAGCAGTCTGCACATGATGCCATCAACCAGACGGAGCCTAGAATACGAGAAGCCCTGTTACTCCTAGTAGAGCAGTAAGCGGTAATAGAGGGCCATGTAATACTGCCACGTTGCCGGAGTTTTGGCTGCAACCTCCTGGATCCCTTTCACACTTCAGTTTTTCACACAAAATGCCAGTGTAGGCTGGAGGGCACTGGCATCGCATGTTTTTGAGGCATGTTCCTCCATTCTGGCATTGCAGTAGTTCCTTGTCACATACATTTGCTACAGAACAAGGGGAAAGATAGAAGAAGAGCAGAATAAGCTTAAGTTCATTTGTTACAGAAAGCTTTGAACGTACATTTTTTTCTCCCTAGAGATGTAAATAGATATGTGATTCCAGCTTCCCAACAACTGCAGTTTACAATTTTATCATTTAGCTATTTTCCCATACCTTTTTTTTGCTTTAATCTTAGAGAATATGATCTTCTATTTCAGATACCTGAATACTCAGTTACTTAATATTTACTGTTTGTCAGTGTCTTTATTATTATTGAACTGGAATGCTTGGTGAGTGCCTTATTTGAAAGGACAATGTGTATGCTAGCATCACAGAGCTCTTGAAAAACATTAATGGCAATTAAAAATGCAACACAATGAGGTGAAATGAATAGAACTGTATGAGAAATCTGTCCCTGATACTGAGTGACTTTTATGTATTAACTTTCTGGAAGATAAACAAAAAGCAGTAGAGGATACGGCATGGGAAAGGCAGCATGCTCTATGGGTGTTAAATGATGTTAGTTTAAATTCACACACCATGTCAATGTGAGAACAGAGAGAAAGGGCACCATTTTCATCACAGGCCTACGTATTTCTTCTTAATTGTGTATGGTGCTTGGGTACCAGGGTGAGACACAATTTAGAAATACTGAAGATAGGGAGAAAGGGTCATTAGGCTTTTGCTTTCCATTCATTAAACAAAACTGGATTGAAACATTCTCCTATAAAGGCGTGTACATGCATACCGTGTTGTCTCACTGTAAATTCTGGATTATGTTATAGAGCAGAATATGCTATAAATTATATTCCCATTTTAATGGAATATGTTCATAGATTCAAAAGCCAGAAGGGACCATTGTGATCGTCAAGTCTGACCTCCTTTATAATACAGACCATAGAGCTTCCTCCAAATAATCTTTGTTTATTTTAGTTTTACTTTAAGAAGGACAAAGGGACTGACCCTGCACTCCTAATTTGGGCAGAATTCCCATGCAATCATTAGGAATTAAATAAAGAAAAACATAATTGGATCTAGTGTAAGGCCTCCAGGATTTGGAACAATATTACATATTGCTTAAGCACGTAACATCCAGAGAACACCCTAAAGGAGGCAAAGTAGAACAAGAAATTATTCCCAGTCTTTCCATTGTGAGATATGCTAATTGTTCTTTACATTCATAGATTTATAAATGCTTCGCTTTTTTTAATGTATAAATACCATGAAAGCTAAAATCCAAACAGGTGGCCCAAATTCTCAAATGTTGTTTGGTAAAGCTCTACAGAGCTTTACAAAGGCTGTATGCTGATTTACATCAGCTTTACGAATGTCTGGCCCAAAGTGTTTCTAAAAATGGCTTTGATTTGTGAAAAACAAAGTTATGTTTTATCTGCCCCCCTCTTAACACCATCCCCTTGAACTAAAACAACAAATAAGTCCAGCCATCCCAAACATCATGAGTTGTTTTCACCCTTAAATGTCCTTTCCCACATATATGAACTGAACTAGAAAGTGGATATAAATGAGTCAAATAATGATGTTGATGTGCTTCCTCCCCAGCATGTAATATGAAAATAACCAAAAGGCAACATCTACCCAAGTTTCGCACTTAACACCTTTCTCAATTATTCTTTCTTTTTGACCAATTAATATAACATTGAAAAGCATCCACAGTTTTTGTTCAGAAAGTGTCTCAACTGATTATCAAAGTTCAACTAATGCAGTATATTCAGGATATCATGAAGAGGAAGAGTATGTCTGCATTTCAGTGTTCTTTAGTATAGTACATTTGGCTATTTTTACATGATGAATATAAACTAACTGAATAATAATAAAGTAAATTTGATGAGACTTACAGTGTGGGATAATACTGCATACAATGGTACCAAATCCAGAATGGTAAACTAAAGTTTTCCATATTCAAAGTAAAATTTGGTTGTCTGTTATAATGAAGACCAAGACTATTTATATATAATCATACAATTTAGGTAGTATTAACTTAATCATAGCAATAGTAAAGATCAAATACAAAATACTGTCTTATTTAAAGATAAAGTTGGTGGGCTTTGCTTATTCTAATGTAACAAGCCTGTAATGTTTTCTTTGATGAGGGCAATAGTGGTGGTGAAATATCAATAAATAAAGTGAGATACACCTATCTCATAGAACTGGAAGGGACCTTGATGGGTCATTAAGTCCAGTCCCCTGCCTTTACTAGCAGGGCCAAGTACTGTCCCTGACAGTTTCATCCCGGCGCCCCCAGAATTGAACTCTCAACCCTGGGTTTAGCAGGCCAATGCTCAAACCAGTGAGCTATTCCCTCCTGCCATCTTGATTAATTGAGTAGAAATCAATAGTTAATTAAATACTCTTTTTAAATAGATGAGATCTTTTTTCTTAATGTTTTGTTTTGAATCCAAATTAGATATATACCAAAGTTTGCCTTTTCCAAGTAGCCAATTAAACAAGTTTATTCACCAGTACATTTTCTATTTAAAATTTTTGTTTTTGACAGACACACTGATTTTATCCCTAGTTTTCTGGGTGTGAATTATTGTGGTAGCATTCCACAATACATTCACTGCTAACTCCACCTGATCTACAGACACAATAAAGCACTTAGAAATCTAACTGCTATAAAATACCCCCACAATAATTTGCACCTACAAAATTGCAGATGCAACATCACACAGGATGCTTTTCAAAATTAGGCCCAATATCTTTCATAATATCTGACGTTTTCTTAAGTCATAAAAAGAACTGCTGCATAAAAAGTTTCAACATCAATGCTTTTTTGTGTATTCACAAAAACCACATACAAAGGCTAATGAAAGAAGACAAAGGCATAGTTTAATGGCTTGAGCAAAGTACTAGATGTTAGTAATTCTGAGTTTCTAATCCTTATAATGTCAGTGACTTCTCTTATGAACTTGGCAAGTCATTTAATTTCTTTCTTAATTTTCTCATTTACATAGATAATAATTAGGATTGTTTTGGAGGATGGGAGCAAACAGTTGTGAAAGTTTTCATGAAATTTCTAGTTTCTAATAATTTTATATTTGTTGTAATTTTCCAATCAGTTCTAATATCCTAACGTACATTATAGCAATGTTGGAAGGAAAGATGCATTGTTTGCAAATGGCTTTGAAAATGACAAGCCCTATCTACATTCAAATTGCCGTTATTTATGTTGCTACTATTTTATTGACTTAAGACCTGCATTAACTTCAAATAATGTTTCCAGCACATAAGTAGCACAAAACTATGTATCTGTACTTGAACTGGGACCAGAGTTGCTCGCTTAACTAAGCTACTCAGTTTGCTGCAAAGACCAAGAGAAGGGCTGATACGTTAGTTATAGTTAGATTGGAAAATCTCTTAATTTTTTTTCCTGCTACGTTTTAAATGTTAAATGCAATATTTTGCCAGGAGTGTTTACCCTGATACTTGTATTATTATGTATTTGCTCCCTATCAAACAAATCCAATGACAAACAATAATAAAAATTTAACATCCCCCTTCCAACACTGTGAAACGAACAAGGCTCTATTTGTTCTTGTTTCTATTAAAGAAATGTCAAGGTGGAAACAATTGTATGTATTAGGCTAGGAATAAGATCCACAAAGTACCCATCCAGCTACTTTAAATTAGTGGTGGTTATTTTCAGAGTTTGTGGTACCATCTTTTGCTTCCATTTATTGACAC
Source organism: Gopherus evgoodei (assembly GCF_007399415.2). Taxonomy (NCBI): domain Eukaryota; kingdom Metazoa; phylum Chordata; order Testudines; family Testudinidae; genus Gopherus; species Gopherus evgoodei. The sequence goes on from NC_044329.1 coordinate 70,957,533, forward strand.
CATTCAGATAAGCCATGCCTTAGTAAGAGGTCTGCTGTCTCTCCTGTGGTGAGAAAAGGACTATATGTAATGTCTTGAAAGATTAGCTATTTGCTTTTGGTGTTGGAGGTATGTGTGAAAAATAAATAAATAAATAAATGAGTCATTGTAGGCAGTTTCGATACAGTAGAAGTTCAGTTAGGGACACATGGGGAATGGAGGTTGTTCATAACTCTGAAATGTTTGTAACTCTGAGCAAGCCATTATGGGATGCTCCTCAGGGTGGACTGCTTGGCTGTCTGGTGAGTTGGGGTGGGGACAGGCAGCCAGGGCTGCCCAGAGGGGAGGGCAAGTGGGGCAATTTGCCCTGGGCCCCGTAGGGGCCCCATAAGCCCTGGCCTGGTGGTGGTCCAGGTCTTTGGCGGCATTTCGGTGGCCGGGGGCCCTTCAGTGCTGCTGAAGATGCAGACCGAATGAAGGGCCCCCGCCACCAAAATGCACCGCAAGCCCTGGCCCAGTGGCGGTCTGGGTCTTTGGTGGCATTTCGGCGGTGGGGAACCCTTCAGTGCTGCCGAAGACGTGGAGCAACTGAAGGGCCCCCACAGCAGAAATGCTGCCAAAGACCTGAACAGCCACCGGGTGAGTACAAGGGCTGCAGCTCCCCCACTTTGCCCCAGACCCTCTGAATCCTCGGGTGGCCCTGCAGGCAGCTGGTTCTAGCCCCATCTGCAAGGGTGATGAATGAGGCACCCTGGGGCATTGCAGTGTCAGTGGGTGCGGGTTGCGGGGTGCAGGCTGTGGCCCTTTAAAACTGAGCTGCTTCTCCCGAGCACAGCATGCAGGTAGGGGCTCGGCTCCAGCGCCAGCAGTTTATACTCCAGGCCAGGTTTCAGTAGCAGCTTGGGAAATTTCTCTCCCAGGCTCTGAACTTGCAAGCTTGTCCCCTTCCCAAACAGGGGGAAGGGAGAGGGGAAAAGAAGGTGGCGAGTAGGGGGTGTTTGTGGGGACAGGCAGTCCAGATGTACCTATCTTTAAGATGCAATACAGGCACAATACAGTATAGTGTTTGGGTTTTTTCTTTTGGTCTCACTGTAATTACTTTAAAAAAAAATCATCTTCAGAAAACAACCTCCAAAAGGCAAATAGGTTTGTTTTTCTCTGTCTCCCCACGTCTCCCTTCTCCCTCCCTCCCCAAAAAGCAAGCTTGTTTTCCACCACAGAGCAAATGCTCTCACGATGTAAGAGAAGAAAAGGGCCTTTTTTCTCTGCAGGACCATTTATGGGATCATATACTGCTAGTCTATCCATCCTAAGGCACAAGCGTCTAGTCTAATATGTAACAAGGAAAGAGATGGGCAGAGCAGAATGGATTCTAGGGGGAGGAGTATTGGATGTGTGGTGTGCTTTTGCTCATCCTACATGGGATTTTGTGCCCAGTGAATCCACACAATACAGAAGTCCACTTGTCAACTCCCTATCCCATCCTGAATTGGAGAAGAAGGGAAGTTTTATGGTTAAAGCCCTGGACTGACTCTTCGGAGATATGGGTACAATTTCTGGCTCTACTACAGATGCCCTGCAAGATCTTGGACAAGTCACTCCACATTTATGCATCTCAGTTACTCATCTATACAATGGGGATAATACTCTTTTGTTGTTGTTGTCTGCTTTGTCTATTTACATGGTACATTCTTCAGGTGAGGGATTCTTACCTGATATGTATATATAGTGCCTAGCAAAATGGGGCACCAATCTCAATTGGTGCCTCTAATCACTACTGTAATACAAATAAATAATAACCCTTCACATAGGAACTGTGAAGATCTATGCAGGAGATCTCTGCAGCATTCAGGGGTATTGATTACTTCCTCTCACCAGGGTGTCCAAGGTTCCTGAGGAAATGGCCTGCATATTTAAAGCTGCCTTTGGTGTCTCAGAAATTAGTATTTTGCTGTGGTGTTATAGCTGTGTTGGTCCCAAGATATTAGACAGACAAAGTGGGTGAGATCTGAAGAAAAGCTCTGTGGAGCTCAAAAAGCTTGTCTCTTTCATCAACAGAAATTGGCCCAATAAAAGATGCCACCTCACCCACCTCGTGTCAGCAATTAGTATGTAGACTACAGTCTTCTGATTATGCTATTCTCAGATCACTGCACTAGATGGACGAAAGCCACCTGCAAAATTGGACAAAGTTTGCAAGCTTTTCCAACCTAGGGAAAAGACACTGCAGTTAACTCAGAGGATTAATTCTCTAAGTTAAAACTAGGCATCTTTCACAAAGTGATCATTAATAAAATATTGAAAAAGTTTGTAGGTTAAGACCTCCATAAATACTGAAAAAATGATTTTTGTGAATATTTCACACAATTTAGTTGGACACTTAATCAAACATATGGATTTTGCATTATTGTTAATTATCAGCAGAGAATAATTGATAACTTTTCATGCATTCATACTGTATTCTTAAATATTCACATATGAATAATGCATGGAGGAATTTCTCAGTTTGTTTAAAGTTTAACTTTCAGGCATTTGCAATTAAAAAAAACAAATAGATTTTATCAGGACTGCTGTTAGCTGATGTTACTACAACTCAGAGGAAAATTATATACAAAATTACTTTGTTTCTTTCAAGTGGGGACTTCAGGATCCAATTATAAGTTCTTTGTACCCCTACATCCTGTCTGAAGGTCAGTTCAAGGAAGAAAATGTGTTCCCCTCCTTTTTCTGGGGCACTTTCTTCTACTTTTGCTATATGCAGCTTACTTAAAATAGCATTATAATGCCAAAAAGGATGGCAGGTGGGTCAGAAACGTAGATATGAGAGAGAACAGTCAGTTTTTCAAAAGGAAAATGAAGGTGATAACAAGGTTTGAGTCAGGAAAAAGGGGAGTTGCCTCTCCTCATCCAAAACTAGGACAATCTTCACATTTTGTGTGTGTGTGCTAGAAACATTAAAAGGACCATTAAATGATAGAGTAAAAAGGTTATGGAAAGCAAACTTTTGATAAAATAGAGCTAGTGTCTCATTTTTTTTTCTCTTCCCTTTGTTCTTTCTATATCCTGATTCATCTTTAGGTCTCTGCAGTTTTTCCTTATATTTTTTAGAATTTTTCATCCTTTTAAAATTTTTCAGTTCTCATTTTCTCTACAGCCCCTCCCCCCCTTCCTACAAGATAATTTTCTTTTCTGATCTGTCTCTTGCCTATTTGTATTTTTTTCAGTATCTTCTCTCACTCTCTGTCCCCTGTCTATTACAGCATTCCTTCCACAATCCCTTCCCATTGCAACCTCCCTAAATTATTTCTCCACCCAGAGGTTAGTCCCCTCTTCTTCATGCTCCCCTTACAGTTTTTTGGGAGCTGGAGTGCAGGTATTGTTTATCCTATAAATGCACGTGATGAGTGAGTCGTAGAGGGTAAAAGCATGACAGAGTAAATATATGAGTATCACCTTTCAAGAGTGGATGGATTGACAGCCCTGACTATACTGTAGGACCTATCTTGGTCAGCTTTAATGGTTTTGACTTCAATAGGCTACGGATCAGGCCCTGTGAATGGTGAGTTAGCAACACCATTCCTCAACAGTCCAAGTATGAAATCCTGGATCCACTGGAAGTTTGCAACTGACTTCACTTGGTCTAGGATTTTATGCCTGGTGCATATTTTGACAGCATGCATATCCACTGGGCTGGGAAAGTCCCACTTGCAAGGTTGTGCACATCTGTCCCATGTTCACTGGTTGAGAATGATATTTAACATCATCTTTGCAGAAATCTAAATAGTTTAGTTTAAGATACGTTGTCAGTATGCTGATATACTTACCTGTGTGCATCCGTCCAGACTGATTGTTCTGTTAAACCATATCAAGTGGAAGAGGAACAGTTACAGTGGAACTCAGATTTAAGTAAAGGTGTTCACAGATGGCTTCAGAATGTGTGTGTGTTTATCCACATATAGAAAGAGCAGTTGGCTCTTGTGTGGAACTGCAGATAGCACATTTACACGCAGTGAAAAAATTAGGGACATTCATTTCACTTTGGCATAACAATATCACTGTATCAAAGCGCAATATAAGAGGTTTAACTTTACTGCCAAATGCAGATCAGTGAGTAACTTGAGGTACTGTAAAGGCTCTGCTACAAGCATTCTTCTATAAAAATGTGTTCACTTAAGTCAATAAATTGGTGGTGTGGGAATATGGAGAAAGGAGAAATCTGAAACTCTGTCTCTCTCTATTATAAACATTCTCTTTCTCAATCTCTCTCTCTCACACACACATGCACACACACACACACATTCATTCAGGTGAGCCTCTGCAGGCATGGGGCAGAAGCAGAATTTATCCATAAATGATCAAATTGATACTAGTTTAATAGGGCCATGAGAAATACCATGAGAAAGCCAGGAGGGCTTTGGCTTTCTCGACCACGGGATGTTATTCGAGGAAGGACTGCTAGGCAGAGATGGTGTTCACCTTTTGAGGAGAGGAAAGACCCTATTTGCACACAGACTCGCTAACCTAGTGAGGAGGGCTTTAAACTAGGTTCGACGGGGACAGGTGAGCAAAGCCCACAGGTAAGTGGGGAACATGAATACCTGGAAGATGGGTCAGAAACAAGAGGGAGCATGGGCTATAATGGCAGAGAGAAAGGAGGATCAGGGCAAAACTGGGAGGCAAGATCAAACCAGTATCTTAGATGCCTATATACGAATGCGAGAAGTATGGGTAATAAGCAGGAAGAACTGGAAGTGCTAATAAATAAATACAACTATGACATTGTTGGCATCACTGAAACTTGGTGGGATAATACACATGATTGGAATGTTGGTGTGGATGGGTATAGTTTGCTCAGGAAGGATAGACAGGGGAAAAAGGGAGGAGGTGTTGCCTTATATATTAAAAATGTACACACTTGGACTGAGGTGGAGATGGACATAGGAGACGGAAGTGTTGAGAGTCTCTGGGTTAGGCTAAAAGGGGTAAAAAACACGGGTGATGTCGTGCTGGGAGTCTACTACAGGCCACCTAATCAGGTGGAAGAGGTGGATGAGGCTTTTTTTAAACAACTAATAAAATCATCCAAAGCCCAAGATTTGGTGGTGATGGGGGACTTCAACTATCCAGATATATGTTGGGAAAATAACACCGTGGGGCACAGACTATCCAATAAGTTCCTGGACTGCATTGCAGACAACTTTTTATTTCAGAAGGTTGAAAAAACTACTAGGGGGGAAGCTGTTCTAGACTTGATTTTAACAAATAGGGAGGAACTCGTTGAGAATTTGAAAGTAGAAGGAAGCTTGGGTGAAAGTGATCATGAAATCATAGAGTTTGCAATTCTAAGGAAGGGTAGAAGGGAGTACAGCAAAATAGAGACAATGGATTTCAGGAAGGCGGATTTTGGTAAGCTCAGAGAGCTGATAGGTAAGGTCCCATGGGAATCAAGACTGAGGAGAAAAACAACTGAGGAGATTTGGCAGTTTTTCAAAGGGACACTATTAAGGGCCCAAAAGAAAGCTATTCCGATGGGCAGGAAAGATAGAAAATGTGGCAAAAGACCACCGTGGCTTAACCACAAGATCTTGCATGACCTACAAAATAAAAAGGTGTCATATAAAAAATGGAAACTAGGTCAGATTACAAAGGATGAATATAGGCAAACAACACAGGAATGCAGAGGCAAGATTAGAAAGGCAAAGGCACAAAATGAGCTCAAACTAGCTATGGGAATAAAGAGAAACAAGAAGACTTTTTATCAATACATTAGAAGCAAGAGGAAGACCAAGGACAGGGTAGGCTCATTGCTCAGTGAGGAGGGAGAAACAGTAACAGGAAACTCGGAAATGGCAGAGATGCTTAATGACTTCTTTGTTTCGGTCTTCACTAAGAAGTCTGAAGGAATGTCTAACATAGTGAATGCTTATGGGAAGGGGGTAGGTTTAGAAGATAAAATAAAAAAAGAGCAAGTTAAAAATCACTTAGAAAAGTTAGATGCCTGCAAGTCACCAGGGCCTGATGAAATGCATCCTAGAATACTCAAGGGGTTAATAGAGGAGGTATCTAAGCCTCTAACTATTATCTTTGGAAAGTCATGGGAGACGAGAGAGATTCCAGAAGACTGGAAAAGGGCAAATATAGTGCCCATCTATAAAAAGGGAAATAAAAACAACCCAGGAAACTACAGATCAGTTAGTTTAACTTCTGTGCCAGGGAACATAATGGAGCAAGTAATTAAAGAAATCATCTGCAAACACTTGGAAGGTGGTAAGGTGATAGGGAATAGCCAGCATGGATTTGTAAAGAACAAATCATGTCAAACCAATCTGATAGCTTTCTTTGATAGGATAATGAGTCTTGTGGATAAGGGAGAAGCGGTGGATGTGGTATACCTAGACTTTAGTAAGGCATTTGATACGGTCTCGCATGATATCCTTATCGATAAACTAGGCAAATACAATTTAGATGGGGCTACTATAAGGTAGGTGCATAACTGGCTGGATAACCGTACTCAGGGAGTAGTTATTAATGGCTCCCAATCCTGCTGGAAAGGTATAACAAGTGGGGTTCTGCAGGGGTCTGTTTTGGGACCGGCTCTGTTCAATATCTTCATCAACGATTTAGATGTTGGCATAGAAAGTACGCTTATTAAGTTTGCGGACGATACCAAACTGGGAGGGATTGCAACTGCTTTGGAGGACAGGGTCAAAATTCAAAATGATCTGGACAAATTGGAGAAATGGTCTGAGGTAAACCGGATGAAGTTCAATAAAGACAAATGCAAAGTGCTCCACTTAGGAAGGAACAATCAGTTTCACACATACAGAATGGGAAGAGACTATCTAGGAAGGAGTATGGCAGAAAGAGATGTAGGGGTCATAGTGGACCACAAGCTAAATATGAGTCAACAGTGTGATACTGTTGCAAAAAAAGCAAACTTGATTCTGGGATGCATTAATAGGTGTGTTGTAAATAAGACATGAGAAGTCATTCTTCCGCTCTACTCTGCGCTGGTTAGGCCTCAACTGGAGTATTGTGTCCAGTTCTGGGCACCGCATTTCAAGAAAGATGTGGAGAAATTGGAGAGGGTCCAGAGAAGAGCAACAAGAATAATTAAAGGTCTTGTGAACATGACCTATGAAGGAAGGCTGAAAGAATTGGGTTTATTTAGTTTGGAAAAGAGAAGACTGAGAGCGGACATGATATCAGTTTTCAGGTATCTAAAAGGGTGTCATCAGGAGGAGGGAGAAAACTTGTTCACCTTAGTCTCTAAGGATAGAACAAGAAACAATGGGCTTAAACTGCAGCAAGGGAGATTTAGGTTGGACATTAGGAAAAAGTTCCTAACTGTCAGGGTAGTTAAACACTGCAATAAATTGCCTAGGGAGGTTGTGGAATCTCCATCTCTGGAGATATTTAAGAGTAGGTTAGATAAATGTCTATCAGGGATGGTCTAGACAGTATTTGGTCCTGCCATGAGGGCAGGGGACTGGACTCGATGACCTCTCGAGGTCCCTTCCAGTCCTAGAGTCTATGAAACTATAAGATTTAGCTAAAAGGTTTTAATTTTTTCCCAGCAAATCACATATTAAGACATACATTTAAAAACTTACCAAATTATTGTAGATAACTTAGTATGATTACCTTGGTTTCTGTAATATTTCCTAGGTGTTCTGTCAGGGCTGGCTCCAGGGGTTTTGCCGCTCCAGGCAGCCCAAAAGGAAAAAAAAAAAAGCCGCGATTGCGATCTGTGGCAATTCAGCGGGAGGTCCTTCGCTCTGAGCGGGAGTGAGGGACCCTCTGCCAAATTGCTGCCGAATACCTAAAAGTGCTTCCCCGCTCCAGAGTGGCCGCCTCAAGCACCTGCTTGATAAGGACTTTAAGGATTTTATAAAATAGGAAAAAAACAAAACTATAACTTGGCTCTAGTTTTGGATTGTGGTTTTTTATATTTTAATTTTTCTGATGCCGTGTGTGTGTGTGTGTGTGTATAATTGAGAATAGTAATTCTAAATGTTGATTAGTCTTTCTTAGGAGGTTTAAGCAGAGATAAAATATGAAGACTAGCTACTGCTCTTGCTCAACAGTAACTATTCATAATTATATATATTTGTAATGACACTAATTCACCATTTTTGCTGCAGTGGGCATATCATTAAAACTCCCTTATGACAATGTCAAATCAAGTCAAGGTAGGTGATTTGATAAGATGAAAACAAAACCATTTCTGTGCAAATCTATCAAGGCAGCATTCCAGAGTCAAGACAGAAATAATCAGTGTTCATAAGTGGAAGCCTATGGAGACAATCTTATATCATCAAGATAATGGTCATAAGATGACAAACTGTAGAAGGTGGTCTCCGGTGCAAATATGAAACAATGTCCTGACTAATTACATTGCATTAGAAACAAATCTGGGAAAATGAATACTAATTACATGAGAGTGGCATGCGAAAACTGATAGCACCTGTCTTCCTGCTGGATGCTCCATTGAATTGAAGCTGTTTTATTTACCAATTTAAGAACATTGGGTATGTGAAAGTGTGGGCTGCAGAGTAGACTGTTTTTATTGTTTGTTTGTTTGTTCCACTGATCTCTGGCAATTAGTTTTTAGATTATTCCCTAACTCATAACTTTTGATGTCACTGGATCCTATTCACTCCCTAGTCACACTGGCATTGACCAGGCTTCAGGCAAACTCTTGGCAGCAAGTTAGACAGAAGAAGGGAGGTAACATTATAGAAAGGAGGGGACTAAGCGCTGCCTCTGGCACACAAAGTGGAGGGGCGCAGTCTACCGCGATCGGCAGCACTTCGGCAGCAGCTCTACCACCGCTGCTTCTTTGGCGGCAATTTGGCAGCGGGTCCCTGAGTCCCTCTTGGAGGGAAGGACCTACCGCCGAATTGCCACTGCCTCATTTATTCTTCAGCGGCAATTCGGCGGTGGGTCCTTCTCTCCAAGAGGGATTCAGGGACCCGCTGCTGAGTTGCCACCGAAGAGCCTGGAGTTGGCCCTTGCCTTGGGCACAAAAATTCCTTGTTACAGCTCTGCTCTAAACTGGGAATCCCATATGGCTGTTTCACTGGAGCACAAAGGGGCTGTAGCAGAATAAGCCCATGAAGTCTGAGTGACACCAGCTATTCTTTTGACCCTATCATGAAAACTAAGTTGTTTTGATCTTTGTTTTGCCCCATGTATGCAATTAATATATTTTGAATGTGCAAAGCTTGTTAATTTCTGTTAGATTTTAATCTTCTATGTATTTTTTATTCTCTTTCGTCTGTCACAAGTCTCCAGTCTCCAAACAGTACTGGAAAATAATGTTAGTTTGTATTACAAATGTCTTCAGATTCCATTTCTTCATTATTTGCTAATGCTTCCAAAAATACTACTTTACTGGGTTTAGGCCATTGATAGACACATGGCAGGGCTCATTTGGGCTCTGATTTAGCAAAGTACTTAAGCATGTGCCTAACTTTAAGCACACGAATAGTTCCTCTGGGAATCAGTGGGGCTCCTTATATGTTTAAAGTTATGTATGTGCTTAAATACCTTACTGAAATGGTCACACTTGTACTGCCCCTGGTTACTTATGATACATATATGTATGAAGACTAGTATTACTGAGCTTTAATAGTCATGGCTTACAGTGTCATTCTAGACCACTTTTTGTAAGAAGGAATCTCTTATTTCCCCGAAGATTACAAGGTGTAAATAGTTTATATCAGTTTATAAATGTTTAATATCACCTTTCTGGTTTTTTGAGTGGAATTTTCAAAAGCACCGAGTGAATTAGGGCATAACTCTTACTGAAAGTCAGTGAAACTTGTGCTCATCAGTCAATTAAGTGCTCTTGAAAATCCTACCCTTAAATAATATCTGAATACAGCAGTGTTTGATTTGTGCCAGGGCTGAGCCCCAGCGTCTCTAGGTATGGCAGTTTATAGCCCTGGCACCTCTGGGCTTGTCACATCAGTTATGAACGTAAAGAAATTGTGTAAGCCCTGGCACCACTTCATTACAAATAAAGCACTGGAATACAGTCAAAAGATATTCAGCTCCAAGAAACACGGTAATGTTGCTAGGCCAGGATTCTGTGGTGTTTTCCTCTTCTTAGCAGCAACTTAGCAATTACAGTTATATGTGGTGACGGTGTCATGGAAAAGTTATGTATGTGGAGGAGAAAGATATGCCAACACCATTATGTAGGAAGCATGAAAGTTACAGGGTAAGAAGAGTCTCCCCAAAAGCAGAGTTTCTCAACTCATTGTTGGGACTCAAAATTGAGTTGCCAGAAAGTTTCAAAGGGTCGCGTGGCGGCTCCTGTTGCACAGGGCTGACCTGGGTCACCTCCCTGGTCCAAGGGTCCCAGCACCACTGAGGCTGAGCTCAGCCATCATGATGGCAGGAGTCCAGGTAGGACAAATCTGAGTGAGTGGCATTGCAACCTCACGAGTCAGATCATAACTCCACTCCTGGTTCAGTGATTGCTTAAATTTGCCAGGCTATTTACAAAAGGTAAGGGCTAGAAAGATACTTAAAAAAGTAAAAGTTGACATGCCACTTCTAGCTCTCAGAATTAATATGGCACCAGTGTCACAGACTTTACAGATGTCAGAGGCTGTCTCAGTGATTAGCATCACTTCAGCTGATGGCTCCACAAACTCTTTGCCTGGAATGGCAAGAAGGGATTGCATAGGATTGACCTGATGACAGAAACACTGCTGTTGATACTGACACAGGCCCCATAGCATTCACAGATTACTGTGCCAGCAGGAAGAAGCAACAGATGTCATGGCAGGATTCATGAAAATGGTCACTTAAAAATGGTTCTCTGCCTGCTCTTGTAACAAGCCTTCATTACCCTGCATGTCATAATTCCTATTCTACCCATATTGATTTCCATTGTTTTTCCAAATCCAGCTATTTCCTGAATTTGACCCCTAAAATAAAATATAATCCAAATATCAGCCCAATTGGCCATCATTAGTGAAACAGTATGAAGGATATCACATCTGACAAAAATTTCGTAGCTAGGCGTGAGAGGGAGTGTCCAGAACAGGGCCGTCCTTAGGATTTATGGGGCCCTACAAAGTTATTATTAAACTGGTGCCCCTATGTCTGAAGGCAGCCCGGGCTTGCAGCCCAGAGGGTGGGGGGGAAGAGAGGCAGCAAAGGATACCAAGACACCCAGCCCACCTCATGGCAGCAGAGAGTCACAGTTTCCTGCAGAGATCCCTGTACCCTCTTCCTCCCGCAGAATGCTCTGCCCTGGTGCATTCAGCTCTGTGAATATGGCCCGTGCCTAAAGAGACTGCAGCGCATACTAGGTGTGCAGAAGCCCTCCCCACCCCACCCCCGCTCTTATCTGCTGTCATGGGTGGTTGATGAAGCTGCTGCTTGGAGAGGCTAGCTCCCCAGCCCACCTCTTCTGCTTGTGGCCCTGCCCATACTCCATCCCTGCTCCGCCCCCACTCTGCCCAGGCCCTGCCCTCTCCCCATTGTCTCCCTCCTCTTTTCCCTTCCCCACCCTGCTCACTCTCTTCCAGCCAAATTACTAAACCCAAATGAAGCAAATGACATTTGAAAAACAACACTCCTCTGCAATTTCTTTCTAACGAAAATGGAGCATGTTTTCCACTGCATGCCAGAAGGTGAAGACTGGGCATGCAGAAGGTACCTAATTAAAAGCACTAAATTTGGGAATAAAATATGTCAGTCACAGGGTTTTTGATATACCCTGAAGTTTGTCAGAGATTTATTTGCAAAAACTTTGTAGTAAGGACAAGTCGGCTGTCCTGCTTAATACAACATTAAATATTATGGAATACATCATGCAGCTCTTCTGTTTTATGTTTTCTTAATCAGTATTTCTAAGCTGATTTTATATTTTAAATGTACTCTTAAGCCTTCATAAAGTAATCATTCCAGATTACTACATATTTAACTCACTGAAACAAAGACATTATTTTAAATTAATGAGTCACAGAGGTTTAGTGTGTTCAGAACAACATTCATTGCTCTTAGAAACAAGGAACACTAATTTACTTTGTGTGATCTTCATAACAATAGACATATTTTTTGAAGTTGGTGAAATTTCATAAATATGTTTCCAAGATTTTAGGCATAACAAAGGATTTTATATCTTACTAAGGTACTGGTTTTGCTGGAAGATTATCTTAAAACTAGTTAATCAAATAGTCAGAAGTAAAGAAAGGGAAGCTTGTCTGTCTAGTTATCTGGAAGAAAAGAGGTGTTATCAGTTTAACAGGGGGTGAAGGGAGAAGGGGATGGACAGAAAGGACAGGAAGACTTCGGAAGCAAGTTTTTTGAACTATAGTAATTAAAATGTGTATTTTAGATGAGTGGTCTTTTGAAGGATTTATTTTAAAAAACTCTGAAGATCCAAGATTTAAGGCTAAAGATGACTGCTCAGATTGTGCATCTAAAAATCTATGCAAGGATTTTTTAAAGATGTGATTTTATTGTCTTCAGCAACACACTAATGAAATATTTTTAAAGCAAAATTTAAACTAAGTCCAATAGATAGACTAACATGTTCTGAGTAAATATTACAGTAATGCACAACTGTTCTTGTCAGTAAATTCAGAAACTGACAGTATATATCTGGCGGTTGGCAAGTGCCTGTTAAATGGCTTCATTACCACTTGAGTGACTCTTGAACAGTTTCAGTGTTGTGCTAATAGGTCTGGCAGGCTGGAAGGCTTTTTCATTTTAAGTTATTAGATCCCCTCTGGAGGAAGACTCACCAGGCTGCAGCAGGCAGCTGTGGGAGCCTGCACAAAGGGTCATAACAGGGATAGGAAGAGGCGGAAGGCTGGACACTAAGACCCAGGGGTGCCCCAAATTTTTGGATGCCCTAAGTAGCCATGTATGCCTAAAGATGGCCCTGGTGCAGAATGTGTGTCTGCCAATAAAAAGTTATGAAATGTCAGTTTGCAGGTAGAATCTGGGCCCTGCTTGGGCATGCCTTGGCATTCTTCTAGTTTACTTTAAAACATTCACAGGCCTCAACCTACAGTGCTTTGTAGATAAAACTTCAACTAAGGTCATGTCTACACTACCATTTATGTCGGCAAAACTTATGTTGCTCAGGGGGGTGAAAAAACCACGCCCTTCCCCCCCCCCCCCCGAGCAACATAAATTTCACCAGCATGAATGGTATGTACACAGTGCTATGCTGGCAGGAGAGCTCTCTCCCATCAGCATAGAGTGGCTACATGAGAGATCTTGCAGTGGTGCAGTTGCATTGGTACAGCTGTGCCACTCTAAGATCTCTAGTATAGACTAGAGATAACTTCAGTGAGATTTGTGCAGAGAGAACTGTAGGATTGGGTCCACCTCTTAATGCTATTTAACAGCAGTGGGCTTTTTCTGCCCCCTTCTGGTTTGAGCCGCACATATTCAGGTAGTTTTAAACATGCTTATTATGTATTTAATAAACATGACGAATGCCTATCAAACTAATGCACATTTTAAACCTGTATTGTTGCCTGAGAGGTTAGAATAGTTCTGGCTTAACTATGCATGCATTTTTTGTTAAGAAAAAGCCACATTTTAATAAGTGTTTAGAACGGCTCCCAAGGAAAAAGTCAGGTCTGTTATGTAAAATTTTGTTGAGGACACATGCTGTGCATAGCAAAATGCTTATGAAATTTCTTTGAAAATAATGATTTTGCATTTCACTAGCCAGTTTTTAAAGCCAAAATCCCTTGGATTTATATTTTTACAGAATAAAAAATGGATCTGATTCCAGTATAGATTTTTCATGCCCATTTAAAATTTTAATCATTGGCATTCTTTAGTTATATGTGAGCAAAAAATAATCTGTTGTTGGCAACACTTCACTTTTTAATGTTTCTTTAGCTTAAAAACAACTGAACTAATTGTTTTGAAAATTTATTAGCCAAAAAATTCTGAACTGGAAATGAGGCTTTATGGTCAAATTATAAATCACATATGATAGGGGTGTATAATGTAAACATCCATAGATCCTTAGCTACAGGGTCATGAACAGAAATGCTGTTATAATGGGAAAGGGCCGAATAACCTAATGAAAGGAAACAGGTTTTCAATTATTTTAAACATTTATCACTATATTTTACAGGGGTGAATCATAATCTACTACATTATAATGACCAGATACATGGATAATGATATGTTTCTGTTGATTGCCTGTCTGTGTCAGAAGTGTGAAGATAATTTAATGATAATGTTCTAGTACAGAAGACAAAAATCCCATTGCCAGATCTCTTGGGAATTTCCATACAGATCATTAATAGTTACACGTTTTACATTAGTAATTACAGTGTATTTTGTTCCCTGTAAAACAGGAATATGCTGAAATGGAATGAAGAGCAATCTCTTGGTTAGAGCAAAGTTACCAGGACTCATATGTTCTATTCTTGGTTCTATCACTGATACGTGGTGTGATCTTGGATAAGACTCTTCTCAATGCTTCCGTTTAACCACTGGTAGAACAGGGATAATACTATGTCTCCAGTAGGTCTGAAAATCCTTTTCAAAAGTAGATAAGAATTATTATCCTCACTTAACCAGTGGGGAAGCTGAGGCAGAGGAAACTTGCATTACTTTCCCAGTGTCAGTAGGAAAACAAGGTAAAGAACCCAGTCTTGAGACTTGCAGTCTATCATCTTATTCACTGGCTCACACTGCCTAACAGACAGGAGTGTTGGAAGGGTTAATTAATCTTTGCAAAGTAATTTTGAGATTCTCAGATGACAAATGCCGTATAAGTGTAAGGAACAAGGTGAAAAGAGGAGTATCCGAATCTTGCCCATTTAAAGCATTTGCAAGTGGTTACAGGTAGACACCCCCGTTTGCTAAAGAGTTAAACCACAGGATCTAGAATGCAATGTTTTAGCTTGACATGGGCAATCAGAGCTTCAGCATCTCCATACTTAACATAAGAAGGACACTGTATAACTTCCACTGGCTGTTTTTGCCCATGGGCTGCATTTTAGCCTTCTCTGTGTTTAAAATATTACCTAACCGTTCTTTTTGTAATATTACAGTGAAACAGAGCATTAAGAAAGAGAATTAATTATACTGTAGTCTCTCCATCAAAATGCAGGAAACCACTTTATTTGCTAAATCTACTGGGCAAGCTCATGAGCTGGTACATGAGTGATGTACACTGATCTAAATTAGTTGAGCATCTAGCCCATTAAATTTAACTATAAACAGATTTTGAAGGAAAAGGAAAGTTGTAGGTTTTTTTTAGTTTAATTGTACCATTCCTGTTGTGAACAACTTTTTCTGGATGCTGGCACAATATACTGTAAATGGAGTCCAATTTGGGTGGATGTATTATTCCATACTGTCTTTTACCAGAATAGTGACAGGATATCTTAACCATCTGTAGTTAAACATTCAATGGAAAAAAAAAAGAGAAATAATAAAATAATGCATCAGATAATTAGAGCTATTAGCTATTAGGGATAACTTTTCTCAGCAGCATTTGTTGTTACATGCAAGATTGCTCTAGGGAGATTTGTGTGCTTAGCCTTACTAGGCGAAGTCACTAGATGCAAAAGATATGTGGGATACATTCTAACATGATCCTCTATGGTCATACTAACCTCTCTTTTCCAATATGGAGTGAAGATGTCCCAAATGAGATCATGATAGTCAATGCCTTAGCCCAATATTTTCTACTTTCTCATAATTTGAGTATTATTCAACATAAATATCCAAAAGAAGTCTATATCAAAGCACAGACCTTGTATTGCAACTTTATTAACTTATATCTCTCTAGTCTACTTTATCCCTTTCTTCAAAAATACTAATTATTGTATTTTCAGAGCAAGTTACAGATGGGTTCACAGTTACATTTATAAGGTTGCTGCATACATACAAAAAGGTAGATATCATTATGTAGGATGCTATATACAACCTGCTAATACAGCAGAAGGGCTATGTTGACCAGGTTCTTGTCAGTTTCAATAGTGCCCTTAGTTTACAGATGTGCTGACACAACACTGACAGGTCAGTTTTTGCAGTGCTGCAACTTGGGAAAGCTCTGCAGAGCTCCGTTTAAAATATTTCCAATGATTGGTGCTTTTTATAGATTTCAAAGCCAGAAAGAATAACTGTGATCTGCCCTCTTGTGAAAAACAGACCATAGAACTTCCTCAAAATAATTCCTAGAGCATATCTTTTTAGAAAATCATCCAGTCTTGATTTTAAAATTGTCAGCTATGGAAAATCCGCCATGACCCTTGTTAAATTGTTCCAATGGTTAATTGCCCTCACTGTTAAAAATGTACATTTTATTTCCATTTTTTCCTAGCCTGGTAGTTCCTAATTTTAGACGATTGTCACTGGGTGTCAAAGAACTGAAGAACAGTGAGACCATTATATCATCCTCATTAATATAGTTAACAGACAAAAACAAGAACATTTTCAACTGCTATTAGATATATATTGAAGGAAAAAAGATCAATGATTTAATGTTTAAAACACTGCACCAATACCTTAGATGTTATGATGATAATGACTAATTGTTGTATTGGAAATGTCTCCCGCTCCTACCTTCTGAAAGTGTGATTTTGAGGATTTTTTCTTATACCTCCAAATAAAGAGCTTTAAATGAGAACTAAAATACTCATAATATTTTCTCTCTAAACTACTCACAATACCATAGATAAAACATTAATGCCTTGTCTTCTTTCAATATTAGTGGCAAAGTATTAGGTTAACAGTTTCTGAACATTTTAGGAGGGATACATGTAGTAACACTACAAACGCCTGTGTCTACTTTATCTTAACTTAGGTAAGGAAGATTTACATCTGAGCATTGCTATAACAATGTTGTACTTGTCCCAGAAATACTCTCTGAAAAATAAATAAAGAAAAGAAATGAACATAAGAATGGCCGTACTGGGACAGACCAAAGGTCCATCCAGCCCAGTATCCTGTCTACTGACAGTGGCCAATGCCAGGTGCCCCAGAGGGAGTGAACCTAACAGCTGATGATCAAGTGATCTCTCTCCTGCCATCCATCTCCACCCTCTGAAAACAGAGGCTAGGGACACCATTCCTGACTCATCCTGGCTAATAGCCATTAATGGACTTATCCTCCATGAATTTATCTAGTTCTCTTTTAAACTCTGTTATAATCTTAGCCTTCACAACCTCCTCAGGCAAGGAATTCCACAGGTAGACTGTGTGCTGTCTGAGAAGAATTCAGTTTGTTTGTTTTAAACTTGCTGCCCATTAATTTCATTTGGTGGCCCCTAGTTCTTATGTTATGGGAACAAGCAAATAACTTTTCCTTATTCACTTTCTCCACACCACTCATGATTTTATATACCTCTATCACAGGGGTCAGCAACCTTTCAGAAGTGGTGTGCCGAGTCTTCATTTATTCACTCTAATTTAAGGTTTCATGTGCCAGTAATACATTTTAACATTTTTAGAAGGTCTCTTTCTATAAGTCTATAATATATAACTGAACTATTGTTGTATGTAAAGTAAATAAGGTTTTTAAAATGTTTAAGAAGTTTCATTTAAAATTAAATTAAAATGCAGAGCCCCCTAGACCAGTGGCCAGGACCCAGTGAGTGTCACTGAAAATCAGCTCACGTGCCGCCTTCAGCACACGTGCCATAGGTTGCCTACCCCTGCTCTATCATATACCCCCTTTAGTTTCCTCTTTTCCAAGATGAGAAGTCCTAGTTTCTTTAGTCTCTCAGTGGGACCTGTTCCAAACCCCTAATCATTTTAGTTGCCCTTCTCTGAACCTTTTCTAATGCCAGTATATCTTTTTTGAGATGAGGAGACCACATCTGTATGCAGTATTCAAGATGTAGGCGTACCATAGATTTATATAAGGGCAATAAGATATTCTCCATCTTATTCTCTATCCCTTTTTTAATGATTCCTAACATCCTGTTTGCTTTTTTGACTGCCACTGCACACTGCATGGACATCTTCAGAGAACTATCCACGATGATTCCAAGATCTCTTTCCTGATTAATTGATTAGCCCCCATCATATTGTATGTATGGTTGAGGTTATTTTTCCAAATGTGCATTACTTTACATTTATCCACATTACATTTCATTTACCATTTTGTTGCCCCATCACTTAGTTTTGTGAGATCTTTTTGAAGTTCTTCACAATCTGCTTTGCTCTTAACTATCTTGAGCAGTTTAGTATTGTCTGCAAACTTTGCCACCTCACTGTTTACCCCTTTCTCCAGATCATTTATGAATAAGTTGAATAGGATTTGTCCTAGGACTGACCCTTGGAACACCACTAGTTACTCCTCTCCATTCTGAACATTTACCATTAATTCCTACCCTTTGTTTCCTGTCTTTTAACCAGTTCTCAATTCATGAAAGGATCTTCCCTCTTCTGCCATGACAACTTAATTGACATAAGAGCCTTTGGTGAGGGACCTTGTCAAAGGCTTTCTGGAAATCTAAGTATATGTGCTACGTCCACTGGATCCACCTTGTCCACATGTTTGTTGATCCCTTCAAAGAACTCTAAAAGATTAGTAAGAGATGATTTCCCTTTACAGAAACCATGTTGACTTTTGCCCAACAATTTATGTTCTTCTATGTATCTGCCAATTTTATTCTTTTTATTATTTACTACTTTATTAAATGGCTACATCTTTTTAGATCTTTCTCTGACACATAAAAGTTGGAAATAAAATTGTTAATATTTGGATCATGCTTCCTCCTCAGCCAGCCAGCCTATCCGCTCTACCCAGCCACGTTCCTTTTTCACTCCTACAGCCAGCCTTCCTGTTTACCCTCTCTCAAAGAAGTAGCACCACCACCTCCTCCAGTGGGTTCAGTAGCAATGCCCATGCTGGGCTTCAATGTCTGTTCCTTATCAAAATCACACCCCAAGATCCAGTGTAGCAGATTTGATTGGGATGGTGGCTTTCTGAAGAATCAGAGAATATCAGGGTTGAAAGGGACCTCAGAAGGTCATCTAATCCAACCCCCAGATCCCTAAATGGCCCCCTCAAGGATTGAACTCACAACCCTGGATTTAGCAGGCTAATGCTCAAACCACTGAGCTATCCCTCCCCATGGCTGCTGGAAAAAGAGAGAGAGAGAGCGAGTGTGAGTGAAGGAATTTAGACTGACTGGAGCCGGGGGTGGGGCAGTAGGAAAAGTGTGCCAGATATCTTGGCTGGCACATTGGGATAACATACATACTGTTCAGTGGTAAAGTTTCAGATCTACAACACAATGAAGATCCTCCAGTGGTGTAGAGTTGACAATGCGTTCTTACACTACTGAGTCTCTATGGTGTCTCTGTGCTGGAGCTGAAAGGTGTGACTACCAGCAGCATTGTAAGCTACCCTATGCTGCCAGACAAGGGAATGGGGGCATGGAGAGAATGAGGTGCCCTAATTTATCGTTAGTTGTGCTTTCACGCCACTGCAGTCTGGCATGAGTTAGAGAAACCCTGTGGCTGCTCTGATCCAGTACATGGTAACCAGGCTGCATACAATATGTGGCCCTATTTCCGTGAGGGGTGCAAATATCGGGCCATATTTTCCAAACTTTGCACATACACAAATTCTGCTGCACACATGCTGCCCTTGTTTTCCATATGCATATAGGGATGCAGAGAGAGGTTGTGCACCAAATGGGAGTTTGTGCACGTGCAAATTGGGCAGATGAATTTTGAAATATCTGAGCCATTATGTGCACCAGCTGTATGTGATGCAGCATTACAATCTATTGGTAAAGAAGTTCCGAGGGATGAAATGTGTTTCTGTGAACTGAAGCTTGATGGCACAGAACTGCAGTGTGTTCATAGAATCATAGAATCTCAGGGTTGGAAGGGACCTCAGGAGGTCATCTAGTCCAACCCCCTGCTCAAAGCAGGACCAATCCCCAACTAAATCATCCCAACCAGGACTTTGTCAAGCCTGATCTTAAAAACCTCTAAGGAAGGAGATTCCACCACCTCCCTAGGTAACGCATTCCAGTGCTTCACCACCCTCCTAGTGAAAAATTTTCCTAATATCCAACTGTCACAGAGTGTGGGGAAGTCAGGGCCCTGTACCTCTCTTCCTGAGATTCACCGTGACTCTCAGCCAGCCAGTAAAACAGAAGGTTTATTAGATGACAGGAGCACAGTCCCAAGCAGTGTGTGTAGGTACAGCCAAAACCCCTCAATCAAGTCCTTCTGGGGGGTTCAGGGAGCTTAGACCCCACCTTGGGGTTCCCTGCGTTGCACCACCCAACCCAAGACTGAAAAACAAAAACTCCTCCAGTCGCTCTCTTACCCCTCCCCCCAGCTCCTCCTCTCCTTTGTTCAGTCTCCCAAGCAGAAGATATCACTTCTCCCAACCCCCCTCCTGGCTCAGGTTACAGCTCAGGTAGCTTCCTTCAAGGGAAGTTCCCCATCCAATGTAACTCCCCTGCAACATTCCCAGGTCAAATCCGCCCTGCTTCCTGCTCGGTCACATCAAGCTAAACCTCCCCCACTGCAACTTGAGACCATTACTCCTTGTTCTGTCATCAAGTACCACTGAGAACAGTCTAGATCCATCCTCTTTGGAACCCCCTTTCAGGTAGTTGAAAGCAGCTATCAAATCCCCCCTCATTCTCTTCTGCAGACTAAACAATCTCAGACTAAACAATTCCCTCAGCCTCTCCTCATAAGTCATGTGCTCCAGCCCCCTAATCATTTTGGTTGCCCTCCGCTGGACTCTTTCCAATTTTTCCACATCCTCCTTGTAGTGTGGGGCCCAAAACTGGACACACTACTCCAGATGAGGCCTCACCAATGTCGAATAGAGGGGAATGATCACATATGTCGATCTACTGGCAATGCCCCTACTTATACAACCCAAAATGCCATTAGCCTTCTTGGCAACAAGGGCACACTGTTGACTCATATCCAGCTTCTCGTCCACTGTAACCCCTTGGTCCTTTTCTGCAGAACTGCTTCCTAGCCATTCGGTCCCTAGTCTGTAACAGTGAATGGGATTCTTATGTCCTAAGTGCAGGACTCTGAACTTGTCCTTGTTGAACCTCATCAGGTTTCTTTTGGCCCAATCCTCTAATTTGTCTAGGTCCCTCTGTATCCTATCCCTACCCTCCAGTGTATCTACCCCTCCTCCCAGTTTAGTGTCATCTGCAAACTTGCTGAGAGTGCCGTCCATGCCATCCTCCAGATCATTAATGAAGATATTGAACAAAACCGGCCCCAGGACCGACCCTTGGGGCTCGTCACTTGATACCGGCTGCCAGCTAGACATGGAGCCTTTGATCACTACCCGTTGAGCCCGACGATCTAGCCAGCTTTCTATCCACCTTATAGTCCTGTCATAAACAGATAAGTAAGAGTTAATAGAACAGAAGTACTTCATCTCTCTTTTGCCTGTAAAGAGTTAACAAGATCAGTGAGCCAGGCTGTCACCTGACCAGGGGACCAATCAGGGGACAGAATACTTTCAAATCTTGAAGGAGGGAAGTTTGTGTGTGTGCTGTTAGAATTGAGTTGTTGTTCTCTCTGGGGGCTCAGAGGGACCGGACGTGCAACCAGGTTTCTCTCTGATACAGGCTCTTATAAGTTTAAAATAATGAATACTGGATAGATAAGGCAAGCTAAGCTTATGTTTGTTTTCTTTATTTGCAAATGTGTATTTGGCTGGAAGGAGTTCAAATTTATATTTTGCTGAAAGGATTTTAATTTGTACTTGAATACTTAGGCTGGGAGGGTATTCCCAGTGTCTATAGCTGAAAGACCCTGTACCTATTCCATTTTAAATTTACAAAGATAATTTTTACTATTTTTTCTTTCTTTAATTAAAAGCTTTTCTTGTTTAAGAACCTGATTGTTTTTTTTTATTCTGCTGAGACCCCAGGGGACTGGGTCTGGATTCACCAGGGAATTGGTAGGGAGAAAGGAGGGAAAGGGGAGAGAGAGGCTAATTTCTCTGTGGCCACGTCCAGACTAGGGCATTAAAATCGATTTTAGATACGCAACTTCGTAGCTACGTAGCTAACGTAGCTGAAGTCGAATTTCTAAAATCGAGGTACTCACCCGTTCAGACGGCGCGGCATCGATGTCCGCGGCTCTCCGTGTCGATTCCGGAACTCCGTTCGCGTTGATGGAGTTCCGGAATCGATGTAAGCGCGCTCAGGGATCGATACATCGCGTCCAGACTAGACGCGATATATCGATCCCTGAGCAATCGATTTTAACCCGCCGATGCCGCGGGTTAGTCTGGACGTGCGCTGTGTTAGGATTACTTTCTCTCTCAGGGAGAATCTGGGAGGGGAAGAGAGAAGGAGGGGGGAAGGTGCATTTTCCTCTCTGTTTTAAGATTCAAGGAGTTTGAATCACAGTGATCTTCCAGGGTAACCCAGGGAGGGGAAGCCTGGGAGAGGCAACGGTGGGGGAAAGGGTTTACTTTCCTTGTGTTAAGATCCAGAGGGACTGGGTCTTGGGGGTCCCCGGGCAAGATTTTTTGGGGGACCAGAGTGTACCAGGCACTGGAATTCCTGGTTGATGGCAGCGCTACAGGTTCTAAGCTGGTAATTAAGCTTAGAGGAATTCATGCTGGTACCCCATCTTTCGGATGCAAAGGTTCAGAGTGGGGAATTATACCATGACAAGTCCATTCATCCAGCCCATACTTCTTTAACATGCTGGCAAGAATACTGTGGGAGATCATATCAAAAGCTTTGCTAAAGTCAAGGAATAACACATTCACTGCTTTCCTCTCATCCACAGAGCCAATTATCTCATCATAGAAGGCAATTAGGTTAGTCAGGCATGACTTGCCCTTGGTGAATACAGGCTGACTGCTCCTGATCACTTTCCTCTCCTGTAAGTGCTTCAGAATTGATTCCTTGAGGACCTGCCCCATGATTTTTCCAGGGACTGAGGTAAAGCTGACTGGCCTGTAGTTCCCCAGATCCTCCTCCTTCCCTTTTTGAAAGATGGGCACTACATTTGCCTTTTTCCAGTCATCTGGGACCTCCCCTGATTGCTATGAGTTTTCAAAGATAATGGCCAATGGCTCTCCAGTCACATCCGCCAACTCCTTTAGCACCCTTGGATGCAGTGCATCCGGCCCCATGGACTTGGGCTCATCCAGTTTTTCTAAATAGTCCCAAACCACTTCTTTCTCCACAGAGGGCTGGTTACCTTCTCCCCATACTGTGCTGCCCAGTGCAGCAGTCTGGGAGCTGACCTTGTTTGTGAAGACAGAGGCAAAAAAATCATTGAGTACATTAGTTTTTTCCACATCCTCTGTCACTACGTTGCCTCCCTCATTCAATAAGAGGCCCACACTTTCCTTGACTTTCTTCTTGTTGCTAACATACCTGAAGAAACCCTTCTTGTTACTCCTAACATCTCTTGCTAGCTGCAACTCCAAGTGTGATTTGGCCTTCCTGATTTCACTCCTGCATGCCTGAGCAACATTTTTATACTCCTCCCTGGTCATTTGTCCAATCTTCCACTTCTTGTAAGCTTCTTTTTTGCATTTAAGATCAGCAAGGATTTCGCTATTAAGCCAAGCTGGTCGCCTGCCATATTTATTATTCTTTCTACACGTCAGGATGTTTTTTTCCTGCAACCTCAATAAGGATTCTTTAAAATACAGCCAGCTCTCCTGGACTCCTTTCCCCCTCATGTTATTTTCCATGGGGATCTTGCCCATCAGTTCCCCGAGGGAGTCAAAGCCTGCTTTTCTGAAGTCCAGGGTCCATATTCTGCTGCTCTCCTTTCTTCCTCGTGTCAGGATCCTGAACTCGACCATCTCATGGTCACTGCCTCCCAGGTTCCCATCCATTTTTGCTTCCCCTACTAATTCTTCCCTGTTTGTGAGCAGTAGGCCGAAAAGAGCTCTGCCCCTAGTTGGTTCCTCCAGCACTTGCACCAGGAAACTGTCCCCTAAACTTTCCAAAACCTTCCTGGATAGTCTGTGCACTGCTGTATTGCTCTCTCAGCAGATATCAGGATGATTAAAGTCTCCCATGAGAACCAGGGCCTGCGATCTAGTAACTTCTGTTAGTTGCCTGAAGAAAGTCTCGTCCACCTCATCCCCCTGGTCTGGTGGTCTATAGCAGACTTCCACCATGACATCACCCTTGTTGCTCACACTTCTAAACTTAATCCAGAGACTCTCAGATTTTTCTGCTGTTTCATACCGGAGCTCTGAGCAGTCATACTGCTCTCTTACATACAATGAAACTCCTCCACCTTTTCTTCCCTGCTTTCCTGAACAGTTGGTATCCATCTATGACAGTACTCCAGTCATGTGAGTTATCCCACCAAGTCTCTGTTATTCCAATCATATCATAGTTCTTTGACTGTGCCAGGACTTCCAGCAGCATAGCACTGATGCAGTGGGACTGATTTTAGTGTGCTGTGTCTGCTCTAAGAATTTCCTTGGACTAGTGACTCCAGTTGACATCCTATTGTGAGCACAGTCCTGCTCTCCTTGAAGTCAGTAGGAGGTTAGCCACTGGAAGCAGTTTGGGACCCTGTGATATGAACCTGTCCTCACTGCAGTATTCAATTTCTATAGCCTCATTATCCAAATTCAATGTTAGTTCTTGAAAGAAAGAGCTACATGTGATGAAGCTCCTTCTCCCGCAGGGGGAAATAAAACTCTAAACTTTTCAAAGTAAGAGTCCCATTTCAAGGATCTTTTGAATTAAAAGAGAAATTCATTTTCTTCTTAAAATATGTATAATATTCAGAAAACACTATGAGGCAACATCTCGTTAACAGTACACCCTGCTGAACTGTCTTCTGTGAACACTTTTTTGTTTCCTTTTAATGAGGATGCTGTTTATATTTATTGTTGCCTGTCAATACAAATGAAACTGAAAATGGTAAGCACATGTCAGGTAGCCTAGTGGCTCTTTAGATTACAGGCCTAGTGCTTCCCTCAGGGCTGCTCAGCACTGCTTTCCAAAGCTGCTCTAAAGCAACATAACTAGTCAGTGAAGGATCCCCCCATAAAGGGAGGTGTGGCTGGGTGAGTCTCCCTT
The DNA here is from genome assembly GCF_007399415.2 of Gopherus evgoodei. NCBI lineage: Eukaryota > Metazoa > Chordata > Testudines > Testudinidae > Gopherus > Gopherus evgoodei. The sequence goes on from NC_044329.1 coordinate 70,982,549, forward strand.
ATAGCCTGGCAATTCCCTGCTGCTGGAATGACTCTGTGGGTCCATTAAAGAAGCCTTAAAGTTGCTCTAATTTAAGCAAGGACCAGATGAAGAACAGGATGGCCGACTGATGGAAAGTAAATGTGGCTTAAAACCACTTTTGTGTCCCATGTACTGAAGTGAAGCTTAGCTGCAGCTTCAGGGTGTATGTTCTGTAGCTTTGAAACACCAGCTCAACGTTTGCAGTTTACATCCAAGCACCCCAGAACAGATCAATATTTTAGTTTATTCACTCAAATGAGTATTAAGATCTAGCTTTTGTGCTTCTGTTCTTTGTAGACCAGGACAATCTACACCGAGGTATAATTACATCGCTCAGGGGTTTGGATTTTTCAATCCACACCCCGTTATACCAATATAAGTCAGTAGTGTAGACTTGTCCTTAGTGATCTTCAGAAAGCACCAATTTCCAGTAATAGATAGGTTCATAATCAATCAATCTCCTTCCCTTTTTCTGTAGAGATCCTGTAACTTCTGTAATGTAGTGTAGTGTACTGTACTGTAAGTCATCTTCCTCATCTCCTCTCATGATCATAGGTTAAGGTTTTATTTTTGATTTAATTATTTTCTTTATAAGAGAAGATAATGGTACTGAAGGTGGATTTGGCTTCCAGTGAAGTCTCTCTTAGTTATTCTGCCACTAACTTTGGTCCAATGTAAGAAAACAGTAACTGGTAATCAAAAGATGTGTATCTTGAAATCATATTGATGAAAGAAAACAAAAGGTGTTAATAATATTAATATCTTGCAGAACATTTTAACATGTATGTGCTGTGTGGATGCCTGCAAATCTTTATTCATGTGAGTAGTCCTTACTTAGATGAAGAGTTCCACTGAAATCATGGGAGGAATGACAGTCATCCTGTGATCAACCAATAAAAAGACTATGAGCTGTCAATGTGATGTGGCCATGAAAAAGGTTAATGCAGGCTTAGGATTCACCAGGTGAGGTATTTCCAGAAAAGATAGGGAAGTGTTAGTATCATTATACAAGGCACTGGTGAGACCTCATCTGGAATATTGTGTGCAGTTCTCATCTCCTGTGTTTAAGAAAGATGAACTCAAACTGGAACAGGTGCAGAGAAGGCCTACAAGGATGATCAGAGGAATGGAAAACCTACCTTATGAGAGGAGACAAGAGCTTGGCTTTGTTTGCCTAAGCAAAAAAAGGCTGAGGGGAAATATGATTGCTCTCTGTAAATACATCAGAGGGATAAATACCAGGGAGAGAGAGTCGCTTCTGACCCTAAAGTCTGTGAATCTATGAGACTTTTGATGAAGACACTGGATTCTGGCACTCGAGAGATGCCTTTGGTTCCCAGCTCTGTGGTTGAATTTCTGTGTGACGTTGCCTTGATCCTGAAAACACTCATATGATTAACTGTCAGCAAAACTTGAAGTCAACGAGCCTACTAATGTGCCTATTTCAGCGCAGTGTTGTGCCGATGCATTCATTAACGGTGCTACAGGTACTGGGGTCCAAATGAGTTTGAAGACAGACAGACTTCTTGCATGAGTAAAGGTTTTCAGAATCAGGTCCTTAAAATAGTTTGGCTTAGATAGATAGTGGTTCTGGGGAAAATACATTGAGGTAGGAATCAGATAAGGATATGTGAAAGTTAATCTCTTGTATTCCATAAAACAAGCAAATAATGACAGGCCTTCATTCATTTTCAGGAGATCATTTATATATAAAATAGTTAATCTACTGACACCAAGCAATAAATCCTTTAGCTCACATTTAATAAAATAGGTATTCTGTTTCAGAAGATTTTTTGGGTATTCATAACAAATATTGTGCATGGGTGAAAAAGTCCAAAGTCTCTCAGAAAATGCCCCAAATGGAAGTAATATGGTTCATCAAATGTTCAGGTACCACAGTATTGGGCCCAATATAAATATATAGAGAATCAGCCTGGGAAAGGAATTTCTGGATACTTAAGGACTACATCCTTTTAGTATGTTCAAGTCCAGGTCAGTGGTCAGTGCACCATAACATTAATTATGCCTCCTGAACTTAAAAGAACTTAAAAAGCCAATTGCAAACCATTCAGTTTTCAGGTGAACTAGACCAGATAGTGTCTTTTGAAGGCTGCAGGAATGTAAAAAGTATAATGTTAATAAACAGTGTAAAAACACTGGCTTCAGCAAGAATTGAAGGGAGCTCATCTCATGAGGCCCTCAGCATCTTGCACGCTCGACCACTTAAGTGTGAGAGAAACATTATATATGAGAATACAGACCTTGTACAAACTTTAATTATTTCTATTTTAAATGGGTTATTTTGATAAGCTTTAAAGTAACTTGCTGCTCTACGATGGGAATTCCAGGCACAAGCTGTGTAACCTCTGACACAGTTTTAGAAGATGATGGTTGCCAAATTGTCTTGTTTGCAAGAAAAGATGGTGACATCGGTCATGAGATGTCCATATTAATTTTTAGCACTGCTGATGGATGCATGTTGAGTGGTTGGTGTTTCTCTGAGAGTCTTCTGCAACTCGTAGGATGTTTAGGGCTCTTTTCCCTACAAGTTGGGGGCAGATGTTAGTGTCACCCTAAAAGGAGCAGGGGCTATGGCAACTACCTCAAAACCAGGCTTGTGCCTTTTTATGTTGGGGGTCACAAGACCACAGTGCATATGGTGTGCAACAATGAATATTTTTTAAAAATGCTTCCTCAAGTGGGACTTGAGGGGAGATAGATGCTTCTGATTCCTGAGGAAAGCCTCCTGAGGGGAACGAGAAGGCAACAATGAACAAGTTACGCCAGTCTCTGACAAGTCTCCCAGCACCTGAAAGGCCCCACTAACATGAAGCACTGTTCCAGCCCTGTCACCATATAGTTTGACTGTCACTCCAGATCCAGCTCCTACACCATGTGAATCAATAGACTCTAAGTTCTGAAGCGATAACCCTTATTATCTTAAGTATATTATTTATCCTTTTGCTATTTTTGTCCTTTGTTTTATTAATGGAGACACATCCCAACCTTTTATTGATTTAGGATGTGGAAGGGTGGTTGTCTGCATGTGTGTGTGTGAGCACTCGTAAAATCCAGAGGGAAGGCACCAGTAAGGTTTCCCAGGTATAAACAGACCTTATAAAAATACTTGCTACGAGTGTTCTTCATTCTGTGCAAGCCTCCAAAAAAAACCTTCAAATTGTCAGCTGTAAACTGTTAAGTAAGATTTGTTAAACTTCTGCTCATCAAAGGGTCCTATTAAGGCTTCCATTGTCAGTATTGGAGGGAATGAAAGGAGTTAGCCATCACATTGCAGTAAAATCCACTTAAGCTTTCACTGGCTGTGAGGTTGTCACTTAAGATATTAAATTACAATTTTGATAGTAGTGCCACAGGGAAAGTTCTATAATTTGGTTTTAGGACTTATAAGGATTGATTATCTGCTATATTCATCTGATGATTTGACTAAATTGATGATTTAATTCTAATCCAATCTTACTGTTAACTTGTTGATTTTACCTTAATTGTGACTTGATGACTGTATTGCTTAATTCTAAGTTTAGGAGTGTTAATAGTTGAGTTATAGTGATATGTTTTCTTGATTTTATTTGTTTATTAACATTCATAAAATGTCATATTTTCTCAATAAGAAATATGGTCCAAAACCTTTCAGAATCAGCTGGAGGTCAGCCAGTCCATCTAGGAGCCTAATCAGCTCCCTTTAAATTAACCTTTGGTTCTCACACAAGTGTTATCATGAACAGGAAAAACTTGCTGGCGACACGAGGCACTGATGGAAATATTTGTGCATGTTAGTGTGTACTTGTGTCAGTACTGCATCAATAACATGGATGGCAAGGAAATGTCAAGTACCTTTGATTAACTCAGGTCAATAATATTTTTTTTATCTCTAATTAAACATGATGATTGTTTTATTTCAACCTATATTGTCCCCTTTAGAGCCATGTGATCAAAACCTCAGTACTGGTTGAATGGATCTTTTCTTTTTGTTCTCATGAAATGGTAGCAAGCAAATTACACAAAGGTGAAGGCCACTGAGTAGGTTTAAAAGAGAAGCATGACAGGTTTTCACAATAAGAGCAACCCTGCTCATCACAGTTGAAATGAGCAATTAATAATTCATAACAATTCACTGAATTATATGCTTCCTATTCAATGTTTCCAAATATGAATAGATTAAATGGTAATTGCTATCAAGCTTTCTGTTCTATTTCATGTTCCTAATAAAAGTTTATCTTTTGGAGCTTACTTTGTAGCTCCTTTTGATCTACTCCTGACTGCAATATACTATATTAAAATATTTATTATTAACCTATCAAATATTAACCGTTTTAAAATTATACTGACTAAAGAAAACAAATAGGATACTTTAACTTTTTTATGAATTTCCTAATATTTAGATATGCAGAAAACTTCCATAATACACCGCCAACAAAAACTGATGAACCAAAAAAATTGTATGCACACTCTTTAAAGAGTGCTGCTTTGAAATGCACTGCTATTATATCCACCAGCATGATTTATTTTAGCTCTTTACATATACAGTAGAAACTCAGTTATGAACACGCTGGGAAAGGAGGTTGTTCATAACTCTGGAATGTTCATAATTCCATAACATTTTGTTCAGTTGCTCTTTCAAAAGTTTACAACTAACAGACTTAATACAGCTTTTACTATGCAGAGGAAAAATGCTGTTTTCCCTTTATTTTATAGTAGTTTATGTTTAACATTGTACGGTACTGTATTTGCCTTTTTTTTTTCATCTGCTGCTGCTGCCTGATTGTTGTACTTCCAGTTCTAAATGAGGTGTGTGGTTGACTGGTCAGTTCTGAGGTTCTACTGTAATACTATGTATGTATTCATTAAAAGGTTATTAATTTCCCATCTGTACAATATAATTCCTGCAGCACTGTCTATTTTTATTAAATTAGTATTTTATCTTTTTTTCAGTGGTTAGGTCTTTGTGAGCCTCCCTATTTTTTGCATTTTGCTTCTCAACCACTTAAAATGGATTTAGTTTGGTTAAAATTCCAATAGTTAGCTTGACAGCTGACAATATTGATAACCATATGATGAAATAAAAAAAAATAGTTGCTATCCTAGTAAGGCTGAAAGACCTGAAAGCTGAGACATTTGTGAAGGCAATTGGAGTAGAAAAAAACATAGCATCATGATGGTAAGGGAGCTCTTTTCCTTTCTTAAATGGCCAGATTGGTGCTGTGGTTTTATAAATGCTGTTCATGTATAATGTGCTCTGATTTTGGGGGGAAATGCACCAGGTGATCACATTAGCCCTTTTAAACGGAGAGTTATTGCTCACTAGAACCCAATGGCCTAGCAGTGTTATGCTAACTCTTTACTCAGTTCCCTCTCCAGTTGTCTGTGGGCTGTCATCTTCCTGGGACTTTCTTCGAAATGCCCGCAGACATCACTAGCTGTTGACCATTGTGTTTACAACCAATGTCTTGGTCATGCATTGTTATGGAAACCTTTCCTCCATGGAGAGGAGCAGACACAATTCCCTCCAGTGCCCATCAATGCCACTTTCTCTGTAGGTCAGAGAAGATTGCAAACAAAATCACTGTAGAGTGTAAAATGGTGTTTCAGCACCGCTCCTTAGCCTATGCCAGCACTACCAATGCTACCAATATATATCCACTGATTTCATTACATTCTATACTGCAATCTCAACATTTGAAACATCTCACGTTTTTCATGCTAAGTACACTCCCTTTCCATCGTCAAATCAAATCCCACACTAAAACATGCGTCTGTCATGAAACCATGCTTTGACCTGAGTGCTTTTGTCCGTTCTATGATGTTGCACCTGTATAGTTATCCCATATGTTATATTTGCCTGAACAAGGTTTGGCTCTTGTCTTTTCTGTCTTTAAAGATCCACAGTGATAGGGGGCTATATGGAATTATGAGGCATACTTTCTGCTGGTAAATTGATAGACCTTCACTGAAGTACATTGATTTATACCAGCTGAGAATCTGACCCAATAACTCTGTGAGGATTTATAATTTTGCCATGTTTGTTCTTGGAGTGCACATCCTTACATGTTTCAATAATAGTATTCCTTGGGACATCAGTGTGATTCTAGATTGATTTCAGTCAAGTTACTCTGAATTTAAACTGGTGTAATTTGGCCTGGTATATTCAAAACATGACCTAATGAACCACCATAACAGGCTTGTGAAGTAGGTTAGTAAATATTATCCCCATCATAACAGATGGAGAAACTGAAGTAGAGAGGGTAAGTGACTTGCCCAAGGTACATAGCAGGACCATGTCAGAGCTGCATTAGAAATCAAGGCTTCCTGATTCTGAATTGTGTGCTTCTTCCTCTTCAGTATACTTCCTAATACGCATGAGATTCATGTATATGTATTTAGGGTGATGTACAATGTGTATCTTCCTACACAGATATATATAAACATGATAAGTATCCCTGCAGGCGAGATTTTTATAGGACAACTGCATTTATTTATTTGAACTGTTTAGAAAGAAAAGAAGGTTGTAATTTGTCTTTTAAGAATGACAATTTTGGAAGTTCTCAGTAGCAAAAGATTTTTTTGTTGTATTGCAAGTGTTCACTTCCTATAAGAAATGTTTATATAATTCATTGGCTCACGGTTTCATGTTTGATTTTCTCTGGAAATTCATCCTGCATGATGATTTTCATAAAATGCTTTAGCTGCTAACACTTGTAATTCATGGCAAAATTCAGACAATAAAAGAAGCTTATTTATATTTAAATAATCAGGTAATACATAGAAGGATAACTGACAGAATAATCTGGCATTCTATGGAATGATGCAAGTCAGTCCACAAGACAGATGCATGCAGTTTGTATAGTTTGAACATCAGAGATAAGAATTCAAGTGTAATCCTCTGCCTGCCTTAATGAAAATTATTAAAGAATGGAAAAAGGGGCAAAATCAAATAATATATGAAACGGCTACTTACTGTGATTGTGGTTCTTCAAGATGTGATGCAGATATGTCCTCCAGGTAGGCATGTTTGTGTCCTGCACACTGGAGCCAGAGGCTTTTGCCTAGCAGTATCTGTAGAAAGGCAGCATTCACATCTTGTGTGTATTGCCTCTTCCTTGACTATATAAGGTACACTGCCTCCCCCACCCCCAGTTCCTTCGCATTGAACATCCAGGTTAAGGCTCCAATGCAGAGGGGATGGAGGGCAGGTCATGCATCACATCTCAAAGAATCCGTTACAGTAAGTAATCGTTGTTTCTTCTTCGAGTAGATGCAGACGTGTATTCTAGGTAGGTGACACAGAAGCAGCACACTCTGTTCGAGTGGGGCTTGGAGTCTATGTGAGTAGGGATTGCAGGACCACTTCTCTAACATTAGTGTCTGTTCTGGAAGAAGCAGTGATTGCGTTAACCTATGTATGGACAACCATGTGGCCACCCTTCAAATGTCCATATGGAAATATCTCACTGAGAAATGTACCAATGTATCCTGTGCTCTCATTGAAATGAGTCAATATCTGCTGAGGAGGCACAGCCCACACTATCTCATACACTGTCTTGATATAAGACATTATCCATCTAGAGATGGTCTGCGCAGAGACGGCTTGTCCCTTCATGTGGTCTGCATGTAATTCATGCTTCGCCTTTCCTGTTTGCAACTATTCATGATAAAAGGCTAGGCAGCATCTAACATCTAACATTGCTTCTCTGGAGAGGAATGCAGCTTAGCAAAAAATACAGGGAAATACACCGCTTGGTTCAAATGAAACTGAGAGACCATCTTGGATAAGAACTTTGGCTGTAACTGGGATGTTACCTTGTCCTTGGAGAGCTGCATGTAAGGAGGCCCTGCCTTCAAGCGTCTGCAACTCATCCACTCTTCTAGCAGAGGCAATGGCTATGAAGAATGTAGTTCTTTGAGACAAGAGGGGCAGTGGACAGGATATAAGGGGCTCGAATGGAGGCCTCATTAGAGCTGCAAAATACATGTTCCAGTCTCAGAAAAGGACTGGCTCTTGGACCAGAGGATGCAAGCAAAGAAGTCCTTTCAGAAATCTTGTCACTGTGGCATTGGAAAAAACTGATCCCCTTTGGATAGAGGGATGAAATGCCAATATTGCTACCAACACCTATTTTGAAGGTGTAGCAGGTACTCCAAGATGTTCTGGATTGAAGTTCCAGCCAGATAGGCCCCAAGGACCACACTGAGAACCATTTCCACTTAATCAAATAGGCCATCTTATTAGAAGGCTTCCTACTGTTAAGTAGGACAGGTCGGTCTGCCTCCAAGCAATGCTCTTCTTCATTCAGCCATGCAGTACCTCCTCCATAAGGTGCAGGGAGCTGATCATCAGATTAAGGGTGTGGTCGTAATCGTGTGTGAGGAAGCAGTATGGGAGGATGAATTGACAGGGTGAGGAGGCCCCAGAACCAGCTATCATGGCCACATAGAGGTGATCCACCTTGAACTTTTTCCTGCAGTGGAAAGCATTTGGCAATGGAGCCCGGCTGAACTTCCCCATTAAAGCAGAATGGCGACACTTCTTGTTTTCCCTGGTCGCAAATAGGTCAATAGTGTGAATTTCCCATGCTGCAGAAACAATCCTCCTTCAGGAGCCATTCCGAGGGCGATCTGTAACCCGAGAAAAGCCTTGATACTGAGTCAGGCCACATGGCCTGTCCAAGCAGATGCTGCTTGAGGCGAAGGTCCCGTGTCCCCTGAGCCCTCTATTTTGAATGATCTATAGATTGAACAGCGCACTTTAAGGTGTGCTTTACCAAAGCAGAGCAAGCATCTTGTGTCGGAGTTGGAAACTGCCACTCCACAGGAAGGGCAATGCTTGGACCCTGGTGAGGGCATCACTACCGCTAACATTACTCTCACTTTTTTTTTTAAACTAACACTAACTACTAACTATGTACAATGAACTAGGCTAAGAAGGATGAATGCAAGTTTGTGAGACAGCAACCACACTGAGATCTGACTCCAGCTGATGTGTGCTGAGAAGAAACTGAGAGGGGTCAGGGTGGCCCTGCCTCATATAGTCAGGGGAAGGGCTATAGAAACAAGGCACCCCTCTATGCCCTGTACTGGTAGGCAAAATCTTTGGATCCAGAGGCGCACACACACCTACCTGGAATACACATCTGCATCTACTTGAATTAGAATTAAAAGTTTAACATGAGGTATCTGACTGAAAACCCACACTTCTGAAAGGAATGTTATGCTTACTAATTGTTTAAGATTTGTACCGTTAAATCAACAGATGATAAACAGAGCTGATCCAATACTTCACAACAATAATGTAATCAGATCTGCAGAGGAGGACCGCTACACCTCCCCAAATCCCCACTTGGGCTCAGTGACAAGTCAAAGATCTGCTTGCCAGGATCTCATTGCAGTAGCCGCTTTGCCTGCTCACAAAATATCTGGGAGCAGATTGCTGGTTTGTTTGTTTTTTAAATTGTATCCATTGTTTGATTTTTATCTTTTTGTAACTCTGTGAGTTGATCAAACTGTGTTGCTAATTTGTCACTGGTGGAAAGAATCACTACCAAAGTATTCTTTCTGTTCCCTGATTGTGTGTGTGTGCATGTGCGCCTTAGATGGAAATGGGTGATTGGCACACAGCAGTCACATCAGCTGCACCCTTTTATTTAGTACAAGCATTCTCCCTGAACCAATACACCTCTGCTAGATGCTGTGTCTGTGTGGTGGAATCCCTGAACTCTGAGGTTACTGCTGCTAATGTTAGTACTTATGATCTGGAAGGCAAGGACCAAGATTGTATCTGGCCCCTGTATGAACAGGGATGCAAGGGGCGAGCTAGGTGTCTCTATGCCTTCTTCCCACTTGTGTCCATGCAGTACTAAGAACAATCTGGACCTTAATTTATAAAAAATATTGCAGCACTTTGGTCCATAAAACAGAATAGGCCTTTGCATATTTTTTTTTTTTTAAGAAATGGATTAACAACTGTGGAACGTTATCCACTTGGTATGTATAACAATTTTTTTTAGTACTTTAAATCTACACTATGAACTGACGTGACAAAGAATATGGATTTTGTGATAGCAGGTCAAATTTCTGGTTCCAGTAGGTCAATACTACACACTGGGAAAGCTCCCTAAACATTAATATGTCTAATTTTGTAAATAAGCCATATTTTTTAAAAAGGAAAAAGTCCCTTTATATATATATTTCTGTAGCATCATGGCTCAGAGAAAGCTGTTACAGGGAATTATATCAACACCACCGTTGGCATGCTCAGGCAAATAATCCCTCCAGAGTTTTGATAATGCAATGCAGTGATTTTCGTTTTCATGTAATTTTCTAGAAAAAGACAGTAAATAAAATCTTCCAGACAGAAATTAATTGGAAAAAAATGGGCCAATTGCAAAAGCAGCTAGATCATGGACTCCTCTGCTGCAAACTGAAATATCAGAATGGATTTTAATCAGTGTGTACTCAGCTTGATATATTGAATACATGGCAATCCGATGTCCATCCTATAACCAGGAGCAGCTCTTTTTTTTTGCCGCCCCAAGCACGGCAGGCAGGCGGCTTTTGGCAGCGTGCCTGCGGGCGGTCCACCGGTGCTGCGCCATCAGCGTCCCCGCCACCGAATTGCTGCCAAAGCCGCAGGACCAGTGGACCTTCTGCAGGCGCTGCTGAAAGCTGCTTGCCTGCCTCCCTCACAGCAACCAACAGGCTGCCACCCTACGGCTTTCCACCCCAGACATGCGCTTGCTGCGCTGGTGCCTGGAGCTGCCCTGCCTATAACCCTGACAATTGCATTCAGAAACAAGTTGTTTTCTGACTTTTGAATAGATGAGCGTTGGTATTTATTTCCTTTGTGCCAAGTAAAGAAACTTATTAAATATCCCTTGCTGCATTTTAACTTTCTGAATATATCAGTCTTCTAGTGTTCTAACTAGATATCCTGAAAAATATTTTGTGGGAACTTTGATTCAACAAAATGTAGTTTAACTATGTATTACACACAAAAACCACTATGAAAAAGTCTATTCTGACCAAGGACATGAGACTGTGAACAAAGCATGAATTGACAGCAGCGTTCACAGTACATATAAATATGTAACTATTAGATAAGGGAATAGTAGAGTAGTGATTAATGTGTAATGGATGGCAGATGTGTGGCATGTGAACAGTTCATGATTTGTATGGAGTATGGTTCCCAGAAATTAATGAACCAATCACAGAGTGCGTGATATGAAGTAAAATAAAATATGCATGCGGCATTCTCTTTCGGGAATGTGTATATAATTAGATTAATGATTATGTACTTTGGACTTGTGTCAACCCCTGTGCTAGCAGAGTCTGATCAGTGTAGTTTTACTGTATCCCAGTAAAGAAACCTAAATGACTAGTTCAGAGTCGAGTTGAGTTGCTGGGAGGTTAAGGTATCGAAGGGAACGCCAACACTATGTTAAAAGAAAATTGAGGTTGCAAACTCAGGCACTCAAATGGTAGGAAATGCCAGAATTAAGGTTGCCTGTTTAATCCTAATGCTGCCTCTTGGGCATGTGCATTATGATACATCTTTAATTATATGATCACATAATATTTTTTCCCCACAGAACTCCTTCCTCATTCAGTCCATAGGATGGGCAGTGCTCATTTAGGGCAAGTCTACACTTGAAATGGTACAGCAGCAGCTGCACTGCTATAGCACTTCAGTGTAGACACTATCTATACCAAAGGAAGGGGTTCTGCCATCGCTGTAGTTAATCCAGCTGCCCAAGTGGCAGTAATACTGTCTATATTGAGGGCTAGGTCAGAATACCTACGTCTCCCAGAGGGATGGATTTTTCATATGCCTGAGAGAGAGAGCTATGCCAAGGTAAGTTTCCAGAGTAGAACAGCAATTCAATAGTTTTGTTTTTTCCTTGTTGTTCAGCATGAGGCCTCATGTGTTATTTGCTGCACTAATTATTCCAATCCTGTTCTGAACACAGAACATAAGAATGGTATTACTGGGTGAAACCAATGGTCCATCTAGGCCAGTATCCTGTCTTCCAACAGCAGCCAATGGCAGGTGCTTCAAAAGGAATGAACAGAATAGGGCAATTATCAAGTGATCCATCCACTCCCAGCATCTGGCACTCAGAAGCTCAGGGACACCAAGAGCATGGGGTTGCATAAGAACATAAACTATACATATATCCAACTATATGTACACTATGATGGGGGGCTAATTTAGCTACAACTAATCAGGAAAGAGATCCTGGAGTCATTGTGGATAGTTCTCTGAAGATGTCCACGCAGTGTGCAGCAGCAGTCAAAAAAGCAAACAGGATGTTAGGAATCATTACAATAGGGATAGAGAATAAGATGGAGAATATCTTATTGCCCTTATATAAATCCATGGTATGCCCACATCTTGAGCACTGCGTACAGATGTGGTCTCCTCATTTAAAAAAGATTCATTAGAAAAAGTTCAGAGAAGGGCAACTAAAATGATTAGGGGTTTGGAATGGGTCCCATATGAGGAGAGAGTGAAGAGGCTAGGACTTTTCATCTTGGAAAAGAAGAGAATAAGCGGGGGATATGATACAGGTACATAAAATCATGAGTGATGTGGAGAAAGTGAATAAGGAAAAGTTATTTACTTGTTCCCATAATATAAGAACTAAGGGCCACCAAATGAAATGAATGGGCAGCAGGTTTAAAACAAATAAAAGGAAGTTCTTCTCAGATAGTACACAGTCAATCTGTGGAACTCCTTGCCTGAGGAGGTTGTGAAGACTAGGACTATAACAGGGTTTAAAAGAGAACTGGATAAATTCATGGAGGTTAAGTCCATTAATGGCTATTAGCCAGGATGGGTAAGGAATGGTGTCCTTCCCCTCTGTTTGTCAGAGGGTGGAGATGGATGTCAGGAGAGAGATCACTTGATCTGTTAGGTTCATTCCCTCTGGGGCACGTGGTATTGGCCACTGTCAGTAGACAGTATGGCCATTCTTATGTTCTTATGTTTATTGTAGACCTGCTGCCTACTAATTTCATTGGGTGACCTCTGATTTCTTGTGTTATTTAAAGCAGTGAACAACACCTCCCTATTTACTTTATCCACACCCTTTGTGATTTTATAGACCCCTGTCATATTCTCTCTTCCAAGTTGAACAATCTCAGTCTTTCTAATCTCTCCTCAAAGCTTCACAAATATTACTGAATTTATTTTCATGACACCCTGGTGAAATAAAGGAATTGTATTATCCCTGTATTACAGATGTGAAACTGAGTCACAGAAAGATTAAGGTCAGAAGTATCCACTAATTTTGGGTGTCCAATTTGAGATGCCTAGAAACTTATTTTTCATTACATAGCTCTTTATGTGTTCAAAGCACAACTCTCCACTGACTTCAACTACAGATGTGAGTGCACAGCACTGCTGCAAATCAGGCCCCAGGGTCTCAGGACAAGCACTCAGGAAATAAGATATACACAATTACTGACCATGTGAGAAAAGTTTGATATAAATGATTTGACTAAAATCACATAAGCGCTCTGGCAGAGACAGGGAGAGAATCTATTTCACCAGGGCAGCAGTCAACTGCTTTAATTGTGAGATCATTCTTTCTTTTATTGTAGTCCCCCTGGCTCATTCACTATACAGCTTCCAACTTCTGCAACAAATTAAGCAGAAGTTGAACAACCTCCTTTCCTTCCCTCCTGTATCGTTTCCAGAGCAAGTCCATCCTGTGCACTAAGTAAGGCAGGGATCCTGTGGAAAAACAGTACGTGATCACGTAATTAAAGTCTGTATGATAATGTATGCAGAAGGTGGGCAAATTAAGGTTTTGAGTGGTTGATTTTGCAGCCTCAGTTTTCCTTTAATGTAGTTTATTGAGCCTAATTTCCTAGGTTTTCAAAAAAAGCAAACTGAGAAAACAGAAATTCCATCATGCAGCACAATATTGACCCCCAGATGATTCATCAAGAGAGTTTGTACCTTTAGATTCACTGCACAGACCTTGGGCACTTGAGCTAAAGGAATAATTGAAAGCAACACAGTACGTTGTCATAATCTGTGTGAACCAGCACTAGAGGGATGAGAAAATTGAGCTCCTACATGGTTCACAGTCTAATAGTTAGGGAACTGGGCTAGGATACAGGAGACTCAAGTCCCTGCTCTGCTTGATTCACTACAGTTTTTTTTTTCATCCCGGACCACTCTTAATCAGGCTGAGCAGGGACTTGAACCAAGGCACGGGGACACAAACTGATACCCAAATCAAAAACCTCAGGGTTCAGCCTCAAAATGGACAATTCGACACAATTCTGTTTTCCTTAAAAGCATTTGAAAAATTTTGTTTCAGTTCCAGTGGAAGGAAACCAAATTTCAAAACCTTGAAAGTTGCTATCAGATATGTTTGCATGAACCAGTTACTGAATAACAAACATGTTAAAATCAAATCTGTGTGTATATAATTCACAAATGTAGAAACAGGCCAAATTCATTGAATAAAATGTTTACTGTGAATAGGTCATTCCTCTCTATAGACTGCCTATGGCAAACCTTCAGTAGCTGATACATTCTATTTCGGGAATTATAGTCTTTGCACCTGCAATTCCTGATAGTTTTTCAAGTTCCTCGCTTTGGAACTGTCGTCTGCTTGTTTGAAGGCCAAGGTCTCTCTCTCTCTTTCTCTCTCTCCCCCCATCACCCCCCTTCCAGGTAGTTGTATTTTAGGAGGCGAAGTAATCTTAGGATATATCATTTGTATTTGGTTGTAGAGTATTTTAGAGTCTATAGCTAAGACACTATGCCAATAATTCTTCTTCTTCTTCTTATCTTTCATGAGTTTCTAGATCTTACTAACCAGGAGCAAGTGTTTTTTGCAGAAAGAGTGTGTGTGTGTGTGTGTGTGTGTGTGTGTGAGAGAGAGAGAGAGAGAGAGAGAAATGCTGAGAACCAGGGGGAAAAGGTGAAAGAAACAAATAAAAGGGTGTTCAAGAGTTTGTAGAATTAAATCTTCAAAAGTAGTAGTTATAGAGATTAGAATATTGAGGACCTAATACAAAGATTCCAGCAGCAGCAGCCTAGCCCAATATGTAATGGTGTGGCATTTGCTTGTGTATAGTGGTATAGCAAAATATTGATCACCATCTGCTACTAAAAGTTAATATTAATTGCTATTTTGTTAAAATCTTTAGATTTATTAACTCTGTATTTTTGGTTTAGGCACTATAATACTAAGTAATGAGTTAGTACGCTGTTCTCTATATATTATATAGATGTAGTTTAATTTATGAACTCAGATTTTTAAGCTACTCAAAAAGGCAGAAGTTCAGTCACAGAAACATGTTAATACACTTAGATATCACCTTTTGTCTTTCAGTAAGAATTTTTAAGTTTGGAAAGTTGCACTTGTAGTTTAGCTCACACAAATTAATTGATAGCGGGCAAGACACACACATCTGCATATTTCAGTACAAGCTCCTCCAGGCATTAACAGAGAAAAGGGGAGAGGGCACTAAAAGCGTAATGAAATAAATGGACTGCACAGTCAATTTACTGCCCTCATTTGGGAGTATCCATAAAGGTTCAGGCAGTAAGGCATTTTTAAAGCTTGTAAAAGTTTTGCTCTTTTTCAACTCTAAGTAGCTGCACATGCTGGGATACAGAAGCACAGGCAGCAAAGGTGCAGGAAAAGGGCAGCTCTCAGTTACTTACGTTGACAGCCTAAGCTGTGCCAGATATATCCCAGCAGACACTTATCACATTTAGTCCCTGATGTTCCCTCCTTACACTCACAGAATCCTGTGTCATTACAGCGATCATGGACAGAGCCAAAAGGGTTACAGTTACAGTCTGCAGAAACAAGACAACACACATACGCTGGCCATAATTCAAACAATAGCAATAAAGGAAGCAATTCTAGTATTTAAAAGTAAAGGAAGACTGTCTATTAATGACATTTGGAGGAGAAAGAATAATTACCACAGGTCCACTTTTCATTTGTTTGGTCTTTTTAAGAGCAGACCTCTGTCTGATTTATGTGATGGGGAAAATCAAAGAGAAAAGATGTAGAGTAAAAAGATAACTGATCATAATGGATATTCCATTTTAGTAAGGAGGTTTTGTATAGCTTAATGAACAGAAGGGAAGATTTGTATAGCAAGGATAAATCGATATGCCATCAGGATGAAATCTGTTTTAAATTATTAAAATAGGTGTAGCTGTATCACTCAATACTTTGAGTTCTGCTGAACATTTTTAAAGTGCCATATAAATGCACTTTACTTATTTCCAAGATAATCTTCCCTTTATATTTAGGAGTAGTATGTTAATTTATGTAGGTACTTGCCATTGTAGTGATGAGAATTTACAATGCATCTTTCACATATTCCAAAACAACCTTGAGGTGGGGAGCAAAATACTACAAGACTTGGTCAGTACTGACTTTTAGCTGTCATTTTCATTCCACCTCTCTTCTTCCACTCCCATGGGGGATGTGGAGGGGGGATGTGAGGATGGAAGATCCAGTGATGCACTCCAGCACCCAAATATAGATTTTTTTTCTCACGTGCCTGAACCTGACCAAAGACTGTAGTAAATTGTGGTGGTTTGGGATGACCCCTTTATTTCCACAGCCTTTATTCGAGGGAAATATAGTAACTCCTCACTTAACGTTGTAGTTATGTTCCTGAAAAATGCGACTTTAAGTGAAATGATGTTAAGCTAATCCAATTTCCCCATAAGAATGAATGTAAATGGGGGGATTAGGTTCCAGGGAAATTTTTTTTTGCCATACAGTACAGTAGTATAGTTGGGAGGTGTCCCTGCCTTACCTCACACAGGCACAGCCCACTGGCAGTGGAGACAATGAGGCAAGCAAGGAGGCTGAAGGTGCTGTAGGCTAGGAGAACCACATTGCGCAACAGCAGCAGCAACAGCTTCCCCTTCTCTGCAAGCACGAGGGTGGAAAGCTCAACCCTCGGCCTGCCCATGCCACCCCTTCCCCCAAGTCCCCATCCTTCACCTGCCTCTTCTTTCCCCTTTACTTTGCACTTTGTGTCCTCGCTCCTAACCCCTCCCTCCCCTGCCTCCTGCCTGTGGCAATCAGCTGGTTTGCAGCATTCACGAGGGAGGGGGAAGGAGCAAGGACACAGTGCCCAGGCTCCCCCTCCCTCCTGAACACTGCAAGCCAGCTGATTGCCATGGGCAGGAGGCAGGGGGAGGAAGAGAGGAGGTGCACTGCATCCTCCCTCCTGCTTGTGGCAATCAGCTCGCTTGCGATATTCAGGGAGCAGGAGGGAGGAGCGAGGACTCAGCGTGCAGGCTCTCGCCTCCCTCGCCTCCTGCCTGCAACAATCAGCTGGTTTGCAGGGTTCAGGAGGCAGGAGAGGGAGGGGGAGCCTGTGCCCAGAGTCCTCACTCCTCCCCCTCCCTCTTGAATGCCACAAGCCAGCTGATTGCTGCGGACAGGAGGCAGAGGGACGAGGGGGAAGGCACTGATCCGCGGGGTCTGCCAGAGGGCAGGAGGCGCTGGGGCGTAGGGGAGCTGATAGCGGGGCTGCCAGCTGTGGACAAACCAGGCAAATGATGTTATAGCGAAGCATTGCTCAACTTTAAATGGAGCATGTTCTGTAATTGAGCAGGGACATAAGATTGAAACAATGTTAAGCGACAGGACATTAAGTGGGGAGACCTCTCTCTTTAACACCATCACAAATTCAGTGCTCAGCTCTGGGCTCCAGGGCAGGTGAGAGCCCTTCAAAGAAGGAAGATAGTTGATAGCAGTATTGAGTTTTCTGGCACTGCTGTGGATCAGCTGTATATTTTCTCTAAGCCTAAGGGCCAAATTCTGATCTTGTTTACACCAATATAAATCTGCAGTAACTTCTCTGTTGTATCTGAGGCCACACTCTACCTCTAACAATAATTTTGTCCACACGTCTGATCTCTGCTGCTATCAAAGGCAAGAGATACAAATCCTTGCTGAGTGCATTGTTTATTTTTTTCCTTTTAATCAAGCTACCCTGTTGCTATTGTTCGCTAGGACTCCATTATATTGCAGCAATATTACAAATGACAGAAGAGGAAAAAGCATTAAAATATTTTAAAATCCAATGGAATTTTTTTTTATGGGGAAAGGAAAATTACCAGTAACAAATTTGTCACCTGCTGCCTTACTGCTTATTAATTTTAAATTAAAGAGGACATTTCAAACATTTGGTATGCTAGAGAAGAATAGTTACCTCTGGCAAACACAGTTCCAGAATAATAATCCAGTCAATTAGCTAACAACATTAATTAATGAAGTTGAATACTGACATACTCCCAAAAAAACGTTGTGGAACATTGAGCAGAGTTATGCCTCAGTGGGTGCCATATAAAAAAACTGGAACTCCTGATGTTAATCAGACATTGGAAATCTTTATGTAAATAGGCATACGGCTGAGGTACTAAATGCAGACAGTCACGTTTATTTAAAGAAGTGTAAGTCAAAAGCGAACAGCACTGTATATTATAAGGAAATGGCCTGATTCTCCTTTCACTGAACTGAAAGTAACTCAGCTGAACAAAGTGGAATTACACTGATGTAAAATGAGTATAAGTGGGAGAAGAATCAAGCATGGAATAGGCTATGTGTATATAATATATTGCCCCACAAAATGGAAAGCCTGATCTAAAGGTCAATGAAAAACTCCCATTGTCTTGAATCACATCAATAAGTAAAGATTATCAGGCTTATATTTTGCGACTAAAGGGGACAATATATATTGGATTAAAAAAGCTGTTATGACAAAGCTCCTTATAAATGTGTTCTGACAACCTCTTTAAAAAAAAATACAATAAAGGGGTATTACAAAAAAAAAATAATTAAAGTGCAGCTCAACAAATTATTTCCCCAATCTTGCAAACACTTAGACATGTGCTTAACTATGTGCATTTGCATAGTCTCATGGCGGTTGTAAGATTACTCCCATGTGTAAAATTAAGCATGTGCCTAATGTCTGCAGGACTGGCAATTATCTGAGAAAGTTTAAAAAAATCATTTCAGTATCTCTTTCTGAGGCAAAATAAACGGCTATACTTGGTGTCTGGTCTGTAACTACACTGTATTCATATGGTTATGTATGCTCCATGGTATGACATATGGAACTGCATGTTTTATGTAGCTCACAGCTTCTTGCTTAAAAAGATTCATTCACATGACACTAAATGTGTTACCTTCATGTACTTATGGTATCACGCCACAGAGTAATTGCATAATAATTAAAGACCTGGTACTTGTATTTGAAGTTTATGTAGAAAAACCAAGTGCTTCATCAGTAATTACAAAACAACTAATCACCACGTACATGCAGTACAAAGTAGCCAATGGCCTCTGCAAAATAAAGCATTATATGGTTTTTGAGATCTTGTATAAATTATATTTAAGTGTAATTTTTCAAATACTGTTACTGTTCCTTCAGTGTAAGAGCTTGTTTAATCAGAGGTAAGCCCACTGTATAATATCTTCTTATTTGAGTTCACACCTAAAAACATTCTCAGTATCTCAGTTATTTGTATCGCTGTCATTTCTAAAAGCAAGACATCGTATGTTTCCTCCATTTGGTCTAATCTTGACTAATGTATATTATGTAGCTGTCATTTTTTTTATCCATACTCCTACCATGTATATTTTTTACATAGTTTGAATAATGTCAATAAATATTTCCCTTGATAAAGCTAGTTTAGCCAAACATTTTTAATTTTCCTAAACCCTCTGTCTGGAAATGGGAAAAACCACTGCACTGGAAAAATAAGATATTCATACATAAATATCAATGCAAATCTCCTTATTAGCTTGTCCACCGATCTACTAAATGTGTAATTAAAACCCACAACACTGAGTGGTTGTCAGGCTCTGGGTAATCAAATGAGCATTTCCAATAGAGTGAGACACATTGCAGGCTTGAGTCTCAGAAGTGTTGAGTATCTTTAACTCTCACTGAAATTGAGGGGAGTTGAGAGTGCGCAGCAGCTTGGAGGATCAAGTCTCTAGAGCCCCAACACAGGGAAGCACTCAAGCACATGCTTATGTCCAACCCTTTTCAGGAAAGTATTGCAGAGTGTGCCTAAGGGCTTGTCTTCTTGAACAGTACTAAAGCAGCACAGATGCTTCTGTAGCGCTTTAGTAAGATGCTCCTACACACTGGTGGGAGAGCTTCTCCTGTTGGTGTAGTTAGCTACCCCCTTTAGCGGAGGTGGATTATGTCAGAGGGAGAAGCTCTCCCATTGACATAGTGCTGTCTACATTTGGGGGGGAAGAGGGAGGATGGGGTTAGGTGTGTATTCCACATCTCTGAGCAATGTAGTTATACTGCTATAGGTCTGTCGTGTAGACTTGGCATTAGTCACACTGACTTTAAGGAAGTGTTCCTGAGTCAGGGCATCAGTCAGCATATGTAGATTTTATATGGAGTATGATAAACTGCAAACCTGAGGAACTGTTCTATATTTTATATTTAAAATGACATTGTCTGATAGATACTATTTTGCCCTTTTTGCAGTCATCCCACAGGGTACAATGCTGATAGGAGCCCATGAGAATTTTGCTTACGTTAGGGTGTGAAGGTCAGGAAATGCTCTGTATATTTTTATTTTCTGAAGAAAAAGGACACATGAAATACAGTATGCATGTGTCTTGTTTTTCATTAAATAAAAAATATATCGATAAGTTGCAGATTGGAACAAATGATAATCTAAATAGGTTTTGGCTGAATCTTTCCAATGAATTAAAAAGTCACATGAAACGTGACTTACTATGAAAATTTGTCCACAGTCTATTTTTGAACTGCACTTTTTCAATCCTATATTAACTCTTTGGTTACTCTCTGATTAATGACAGAAAGCATCCTGCTTTGTAGATGGGGTGAATGGATACAGTCAAAATCCATGACTGACTGTAATGGGGATCATAGTTATAAGCAATATTGTAAAACACACTCTAGCTCTGTTTATAATTGGAACAATCTTGTTAACTAATAGCCATAGAATGAGCCTGTACTTTCAACATACTATCTGTTAACTTTTCATCCAGATAGTCCAACCTCTCACTAAACAGTATTTGAAATAATGGAAGTATGCCTCAGTGTAACAAATGTCTTATATTCTCTTCTGTATGTCATTCTTATTAATGGTATTCTGTTCTGGCATTCTCCTGGTGTTAGCTGTTTGGGATTATAATGTATACATATTTGAGTTTTCTTCAAAACTTTCAGATATGGCTCATAGAATTTTTTTGGTGAGTTTTGGCATCTGACTTATTTTGTTGGCTATAACTGATTTGAAAAATTATGCTCTCAGCTACAAGGGCATACATTAAAAGTGAAGGGAATTAACTCTGAATTTATACCCTTTTATCTGAGAAGACAATTGGGCATAGTATGTTTTATTTTTTAAATCTGGATGCATAAAAATGTTGTTACAAATATAGATACTGGTCTTGCCCCCAGATTAACTCTTATGGGTCTCCCTGTAGGTGCAAGGGTCTGCACGCATTGGCCCAACTGCAAGATCTGAGCTTATAACTTAAGGCTCAGTCCTTACGTTTTGCAACTCCCATGCGATTTCTTCTGTGTGGAAGCACTGCACAATCAGTTTATCCCAGAGCTCCTGTAAAGAGCTTCCTAAAGCTTTAGCAATGATTTTGCTGCTTTACGTTCTTATAGACATTCAAAATACAGCCCCAAGGCCACAATTAAACTGGGGCAAATGCATTAAATGTCTACACAGGAGACACTCTTATCCATTGAAAAAGCTCATTCTGGTTCAGCTGGCCAATATATAGCGGTGGTGCAAATTGCTACCTGACTCACTAGTAGCTCCCAATAGCTGAAAAGGCAAAGAACAAAAGCTAGAATTATAATGAAACTGACCTATGCATACATTTTCATCGTCCAGCTCTGCAGAAGCATTTCTGAAGTAGCCCAGCCTGCATAACTCACAGTGCTGCCCTCTAGTGTTGTGTTTACAGCTCACGCAAATGACTGTATTTAGCAGCTCGATGTAACTGCACCGGTTGGAGTGGCCGAAGCATTCACAGTCTTGCAAGGAAGAACAGAAATGTATACAAAATGTATACAGTAGCAGAGTAATAGCACATTACATGCTTGGTTAAAATGAACTATGCATAGAAGATGAATGGGAGTACATACATGTTAGTGTAACACATGGACAACAACAGATGTTTGACTGGCATGAACATGACATCTGTTTCAGGCAGGTTAAAAATGATCAGACATTCATGACTCTGAAGATTGCTTCTCCTCAGAAGAGCTGATGGAAATGAAGCATTTGCAGTTGTAAACCTTTCAAGGGTTTTGAAGGCTCGGTTTACAAATGCATATCTTTTGCACATTTGAGATGGAAATACTCAAAATATGTGCAAAACTTTCTTACTCTTTAAAAAAAATTAGAAAATGTTAAATACGTAGGACAAAATTGTCAAACTTGGGTGCCCAAAGTCAGGCATTTAAATCCACAGTTAAGCACCAAAGTAAACCAATCTTAGAGATGCTGAATAAGCATAACCTGTGCTTAAGTAAATAAAAGTTGTGGATGTTGAATACCTGTGAAAATCAGGCTATTTCATTGAGATGCATAATATGCCCAAATTTGAAAATTTTGGCCAGCATTCTCAAAACAATTAATTTGGAAGAACAGAAAGGAACAGAGATGAGTGCCATTTAAATGCCAGTTAAACTGCCATCTTGAGTCAATACCCAACCTATCTTTATACCGATGAGAAAACTTTTAGCATTTCAAAAATATCATGGAAAATTATTCCGTTTGTGTAGAATAGGAAGAATGGTTACCATAGCTATCTAACGTGTAGTGCCCACTTTAGCCACTATAATTGTATTGAAAAAATATAACAGGCGTTGGAATTATGTCTTTATTTATAAAACCAATTTATGGCTTGGCACAAAAAAGTCATCCTAAACTTTTATTAGCAATTTTTTGTTGTTGTTGTAACTAAGCATGACACATAAGGCTAAGATGTCTGTTCAGTTTGTCCTTAGCTTTTGTAATGACCTGCTAGCAACACAAGATTTTGAAGCAGTCCTGTACCCTTCTCTCTGGTCTGACAGAGACTCTGTGGTCTGCTATTGTGGCATAATTAGTTTGTGGGATGAGGACATCAAACATACTGAGCCTACAATCAAGCCAGCTGGCCAATCAATGAAGTCATATTGTAGGTGGATTTGGAAGAAATAATTTACCTTGCTTTGCCAACTTCCAACGAGCCGTTGTATAATAGCAGATCATTAGATAATGAGAGTAGGGAATCTGACGGTACAATTGCTAATATCTATCAGTGAGCAGAGAGGAAGCTAATGAATGTGCTATGAATGACTGCCAAACTCACCCGCATGGCCCTGTGATGTAACCTTTCAATACAATAATATCATAAACTCTTACAAAGCTAGGAAAAACAACGCTGCATAAAAATTCATTAAATTGTTGTAAAAGAACTTGGTCCAAAATATAGTTTGGACTAAAGAAGCACATCCTGTAGTTATGGCTGAGTCATTTTCTCTCCCTCTTTTTCACACACTCTCAGACAGACATATCATAGCAGGTGACTCCATGCACTTGTTCTTGTTTCATCAGTACTAAAGAAAAAATGAAACTGTGCCTTGTACTTAACAACACTAACATGGACCCTGATATTTCTATTACATGAGAGAAATAGCTTTGTGAGTTAAGGCTTCTCCTGTCAACCCAGCTACCGCCTCTCGGGGAGGTAGAATACCTACATCAATGGAAGAGGCTCTCCTTTTGGTGTAGATAGAATCTTCACTAAGTGTTCCAGTGCTGCATGTGTAGCCAAGCCCTGATAGTTTACTACGTTAAGGTTAGGTGAAGAACTGGGAACCTTGGCCATTAGACTGATAGTGTTACTTGATATAACTTAACCTCAGAGACAATCTAGTGTCTGATTAAGGGTCAGCTGTGGTGGAAAGAGAAAGAAATAACCACTGCTTCTTTATCATTAAATAAGATAATTGCTAATACAGTAATGAGCATTCTGCCTTGGCCTGTAGCCATTGGGCTTGATTTTCATTTACACTAATTTCCTTTCACACTGCTCTGGTGCCCTAAAATGGGCTTACATTGTGAAAACGGTGTAAAGGAGTCTTCATGTAAATGAGGATCAGGTAATTTCTCCACTGGTAACATTAGGCCAGTTATCACAGCCCAGTAGAACATAGTACCTAGAATTGCATGCTACATCATACAAGCTGGGATGATAAAACAGGGTTGGCAGAATTCAGTTTTTGTTTTTTGATATTTTTGGTGAATAACACTGTTCATTTTTTATCAGTTTAAATGTTCACAGTTGGAAATTATGGGAATGAGTATCAGACAATGGGAGGGTCAGACAATATCTATTTAATGGTAGTAGACACTGAGATTCCAAGAGTTAAAACTTTATATGCATTAAAACACAAATTGTCAAAATCACATGTCAAAATATACACAATAAATATCGTTACATCAAACTTTAATAAGTTCTTAAGCACCATTTTTCTTACTTTGCTAATCTGTATATTTTCATTGTTGAGGGACTTTTTTTTGTATGCGTGTACAGTGTCATTGAAGTTTACTGACATTTGGCAATAAAAAATTAATCTGTCCAGGTCTAAAGATAATGCATATTGCCACTGTTGCAGCTTTCTCACCTTTCTGGCATAGGAACAAGTGAGTCACCTAATCCTTACACTGAAAGACCAGAGTATGACATTATTATCCTCTGATTAGTATAGGCTGAAATACAACTTTAGTTTCTTAGACACACAGGTCTATCTGGAAGCCAAAGCAGAATTCCATCATAGACAAAGCCGTTCAATCACTAATACAGAGGGGGAAAAGGTGGTAAAACCTAGGGTGCTAATGCAGTAACCAAAAAAAAAAAAAGAGAGACTTGCTTACAATGCTGCCATATGCTGCTTTCAGTTTTGAGCACCACATGTCAGAAAAGACAGACAAATTGGAGAGTTTAAAGTTAAGTAACAATAAATGGTAAATGGTTTGGAAAATAAAATCTCAGAGGAAAGGTTAAGATAGATGGGTATATTTAGTGCAAAGAAAAGGAGCGCAGAGATAGTCAAGACCAGATTTCATAACAATCTCTCTGGATTAATCAGGAATTATCAAATCCCTTATCAAGATGCAAAGGGATGAACGAGAAGACCCATTAAAGGTGCTTTTCTATAAAAACAATCCCATCAATACTATAAAATCAAGATACAAATTGCAGTTTAAAGGAAATGCATAAAATATCAACCATCAATCATTTTATTCTTCTCCGCTTCTAGTTTTAATACCTCTCATTCCGTTATGAGGAAATGCAGCTATGCAGTCACATGTGTGAAATGATACTATTCTTGCTATGGAGGCTAGCTCCAGCTCACGCTTGAAACATTCCCAGTGAAACTGTCACATGAACAGTTGTAGAGGTATATGGAAGAGAAACATAATTTTTTAAAAAAGACATGCCTTAGGTGATGCGTGAGACACCTGTTGCTTCCATATTTTAATTAACAGACGACAAGACACTTTCAAGAAGAGAGAATTTAAAAAAAGTCTCATTTTTTCATTTCCTGACAGATCTCTCTCTCCCTCTTCCTCCACTACACACTAGCAAATTAGATATTCATTATAACTTTAGAAATAAGCTGCTTCAGTTTCATAACAAACAGTATGGTTCATTATCAGTTTCATTGACTGGGTCAAACTTAATTCAGATTTTTGTTAAATAAACATATGTCTTAGTAACTCATTTTTCATAAATAATGAGGTGTTGACAACGATAAATGAGAAAAAAACAAAACACCTTTTATACGTACACCAGATGGATCAAATGATGAGGAAAAACAATGGAGGAAAAAGTTCTCAGATGGATTTCAGACTGTGAATGACAGATATTTAGCTGCAACTGCTTGTCTTTAAGTCATCAAGGCAATATTGCGATCCTTTCAAAATGCCAATATAATTCCTCCAATGTTTATATTAAAATCGTATCTGTTGATATGTAATCCAGTGCATGCCTATAAATGAAGTTTGTACTATATTCACACACAATGGAGATGTATGGTACACTACCAGGGCAATAGGAGACTTTTTTGAATATCATATCATTACACCAGATGGTATTTGTTTTATTCTAAAGGATATGAACAAGAGATCATTTACATATTGCCTGCCTTCAACTAATCCGTTTACATTTCCTCATTTACAGTCTGTGTAAATTAGTGATAAAGATAATTGTTAGGCTAACATGTTAGTTTTCTAAACAACAACCTGGACTGCCATATTCTTACTCACATTTAATTCTTTCAAAAAAAACAAATGCTCCACTATTTTATATACAAGCAGAGATTGTCTATGAAGCATATTTATTCTGTTCTTCGCTGTGGCTTATGTTGTTTGTGATACTTAATGCTTTTATTGCTGTCAATAAACATGCCTCACCAATAAACTGATAGGTACACTTCACAGATATTCCAGATTCATACAGTGCAATGTTCTCACAACACATAACACTAAGAAATCACTGTATGAATCCAAGAATTCCTACCTCTCTTGTGGTTTGCAACTTGAACAGAAGAAACAGTTGACAAAGCTAATTTGGGAGCAACTGGATAGATTTAAAAACATGAACAATAAATTAGAAAGATATCATACAGGAACAAATAAAATAGCTTAAAAATGAATTACTTTAGTCACTACATTTTTAATTAGCTTAAAAAAATTCAAACATAAGTGAGTATTTTTAAATTATCGTTTACTCTTCTGAAAGGGAAGGTTAATATTGAGGTGAAAATGGGTGAAACACTATCAATGATTAAGGTATTGGAAATGATTAAAGGTTTTAAAACAGGAAGGAGAGACGGTTTTAATAGTCATATCTGCATTCTTATTTGGTTTTGGCTCAGATGTTATACATGACCTAAGGAGTTTCTTCCCAAGTCCATAATTACTGACTATACAATATGCCTCATGGTCTGTATAGTTTTTATCAAATGTATGTACCGATGTTGTTCTAATTGTACTATAAAGAAAAACATTATAAATATTCTACAGGTATAGGCAGCATTCTGTAATCAGGATGTGCATATATTATTCTTCCAATACTTGACTCAAGGATCTTAATTCTGATAAATGTTAAACTTTTAACAATATGCTCCAAATAAGTAATCTGACTACAAAATAGTTGAAGTTTGTTGTGCTTTGTATTCTCTCCTAACATGTAAAAGCTAAAGAAAAACTTTTTGTATGTGTGAACAATGCATAATCTTGTACTGCTCAAGATGCACTGTGAAGTGATGTTAATCACTTGCAGTATAATTTGTTAAACTATGAAATCCATTAGAAATGCTAAGTGTCATTTTGTTGAGGATGTTTTGATTGATAATGCATATGAATAACAAACTAAACTTTGCTGCTAATCCTTAAAGAAAGCAGAAGAGCAGAAATCAATTTGTTTTTCTTTAAGGAACACATGGAGAAACTTGGAAAATATAACATGGACTAGCTGATTAAGACAATTCTATTTGTTAATAACCTATGTGTATCTAAGGCAGTCTCAGTTTCATCACCACGATCAAAGACTAATACTGTAGTCCTTACAATATAACTCCCCAACAAATTGCTAATGTATTTTGTTTAGCTTAACAGCTATTTCCTGGATCTTCCTCTCGCTCATTTCCTCCTCCTCCATCTGTATTCATTAGAGTTTAAAAAGAACATCCTGTGCATAACCTTGGCAAGCTGCAGGGCAGAGTTCTGCAATTTTGGGGGGAGGCCGTAGGGGAAGTTGGGGAGAGCAAGGAGATTTCATGTTAAATAATGAACGGGTTTACATCTGATTGTCAAAATTTGTATCATAAAAGCTAGTACGAACACAAATTCAAATGGAAAAGCATTTTACTTTATATTTTATTACTCTTAAAAATCACTCTATCCCTTTCTGCAGTAATCATCATGCCACAGTCTGTCACTGTAATTTTTTGTGTGTTATTGGAATTCAGATGCAGAAGTATTGCACTAGGGATTTCAGAGAGATTTCTGTCAATGCTAGAGGAAATGTAACTTATAGAGCATAAAGAAGAATACTTATAAACATCTCTTCTGTGACCTGACCTGCTTAAAAAAAATGGAGGAAAACCCAAATTCTGAAAATACTGTATATAAGATTGTTAAAATAAATTCCAGGAGACTATGGTCCAACTGTATTGGACTATGTAGCTGAGCTCTGAATACGAATGGGAATAACATTCAGTGAAAGAGAGACATTAAGAAATGGGTTTGATGTAGACAATGGAAATCTATGGTACTCAAAAATCTTGAAACTTTCTCATAAGGCAAACGGTGATGTCTATACAATTCCAGGCTTCTCCAGAGACTCACTTTAAATTTAATCTATGAAATTGCTTACACCTTTGGTAACTTCTTTTCCATACTTTTTGCAGTAGTGTTTCTAGTCCAGAATCTATATATTAGAATCTATATATTACAGATCCAGACTAACACGGCTACCCCTCTGATACTATATATTAGAAGAAGCCTTTTTCATGTAAAATTTCATTTACACTAATTCTCAATAGATTGATTCTGACAATACCATTACTTAGTACCAAGAGAAAAAGGAGCTGGATTATTATTATTTTGTGCCAACGTGGGATTTTATTTAAGTAATTTAAGTAACTTTCGACCAGTAGGAATTTTACAGAATCCTACCTTGATTTGGTTTAGAAACCTCAAGGGAAGAAATATTCGGCCATATCTTATCAAACTTTGGTGGATCTGCATGCATCAGGAAAAATCATGATTTGTTATTTACATATGTGATATTGTTCTAAACAGAGAAGTGTATGGACAAAAACATAAACCACAAACATCTGCTACTGGACTTGTCTATGATGCACTTGAACAATACGTTACTCCCACATTGAACAAGAACGAGCAA
This sequence comes from Gopherus evgoodei, assembly GCF_007399415.2. Lineage (NCBI taxonomy): Eukaryota > Metazoa > Chordata > Testudines > Testudinidae > Gopherus > Gopherus evgoodei. The sequence goes on from NC_044329.1 coordinate 71,011,567, forward strand.
TTGATGATTCCCAAAACACTGAATGGACATTAAATACTGTATATAGCAATTTATCTTTCAGGATTTTAGATATTAACTGCAGTGTTAGAAATATACATATCTTTCCAATATATATTCTTAACACTAATCCCAAACCAGGAACCTTTCTGTTCATGCTATTATTTTAAACCCAGCGTCCAGAGATAAAATGACAATATCATACGAATTCCATAATTTCTTACCATAACATCTCATTTTAAGGACTTTAAATCTACAAATACTTATATAAAGAGAAGCTTCTGCTATCAGCAAGTTATATTTACTAGAGGTGTGGGTTATTTTGTTCTTTCTTTTGTGTATTGTATCTCTTTCCTATTGCCCCATCAATATCTTTTATAGCTTGATTTCTTTTAAATAAATAAGGAATTTTTTTCTTAAAAACATTAGATAAAGGGAAAGATTTCTGAATTAGTTGGGTAGGTTCCCAAACCACAGATTTTCCAATAAAAGATGAATCCCTCTTCTCTTCATCAGATGCACCAGTTCACACATATAGAAAGTGCACGGCAGCAGCCAATGGGAAAGAGAGCACACATGAATAAAATGTATCAAAAATGTGTATTTGTAGAAGTAGAGAGATCACCATAGCATTTGATGAAAGAGTGGCTAGAACTGTAAGCACCCGGGAGATAGCTTCCCTTTTTTTTAGAGTACTGACATTTATGGCTCTGATAAAGGATCACCAAAAGCAAGTCGACAAATTACTTTATTTGGTCTTGTGTTTGAATAACTGAGGATTGACCTAAAAATGTTAAGGGACTGTGAATATAGCCTCTGTATGTAACACACACAAAGTGAGGTCTGAATAAAGAGAATAGGAATCTCCTAGCTGTCTTACCTGTTGCCCTGATAGGATCTGATCCTTTTACTCTCCTAGCCACTGTGTAATAATACATCAAAAATCTTTGAGACAGACTAAAGTTATGTCTAGCATAATGGCTCTCTTCTTGGCACGTACCCTCCAAAAATCAGAATAGTAAGGTGGCCATCAACTGAAATGGCCTAGGTATTATCAGCAATAACATCATACTATGTCAAAGCTCAAAGGAAATCTGCACAACACTTTCAAAAGACGAACTTGGGAATTTAAATTCATAACTTTGCTAGATACTAAAAATCATGGACTGAATAGAGACACTGGATTATGGGTTACTACAATGCTCTCTCTATCCCACTAACGACCCCTCTCCCAGCTGCTTTCCCCCCTTCCCTTCCTCCCTATGACTGGAGGACTGTTAAAAGGCCACTTTACCTTAAATGGCCCCTTGAAAGCTAAACAATCTGTTCCACCTTGTTTTTAGCTGTGACATGAGTACCTTTCCCAGACTTGAAGAAGAGCTCTGCCTAAGCTCAAAAGCCTCTCTCTCTCCAACAGAAGTTGGTCTAATTAAAGATATTACTTTACCCACCTTGTTTCCCTAAAGCTCTGTAATACATTTCAGACCAGCCCTACTGAGAATCTGTCACTAACTAAAATATATGCCTTATCACAGTAATCAGAGCAATTTCTACTTTGAGACCTATATTTTCAGTCTCTCATCTGAATAAGACTTCTAGTCACATGACTAGCGATATCAATTTACAGTTCTCTCAGCAATATTGCTGATAGCAGTACAGGATGTTTTCACTCAAGTGCTGTAGATTATATTATGAAAGCTTGTTTCAGAAAACCTATTTAAGCTATTGGCCCCATATAGGGGATGAACCAGGATAGAGAATACAACTTGACCTTTCAAACTTATTTACAGTAAGATGAGTTTGCCAAGGGGACGCCCAAGAAAGTGATAAATGTGTGTTGGTATTATAACTGATTGAAGTAATTTTGAACATTTTTGTGCCTGGAGGTTACTCAGTATTCAGACAGATACACCTTACGTGTACAAGTAAATATTAACCTTCTGGACCTTGGTAATATAGCTAATGCACTGACCAGTTTAGTTTTCCTACTTAGAATTTTTTCCTTCTCTTTAGGAAAATCTCCTTTGACTACTCCGTGATGTGTAGAAGGTTTATTTTGTTACCTCCCTGTCTATTGGTGGAACTTGTCATCATCACAATTTTCAGTTTCTCAAGAAGAGGCTTTGTTCTCATCTCTGAAACCCAATGTTTTATTTTCTGGGTACAATTTTTATTGCTCTATCAAAACTTCCATGTGAGACTCACCTCACAAAGAATATAGACTGTCCTCCTTATTATCTGGTACAGACCCTTAACATCCACAGGTTAAAGGTTTGTGTTGACTGGGCTTGAGTGTGTTTGGGCTGTATTCAATGATGTGAAAGTGATATTATTTTATGTATGTTTAAAAATATAGATGTTAATGTTAGAAATTAAGCTTTTAAGCCTACAGGCGCCTTCTATTATGTATTTTATTGTGTCTGTGGCTTTATGCAGTAGTAGGAGCACATTCCTGAAATTGCATATTTTCCTGTGCAGTTAGGTTCTCTCTTACCTCAATTGTAGAAGAGTTTGAGTCATCAAAGAAGCCCATTGCAGGCATACTGTAAAAGCTAGATACTGGAACAGATAAGTCAGCCTCTGAACAGCCACCAGTCAGAATCTTTTAATAGGTTATTTAATAGCCAGTTGTTCATTTACAGCAATTTGTGAAAATCTTTTTTTCTCCTGAGTTACTAATAGGCAGGCCTTGTCTACATGGGGCAATTGACTGGGATAGATATATTCCAGTATAGCTCTCCATGTGGCACTTCAAATCTGGAAGAAAAATCACATTGTTACAAAAGAATTACTTTGTGGCTAAATAATTTATCCAGAATACAGTGACTTTTATTTCAGAATAGTGTGTCCACATAGAGGCTATTTTAGAATAGTTCATCCTACAATAGCTATCCCTGTGTCAATTTTCCTGTATAGACCAGACCTAACAGTAACAGTTCTGAGAACACAGAAGGAGCAAAGTTTAGCTTAAGAGGAAAGCTATGGAATTGTGATCTCAGAAAGTACATTTTGAATATATCTTTTTTAAAATGTAAGTACTTTACGCACATTTAAGTGTAGAGGGATATGAGACATGTAGCTTAGCAGACAATCCATTTTAAACATTACTTGAAAAAAAATTCTGTACAGCTGGTTAACCCATCTAGGTACAGACAGGACATTGTTGCAACATCTTGCTCAGGTAGTAAGGAGAAAACTATTGTATGATGCTTAACAAAAGTATAATCATTTACTCATAGACTTAAAGGCCAACAGGAACTTCACCTATTGCTTTTCTTTTCACGGGATTCTTTTATAACGTTAGAACAATCTGTAGTGCTAAAGGAACGGAGCGAATGTGTATCAAAAGGCCATTAGAAATCAGAATTTGGACCAACTGGCACAGTACGGTCTTAATTTGGAGGGTTTATGTGAAACGAGTTGGTAGTTTCAGCCCAGTTCCAACTGGATGGGCTGGAACATAAAAACCACTGCCACAGTTAGCAAAAATTAATAATCTCCCTTATTGGCTGTTTCAAGTGGCCAAACACTGAGTTGACATGGGGATTAAACTGTGCTCTCAATCCAAGGTGCTGTCCTTTCAGAGCAATGTTGAGGAACGTTGTTGATGTAGTGTGTGGAAGAGGATATTACTTCTTCATGTGCTATGCATATTCTTTGCCTAACCAGAGTATTTGTCTCCTAAGCTATTAATATTACACCAAGATTGCATTTGCTTACAATTATTAATAAAAATAATTAATAAAAAGTAGTCTTGAGTTTAGTTCACTCTGAAGGTTGACAGGGGCCACTTGAATGGCCAAGTGATCATTTGATTGGTACATAATAGCAGTGACATAAATGTCTGTGAAATTTAGAATTTTGTGATTGGGGAAAATTTGTTTTAAAGTCTTCAGCTTTTAAACTACTTTTATTTAAAAAGTAAGAAAAGCATGAAGGCTTAAAAAAATCACAATCCAATTTCATTTAAACCATGCCAAGTTGAAGTAAAGCTTCATTTAGGCTTGGCCCTGCTATTGTCTTCTTAGACTGTAAGTTGAGTTAAAGGCATGTCTCTTATAGTGTAGTCCTGCTCTCACTTGGAGCCTCTGAGTGCTACTGTAATACAAATAATTAATAAATGAAACTATATGTCACTCCTATTTAAATCAGTGGAAGATTTGTATATGAATTGCTGGCATAAATGGCTATAATTAGATCAGGTGATATTTTAACACCACTCTCGGGGAGTAAACTATGACAAGGAGAACAGTATTTCCCCCTCATTGTATTTCTTATTAGGGTGATGCCTACCTCATGCAATAAGGTTACCTTAGGATGAAATCAGCTTTTTCTCACAGGTTAATAGAATACATAGAATAACACCAAGCAAAAAAAGAAGAAATGTTACAAAATTTAATCTAAATCTCCCTCATTTTAGAAATTCAAAAATTTAAAATGTTAACCAGTGTTAGCTGGACTGTTTTTTTTTGAGGCAATGTAGGACATCTCATACCTGTTCCTTAGACGGAGAAAATTCTGCATTAAAGTGGAGATGGAGTTGTTTTATTTGGCCTGGAAGCTCCTCAGCCATAACAGCTTTTACAACTGTTGGAAGAATTTGAATTGAATTAGTGGCTTGGGTGTCCAGCTATTCACTCACAGAAAGAGAGCACTCTTCTGCAGAAGTGGTTTCAATGGGCCCCGATGATCCTGTGGTGGAAAGTTTTCATAAATCAGAAAAAATCCACTGTTTCTAACCAGCAGACTGTCTGTGTCTCTCAAATTCAACAGGCTTGATGGCATTTTCTAGTTATCTAAAGGAAAATAGTAATAAGAATACATAGTCGATCCAAATACTTCATGGAGGAGGAGAGCTCTGAATCTTTTCCTATGGAATAGAGTTATTTTGGTCTATTACAGAACTGGTGAAATTGGCTGTTAAGTGTTGAAGACCTGGAGTATCAGACTGTGGTACAGGAGATCTCTCTCTCTCACTCTGTAATCAGGATCTGATTAAAAATCAGAGAGATGATTTGGAAAGTTCAGTCTTCTATACTCTGTGGAATTCACTGAATATTGTTAGGAAGCAGGAGGAAGAGGTGGAGGTGGGGAAAGAAGGGTGGAGAAAAATTTCATACTCTTTTAGTCATTTTAGCTATACATTTTCTGTGGCTTTGCAATAAGAACAGCCAGCACTGCACAGCTGTTGTGGCACAGATTAAATGCTTGCTGACATTCTCATACTTTCTCCAGTGTCTCATCATTTGATTGCTTTTACCTCACTAACAAACTGAAGACAGCAGTGCAGTTCCTATAGTGTAGTCAGTTAAAATAGTGCTGCAAAAAGAATCTTTCTGACATGGTAACTTTGAAATCAGCTGGAGGTGATAAAGGTTGCACCTTCGAAAATGGTGAATGTGAAAAATACTGAAGTGCCATTGGCTGTGTCTACTGGTGGCTAAAGCCAGACTGTTCAGATGTGTTATGCTGGTGGATCTGGTGAAAATACTTTTTTTTTTTTTTTTTACCCCAATGAAAACTTTTGTAGTTTACCTTTCACAATGTTGCAGCAAATACATTCTCCTAAACTACAGTCACCCCACATGGGAATTTTCTCTTCCAGGGTTAAGTGGTTGTTAAGTTCCCTTGCTTATTCAACTTCAGGAAGTGCTGTAGGTTGTACAAATGCAAAATAGATTTGTGATGAGACTTACTGAAGAAATGGTATAAAAGACTCCAACTCTTTTCACATGGGACATTAAGGTTTTCCTCCAGATCTGGAGTTCAAATTAATGCTCTACTTGCACAATGAATTTTTTATATTCTATAAAACCTATTTAGTTAAAGAGCAATTCAAATTAAACTTATTTTTGTGATTTAGAAGTATTAAAACAAAGGCAGAGGGAGTGTGGGGACAAATACTGTAGCTTCCTTGATGTTATGACTATGATGATTAATAATAATGCTTGGCTAAGAAGATGATTAACCTTGTTATTTTATTCACAATTCACATTTGTATCAAACAAAACCTAAATCAGAATATGTTGTTGCTGTGTCAAAACCAACATCTGTATAATATCAAGCCAGTTTCAAATGTCTTCAAGGAAAAAAACATCTGAGAAGTCTCTTGACAGGGTGATGGATTTCTGGGGGAAACTTTTTCTTTATGCACTAACAGATCGGCTCAAATAAGAATAGAGAGAGATTAATAAACAAAGGCGAAATTCTGCACTTCATTATGGACGCTGAATTTCCTACTTAAGTTAATGGGAATTGCATGTGTCCCTATTCAGGACTAGAACCTGGGTCTGCAGAAGGGGCTCGATCATGCAATCACTAAAGTTAATGACAAAACCTCTTACTGACTTCAGTGGTGCATGATATCAGGATAATATTTACAGTGATGTAAATAATGGGAGAACTGGAACTCAACTGTTTGTTAGCAAAAACCTTGGGTAACATCCAAATTTGTGTAAGCATATCTGAGACCACTTAAAATAAAGTGTTCATCCTGACACTGTTGGAAGCCTGAAAAACACACTGCTGATATTATAAGGTTATGAAAGCAATGCATGAAAGTCATGCCAGTACAGTCTTTTTACTTTTGTGTCTTGAATTGGTTATTATTCCAAGAGAGATTTCTGTTTACTTGAAATTGGCACTTAGAAAAACAACAAACAAACAAAACAAAACATAAAATGTCATTTGATTATCTTGATTGCATCTTGCATTTTAGTATATGGTCTGTCGCTAAACTCTGACTCATCTGCCACCAGCAGGCTTCAGAGGTGATAATCACCCACACAAAGCTATTTGCACATCATGTCAATCCTATCCCATGTCTAATTATACTCTTTATAACAAACTGTTTAGCATAATTAGTGAAATTATGCTCCATAGGAATAAGGACTGAAGTTATCTGATAGAAGATTAAAGTTTTTTAAAGTCAGGCATACAGGTACAAGCTAATAACTTTGCTATTTGGTCACAATAAAATACATTTTGATATATTTGCCTACATACAATTATTGTTTAAAGTCAGTCAGAGTAACTTTTTGTATAATATTTACAAATTGGAGGAAGGTATAACTGATCATAAAAGCTTACATAATTATGAAATGGTTTTGGGATTCATAAATTGCTAACAATCTCACCAATATTTTTCCAGCCACGGCTGAAAAATGCTGTAAAGACCAGCACAGGAATCAAGTATGCTGGAAATGATCAAAGAACCTATTACTCAATTGATAGACAACAGCAGGTACAAATGACCTTAACGGGAAAGCTCTGTTTTATTTTATTTTTTTGTAGATGATCAGAAAGGATGTTTACTTAATGACCACTCTTTCTTTGTGTTTAAACTTTAATTATGTGCTGCTTTAATATGAGATGCTTTGAGATCAAAGAGAACACAGTATTATACATATATGTACACAAAGATAAATATATACAATGTTGATTTTTCTTTGGGCATGCTTTGATCATAAAAGTCTTATGGGTGTTACATGAACATCTGTTCCAGTGACATTTTCTTTGTATGTTGGCATTTTGTGTTCATTTTTTCTGTATTAAACTGGGAAAAGCTTGAAGCACACAAAAGCCAATACAACAGTTTATTGTTTCATAGCAGGCAAAAAAATGGTGTCACCTGAGAATAATTTCCTGTCCTCAGCTAAGGACAGAAATCTACCCTTATGAACACAAATATTGTATTAGCAAAGACAAAAAGAGAAGAAATCATGCAGAATCCATTAAAGCAGCCTCAAGTAATTAATCGTGTTTGTTTTTTAAGAATTGATTGTAATTCTGTTAAAACATAGCTACATAGTAGAGTAGGATCAAGAAGTCAAGGGGCTCTCCATTGTTTAATGACACTTCTGTTATTTCTATCATATAGGAATGGCCTTTACAAAATTGTGCCATGAACAACCACTTTTTCCCCCCGAGCTACTGAATACCCCTGTGGGGGAGAAGGAATGTAGTTGGTACAAACAATGCAGTCATCTCTTTGTGTACTCATAAATTGGTGCTCAAGCTTCATGCATTCCACGTGGTTAGGAAAATTTGTTGAACCCTGCCTCATCTCATTCAAAGGACATCTATACCACATATATTTAAGATAATACACAGACTTGCAGTAACTACTGTATTTCCTAAGGGATGTTAAACTGAATGTTGTCCATTTTAATAAGTAAATGACACTAATCACCTTACTGTAAAAGTTCACAGAATTAAGAGGTCAACAATGCATCCTTTCAGGTCACCAATGATTAAAAAATATTTGAGTTTCCCTATTAAGTATTTAAAGGCCAACATCTGCTGATGCTCAGAGACGGTGAATGTGGTGAAGAAGGCTGTATGGAGCGTAAGGTGAAAATCACAACGATGTAGTTCATGCAACACAGCACTGACAAACAGTAGCACAACTGAGCTCCAAAAAGCTATTTTGCCATTTTCCATTTCTGTTACTTACAGCTGTAGGATTCCAGATAATAATAGTCTGACAATCTCTTTTTATTGCCTTTTATTTAGTTCCTTTTTCGGATACAAAATACATGTTCAAATGCAATTGTCAAGGTTGTGAAAGTAGCACATCGTTTTGCCTTTGCAGTGAGGCAAATGTCGAGGGAGACACTAAAGCAGAAAAATTAGACTCTCAAAACTGAAGACTTTTATTGGCAAGTTGTTGTTGATGCTGTTTTGCTATTTAAGGTAGTAAACTGGATGCCATAGGATTAAGCTGGCATCTAAATGGGCATGAAACACTATTCCCCTTTACAAAGAGGTTAGTTTTGATGGCATTTAATATGTTGTCTAGTGCTTAACAAATCCGTGCCTAAGCCTGTTCATGCGCTTAAGTAAACTGAACTGATTTATAAATGGAAAGACCTGACCACGCATTTATAAGAAGCAAGGCAGCTGTTTTATCCAAATTATTAGAATATTGCTTTTCAGCCAGATATCAGGTATTGCAAATCTTCTTTTGACACTGCTTAAATTGTGATAGACCTGCATAGCACAAAATCTGTGCCTAAAGCCTATGCAAAGCAGAGGCTGTGCAGGCACATTCTTTCACTCAACAACCAAAAGATACCTTTTCTGCTTCAGTGCTTTATTTCTAATTAGCTATCATTCCATGACTGTACCTGCTTCACAACTGTAGGATGGTTTGACTCAAGACCATATTCTTATTTTTTACGTTGTTTTTATTTATAATAGCTGATTTTTTTAAAAGGCAATTTTGTATTTTGTTAGCTATTTTAAATGTTTTAATTTTATACAATAAAATGAATCTCAACAAAGAACCTATTTACTTTGTTCAAGGCCTGAGCTAGAGTCCACTGATGTCAATCAAAAGATATTCTCTAGTTTAGCTCTATGGCCTGTGTTATACAAGGTCACATTAAATGTCACATTGTCCCTGTCTGGCTATGGAATCTATGAATCAATTGAAAGACTCTGATTGATACACTACATTCACTAGATTAAAAACAAAAATAAATACATTTTAGTGCATTCCTCCATTTCCCCTTATATTTATCTATTCGTATATACAGCTTTAAGGGCTCTACTCTTCTTGGGTATTAATAGAGTTTGGTGTTTTGGAAAATGTACTTGATAATATTTTCCTACCCAATGCCATCCTGATGTTCCAATTTGTAATGCTAGTGCTTTTATTTGCTGATCAAGAAGCTGTCTTTTCAGACAGATGTACTGTCATGAGCTACATATCATATTTTCTTTGATCACATAATGCAGTTACATGTAAATGCAGTATGGCAAAGTCAATAATATAGTCCCCTTACCGTAAAGCGCATTTCAGTGAAACATTAGCTACAACAGAAATGGATGTTGGGAAAATAGAGCTAAGAAGCTGAATAACATAGCAAAGCTAGTCTAGATTTGCTTTTTATTACTTACTACCAATGCTGGAAATACTGGGAATACCTGTAGAAAAAGAGAGCAAAAAAGGCATAGTTAGAGGTTTACTGTAGGTGTCTAAAAGGCTATAGCATTGCATCAAATATTTGGAACTTATTTTCTCATACTCATAAATTTCAGACTCCTGTATCAATTAACAGCTAGAACCAAGCACTTGCACATACATCCTGCAAGCCTTCTATTTCTAACTGAAGAAGCTTTGGGTTCTTTAATATGTGATTGCAGGGAATTTTGGAGGGTATTTGTTGTGTTCAAAAATGACATTTGGAGCATTTCTGAGACATGCAGGTTTTTTCTGCTCTCATAATTTCATGCAGTTGTTCAGAGCCAGTTCTGTATTCATACTAATAGTTATAGGGTTTCTGTTCTGGACAATAAATACAGGTCATGATATATCAGCTATATCTAGGAAACTATTTTAATACAGGGCTAGACGCATTATTAGTTGCTTCAGTTGGCTGCTGAAAATCATTTGGTTCTTTATTAGGTTAACTTTATCTAGCTATCATTTTTGTTCCTCTTTTACCTGTCAGTTGTCTGGATTAAGCTATGTAATAGAAATTTAATTGAGCAAAATAATACAACACATTAGGTCACCCATATTGATCATGCCCTCATTGATTTTTCTGCTCTCACTTCAATTCTCAAGTTGAATTAATGTGGGAGAACCACTCTAGAGTGTGACTGGATGCTGTAGAAAATGTGGATATGCAATATTCCTTGCAATATAGTTCTCCTTAGCTAAAGTGAAACATGCCTATGAGACTATTTACAGGCTGTCATAAACAGATAGTTAAGGGTTAATGTCTCTTTTACCTGTAAAGGGTTAAGAAGCTCAGTAAACCTGGCTGACACCTGACCAGAGGATCAATAAGGGGACAAGATACTTTCAGATCTTGGTGGAGGGAAGTCTTTGTTTGTGCTCTTTGTTTTGCGGGTTGTTTGCTCTTGGGACTAAGAGGGACCAGATGTCAATCCAGGCTCTCCAAATCTTTCTGAATCAGTCTTTCATGTTTCAAAATTGTAAGTAACAGCCAGGCAAGGCCGATTAGTTTTATTTTTGTCTTCTCAACTTGTAAATGTTCCTTTTTTGCTGAGAGGATTTTACCTCTGTTTGCTGTAACTTTGAACCGAAGTGTAGAAGGGGTTCCTCTGGGCTGTATGAATTTGATTACCCTGTAAAGAATTTTCCATCCTGATTTTACAGAGAGGTTTTTTTTACTTTTCTTTCTTTAATTAAAAGCTTTCTTTTTAAGAACCTGATTGATTTTTCCTTGATTTAAGATCCAAGGGGATTGGATCTGGACTCACCGGGGATTGGTGGGAGGAAAGGAGGGGTGATGGTTAATTTCTCCTTGTTTTAAGATCCAAGGGATTTGGATCTGTGTTCACCAGGGAATTGGTGAAGTCCCTCAAGGCAACCCAGGGAGGGGAAAGTTTTGTGGGGACAGAAAGTGCTCCAGACACTGAAATTCTGGATGGTGGCAGTGTACCAGATCTAAGCTAGTAATTAAGCTTAGAAGTGTCTATGCAGGTCCCCACATTTGTACCCTAAAGTTCAGAGTGGGGAAGGAAGCTTGACACAGGCCCATAGGCTAAAGGCACAAACTGCAGCTCAGTATTTAAATCCCTGGTACTTGCATCATCTCAGTTAAATAGTTCGCCTTTTATAAGTTTTATTGACTTTTGATGGCATGGTATTATAGTGTAGAACTCTATTTCTCCATTAGCATCTACTATCCTTTTAAATTCCTTCCTGAAATTCTTAATGCAGAGAAACTATGGGACGAATTCTGCAACCTTTACTCAAGGGAATGATGTGCAGGAGTATGTATTACGCAGTATAGACTAGGGTTGCAGAATCAGGCTTATTTTATGATGATTATTTTTATCATCATATATTAAGTAGTAACCTACTGTGCATTATGGCTATATCCTAGGCTCTTTCAGATTCTTTGTACCAGTAGAGTCTTGAGCTTCTTAAGTCTGCTGGGGATTCTGCCAGGGTGGCAGCATCACTGGGAGTGTAGAATACACAACCAAACACAGGCAGTCCTCAGATTTTTGACACAATTGGTTCCTGAAAATTGCGTAGTAAGTCGAAACATTGTAACTCGTAACTGCAATACACTCTATTGCAGGACCGAGCACCATAAAGTCGAAACCAATGGTTGTAAGTCAAATCAGGGTGTCAATTCGGAAACATAGTAAGTGCGTTTGTCCTAAGTCAAACGTCATAAAGTTAAGGCCTGCATGTACATTCCCCACTGCAATCTGGTTTAGGAGCATGACTGGGAGGAAAAGGAGTACATATTAAGGCAGCTCCAAATTATGTAATGGTTGGGGCCATGTAGCACTACTAGCTCCAGGGTCAGGGAATCATAAATTGCTCCTTTGTGACTCCCCACCTCAATTACAGATAGTGCTTTCTGGGCACTTGTGAGAATTGTGTCCCAAAAGTTTTATATTCTGTTTGGAAACCCTGTGTGCTCAGTCATGCAAGGTGCAGAGTATCACCTTATAGAAGGCTCTCAGCAATTTTCAGGACTGGGCTCCATATGCAAACACTATTTATAAAATCATGTATTTTACTCCTCCTGAAAATAAACTGATGTTTAAAGCGAAACTCCAGCAATGTTTCAAAATTTCAGAATCATATAATTAGTATCAAAGACTACAACACTGATATTTTTAAATAGAGAAAATTAAAATTGTATTTACAGAAATAAAAAATTTCTCAATCCACTACGGCCATCTTTTCTTGGAAACAGATTAACAATGATAAAATCTCTTTCCCATTGTTTTCAAAGTTTAGTTCCTTTTCTATTTAACACTGTGGCAGTTTAGTCATGTTTTTAATTAAGATGTTTTATTTTCTTTATGCACAGATGGGACTTGTACAGATAAAAAGGTAGGTAATATTCTCACATCGCCCCTGTGAAATGGTATTTAATATTCCCTTTTATGTGCGTGCGCACAAACCCACACCCACACACCCTCCCTTCTCTTCCTCTCCAAGGCAAGTTGCAAGGTAGGGAGAGGTTTTCTCATTAATTTGTACTTCTCTTCCTTTACTCTATCGCAAACATCTCAATGAAAAATAATGAAGATTTCCTTAGCAATGAGGAGTAATGAAAACAAGGTAACTGTTTGCCTGAAGGACTTTGCATTAATCTTGTTAGCTTGTTTTCACATTCCCTATTTGAGAAGCTTCTTTTGCTATTTCCATACAGATTTCTCAATAAGGAAAGAGAAGCTCTGAGTGACAGTGTACTTCTGTCTCCTAAAATATGTTTGGCCCTGGAAGGAGACAGAAAAATAAATTGTGCACATAACAGGAAAATGCTTTATAGCAGCTGTTCTTAAAGTCCCCTGTTTTAAGGGGGTTGTCAGGGCCAGCATTAGATTGGCAAGGAGCCAGGGCAGAAAGCCCCAGCCTGAGTCCTGCAATCATGGGGCTTAGACTGAAGCCACAAGGGGCCATTTAAGGAGGGTAGGGGACACCTGTCCCCCTGAGTTTCATACCACAAATTTCAGCTCTGTGCATGGCAGGGCTGACAGCCAGAGCCCCAAGCTCCTCCACAGCAGGGCTTCGAGCCTGAGCAACTTAGCTTTGTGCACCCTGTGGCACGGGGCCATAGGCAGTTGCCCTGCTTCCCACCTCTTAACCCCAGCTCTGTGCACCACTTCCTCTACTCAGCACCTAGGAAGGAATCAGCATGTGTTGTAGTTAAAGCCAGTTTGAAAAGTTACTGCAGAAATAATTTTAGCAAGAGACTGTTTTCCGAAGAAAGGCAGAAGAAAGGGAGGCAATGAATGGGAGTCAGTTGCCACTTGCAGCAAAAGAAGAGCTCACAATGAGGATCTAAGAAGCAGTAAAAAAACAAGAAACCAAAAATACAATTGGAAATATTTGGAATAGGGATTTACTGGGCTGATTTTGAGGGGGAGCCATGGCCACAGTGTCTGGTGTGTGGTGAAGTTCTGGCAAAGGAGAGCTTAAAACCATCTAAAATGTGGCACCCACTTGGAGACATGGTGCAGTTCTATTCGAACAAAAACCACTTGATTTCTTTTTTCAGCAAAAGCTGAGAGAACTACAGGACTAGAAGAGAGTACCGAAATTGGCAGCTACAACAAATAAGAGAGCCCTTGAGGCATCTTTCGCTGTGTCATACTGGATAGGTAAAACCGGGAAACCACACTCTACAGAAGAAGCTTGTTTTCTGCCATGTGCCAAGGAATGATTTGATTATACTGGGGCAAGGTGCAACGACTCAACTTGATTCAATTCCCCTGTCTAATGACACTATTGCCAGGTGTATTCACAGTATGGCAAACGATGTGACTGAACAAGTGATCACCAAAATCAAGCAAAGTTCTTTTTTTTCCCCATTCAACTTGATGAAACAACAGATGTGTTGGGGACTGTTCAGGTGCTGACGTGAAAATTTGAGAACGATGAAAAACTCCAAGAGGAATTTCTGTTCTGACCGGCCACTACTACAGCATGCTACATGGGAACAACTTTCTGCACTTTTCAATGCTTCTGTCTCTGGTTCTGGCTTGGAACGGCAGTGCTGTGTAGGAATTTGCAGTGACAGCATTTGTGCAATAACTGGAAAAAATCGCGGGTCAGTCACCTGAGTGCAGTCTATTGCACTGCAAGCACTGTTTTATACACAGGCAAGTCCTAGTTGCAATAACAACAAGAAAAAGTCACCCGATCGAAAACAAGTTCATGATGAAGCTGTTCACACAGTCAACTTAATCAAGAGCAGCTCAACAAGTGTACATCTGTTTGGAGTTTTGAGTGGTGAGATGGGACCTGAGCACCATCAGTTACTTCATCACAGAAAAGTTTGGTGGCTATATTGGGGAAGGGTTCCAGAGTAACACAGTGCACTGGGGTCCTGTAGTAATTTTTGTTTTCAGAAGAGGATTGCAGTGCACTGAAGTTTGAGAATCCCTGCTTTATAGTAACATCAATTGTCAGGAGTTCTGGAGGCATATATAAGACTTGATTTTCTGGTTGAGCTGTGATTGGTGCAAGCACTTAAGGTAATGAGCAAAAGGAAAGTTTAAGATTTTTTTTTTGTTTTTTTGCTGATCCTGGGGTCATGTAGGAGTTTGCACCTTATGGCTGCTCTACTATGCACTTGACTGTCTGTGGCACTAATGGACCATTCTGGCATCCAGGAATAGCTGGAGTGGAGAGACAACCACATTCTCATGGCAGGGCTTTTGCGGAGAGTCTGGCCTAAAGCTTCTATGTCACTGGAAGAATGTTTTGTTGGTCTGATTCACTGGGATTCTGGCCCCTTTACACCAGTGGAATGGTGCAAATAGGCTGTAGAATGATGGAGAATCAGACCCATTATCTATCTTGATATAGAACTCCCACTCATCTAAATACAAAAAGTAAACAAAACCAAGTTAATTTATAACAAAACTGCATTTTCCTACACACCGCTTTAAAACACGTTTAAATTTAACTAAATACAGTGTTCATATCTGAATGCTTTTCCCTCTGAAATCAATGGGAAAGAGATTCTCTCTGTCAGTTAATCTGATCACAGGGAAATTAACAACCTCTATAAGTAAAGCTCAGAACCATGTACTGCCACAGATAGCTCTCTAGTAATATCTATATTTTTAGATTTGACTTATGTTAGAAGCAAATTCACTGTAAATATATATACATATACCCACAATATTTGATAGAAAATATCTGGAGTTTTCCTTTTAAAGGCTTATAACTTGGATTTCTCCAGAATCTTTCTTGAATCTTTCTTGAAAAGGACACTTTCCTTTTATTGGAGCATTCCACAGTGCATTTTTTAACACCTGGAGGTGAACTAAATTTGTATCCTGTACCAAGGAGTCCGTTCAGGGCTGTTAAGTTCCACATCTGATGCTTTGCTAGAATATCTGTACTGCAGCATGACCTGGCAGTGAGTCTTTTTTCCTTTTTCAAATCCCCTGCTGAGGTATGATTACAGCATCATAACTTCAGCATCAATTTTAGAAGCTCTAAATTTCCTAGTGATTGAAAATCCTGAGATACTGTAAGAAACTTGCCTTTTCTAATTCTCCAAGGGGACAGATTAGTTATGATCATGTGTTTTCTATTGAGCCAGAGGACTACACACAGCAAAACGTACGTTTCTCAGGAAACCTGTCTTATGCATTTCTCTGAAACAGCCCTAGAACTCCTGCTACTGTAAAAATTGCATTTGTTTGCTTTAGAAAGTCACAATTTTTTAATTCACCGCATGTGAATGGTGTATGTTAAGATTATCACTTATTCTGTGTCCATGCTCCTCCAAGCAATATCGCTAGAAAGGTGGCTCTATTTCATTTGAACAGGCATGAGAAAATATTTGATCAATGTTGTAAAACAGAGGTGGGCAAACTAGCTTGCCCCTGGCCCCTCCCTTACCGTCCTCCCTCCCCCGCAGCCTCAGCTCACTCTCCCACCAGGGCAATGCTCTGGGCCACAGGGCTGTGAGCTCTTGGGGCAGCACAGCTGCAGAGCCAGGCCTGACCCGGT
This sequence comes from Gopherus evgoodei, assembly GCF_007399415.2. Lineage (NCBI taxonomy): Eukaryota > Metazoa > Chordata > Testudines > Testudinidae > Gopherus > Gopherus evgoodei. The sequence continues at coordinate 71,028,041 of NC_044329.1, forward strand.
GCTCTGTGCTGCAAGGTGCTCCAGGCTCAGCCGCCAGCCATTGGTGCTCCAGGCAGCGTGGAAAGAGTGCAGGGGGGGTTGGATAGAGGGAAGGGGAGTTTGGGGTGGTGGTCAGGGGGTGGGGGGTGTGGATAGGGGTCAGGGCGGTCGGGGGGGAACAGGGGGTTGAATGGGGGCAGGAGTCCTGGGGGGGCTGTCAGGAATAAGAGGAGCGGTTGGATGGGGCGGTGGGAGTCCGGGAGCGGGGGTGGTGGTGGATGGGGCCATCAGGGAACGGAGCGGGGGGAGGGGGTTGGATGGGGCAGAAGTCTGGGAGAGGGGGGCAGATAGCAGGTTGGGGCTGGGCCATGACCCCTCCCCTAACTGGCCATCCATACAAAAGCCAATGCGGCCCTCAGGCCAAAAAGTTTGCCTGCTCCTGTTTTAAAACATAGGCCCTTTTCCCTTGATAGTTTAGTCTCTCAGGCCCAGTCTTTCAGTCTCTATCAGCAGGAAGCTCCTACTGAGGTTAATGGGAGGTTTTGGTGTGTAGAGGCATACTTTATGCCTGGGCATACTTTATTTCTAAGAAAGCACAATCCATGAAGACCTTTTGGAAGCCACAAATAAAACACAATCTGTTCCCAGACTCTTAATAATTTGTGCAACAGTTACTTTGATTTCTTATGCTAGAATTTAGTGACTGTTTAGTGCTGCAGTTTATTTCACTCTATGTACACAGATTTATTTCAAGTCAGTCAGGGAAACTGAAGTATTCCATCTCCCAGCAGTAGGTGTCACTATAACTATCAAAAACAATTGCAAAGGCTTAGTGGAGAGGGCACACTGCATTAGAATAATTTTGCAAGTCACACTTTTTAAAAATATAGCAAATGTTACTTACAGTGTATTGGTTTTCAGGTGTGAATCTGGAACCTTTTATTAACCACTAAAGTTGATTCTAATATGAGGGAAGGCAGTTTATCAACTGCAGTTTACCCTGACATTTCTCTTTCCCTGAATGCCCCAGCCCAAATACATTGCAATTTATTTTCTTTTCCCTTCATCAGGTCTTCCACCGTCTCTTTGCAGCTTACTACCTGCTCTAAGTCCTCATGAGCTAGCTAAGTTAAATAAGTTGTACATGGTGAGAACAACAGGAAGGATTTCTATTTTGTAACATTTTACCCCACTTATCTCATCTTATCATGGATCTATCATCATTGTACAACACTGCTCTTCAAGCAGGCATGTTACCATACTTCATATCAGTATCATACCACAAAGGCTTCTTCCAGCCTACAGATTGAAGTAGGATTTCTTTAGAAAGCTACTTCCAGTCACTTGAACCAAACTTTAGTGAAGCTAATTCAGCTTTGACAAGGATTAGGGATGGGATCTCTCTCTAATTGTGGGCATGCATGAACAAGATGAGTAGCTATGTAGGGACATGACTAGGAATCCTGCTAATATACAAACTCTTGGCCCCCTTCACTCATATCACTCCATTAAAATGGCACTATATCATCACATTTTAATAGGAATGGGTGCCAAACAGATGAGTTTGGATGAGAAGTCAGCATATCAAGTGTTGTATCTTCTGCCAAAACCCTTCTCTATAACAGCTGTGACACCCTGCAAGTAAAAAGAGTTGTGAGGCAGAGAAGGATTAAGGCAGTATTGCTGAGATCCAGGTCCTATTGTCAGAGAGTGTCCCAATGCAGATGGAATTTAGCAAACAGCTTATGGCTGGCTGTTGCCTGGGAAGGAACCTAGGTCCATGTTGTCCTGATCAATCCCTCATTTCATGTTGACTATGACCTGGGAGAAGGACTGGCAGAAGTTGGGAGATGTGTAATTCTGAAGCGTCCAGACTGTTTGGTGCAGTTTATTCGCTGATGGGATACATTTTGGTGGCGAGGAGCCCAAAATAGTCTTAGATACCATTATTCAACTGAGCAAAGTAGGTAACACCTGTATGTGAAAGAAAACCTAAACAATTGGAGAAAGAAAAGACCAATGGCTGTCAGACATTTGTGGCTGCTGACTAGAAGAGCTATTCTGTAGCAGGCATGAGGGAAATCTGGTAAGATCACTTGGAATGTCAAAACATGTTACATAACAAAACTGCCTATGGCATGTGACAGCATCAGGAGACACAAAAGAATCAACAGGATGGTACTCGAAATGTTAAGTGGCAGTCAAATACAGAGTTATCAGTCATTCCAGTAAGTGATGGACTAGCCAAGGCCCTTTCACAAGGAACAAAAGCAAAGAGGGGAAATATTTTGCAGTCAAGAAACCCAATTGATGATGATGGGGGGGGGGCGGATTTCACCCAATTTCAAGAAACATTTTTATGTAACTGCACATTCTGATGGAATCATATTCATCAAAGTTTCTCCAACCAGCGCTAGTCAATAGTCTATACCAAGTGCCAAGGCCATTGTTTTGCTGGCACATGCTCAGTTGATGTACGATTACATAAATGGCACAGCAAATATGGAGGTAGAGGGAACACTGATTTCACACACTGATGTATTTTACCCCTAGACTCAAGCACAGCAAGTTTTGTTTGGAGTTGGGATGCTGAATGAAGCATGTACAGAGCTTGTGATCAAAAACAGTGGCTCTCAAAATTTTGCCGGACATAGTTAGACTGTCACTTTTTCTACAACATGGAAAAATGAGAATACTCTTACAAAGTACCCCTACCCTTTTCTTTTCGAGGGTTCATTTTTTCTACTGGTAAGAAGCTTTCATAATGTTATGCCTGACACTTCATGGTTTGTTACTTGGTCTATTACTCTCAGGTTTAACTTGATAAGGTCCTGCTTCCTGTGATTTTCATTTTTGAGTTTTGATTCCTCTCTGCTGCTGCTTTGAAGTGTTAGATAACATTTGAAGCATTGCTGCTGGTTTTTAAACTTTTCATTCAACTGCAGTACATAACTCTGTTTCTTCTAAATAATTTTTCAGTGAATGGTTATATTCTAAAACCAGCTTTTTGCTTTTAATCAGGGCAAAATGCCAGCCTTTTTTCTAAAGCAGCTAGTAAGTTATGTCCAAAAGGTTTGATGATTTCATTTCAGTTTATTTCTTTTCCTCATAGGGATTTAGGTGCATAGCTTGAATTAGAGGAAACTGAGTTAGTGTATATTTTCAGCATGCATAAATAGGAGAATAGATGCCAGTATTTTTCTTTTCATGCCCCTTTTCTCAGCATTGCACCCTTGGGGGCCATATCCTGTCTACAATCTGCGCACAGGGCTCTCAATAACATCAAGCAAATAGGAGTAGATGGCCTATAAAGTTGTATCGTAATGCTGGTTAAGCATCTTACATTGGCAATTATGCCATTGTTGAGCTAGACATATACAGACACAACTGGTCACATTCTGCCATCACTGCCTATATTCCTGGAAATCCCACACGAATCAAAGAGGTTGCATGCGTATAAATGAATCCGGATCAAAGCAGAGAATATAGCTCAAAATTGGCATTTTTCCTTCATAATGTTTAAAACCTATTATTACACACACCAAGGTCACAAAGACTTTGTCTGAAGTTTAACCTTAAAAAAAAGGCTGACTTTATGAGCCAGTGTGCATTTTTACGGGTCTGTAGGCAATGGGAACACCCAGCCCTGCAGGCAATGGGAACACCCAGCCCTGCCCCCACACTGCTAGGTGGAGAAAGTGGGTCCAATCTGAGGTTCCTATAACCCATGGGCCAAGAGCACAATGATGCACCATGAGTGGCTACGCTTCCACTACGTCTCACACAATGAGACGTATCTCATCTCTCTTACTTCCTATGTGAAAGAGGAGAACAGTTTGCAGCTTTGGCTTCCAGCCCGAATCCCTGGGCAGGGATCTGTGTAAAGTGTTATTGCTCTCATGCCTTCCAGGTTTGTAGTACTAGGACATTGGTTCCCAGCTGGAATCTGCACTGATACAGTCCTGCTGGGTAGTTTGGGGAATGGTTCCTCATTGGTTAAGGATTTTCAATAAAGCTGTGACCTTCAAATTGCACCAGACTATGGCATACTTATCTTACTGTATCCATGTCTGCATCAAAATTCTTGAAGAAATTTATTTATGAAAACATCTGCCCCATTCACAACACAACAATCCAAAAGCTCCAACCCTGTCATTTCAGTTATTTTCTACATATTTAGGGAAAAAATCTCTCCCGTTTGCACTGTGGATCTCCTATACTTTACATGTTCTCTACTGGAAATTCCATGCGCGGAAACAGGGTAGAGAACATGCACCAAAGATCCGCAGTGTGGTAAAGGGAGGGACCAGAAGGCCATGGCCCCCACTTTTTACTGGCCATAAGGGAGAGTAAGGGAGGTATTAGGGAGAGAAGAGTGAGTGGGAGGGGGCAGGATCTTGTGGAGAAGAATGAGCAGGATATGGGACCACAGTTCGGGCGCTAGTGCCCTCCCACCTTTTAGGGTGCTTCCGCCACCCTAATAGCACTTACTTTTATTGTAGGGGGCCAGGTTCTGCCCTGTAATGCAAACACACTGTTCTCATGCAGAGTTATTTATGTGCATGTGAGGGCAGAGTTTAATCCAAACTTGCAATTAAATATTTTTATCTTTCCATCAAATTATAGACATAGACTTGTTTCACATTTGGGTCCCAAATAAATGACAAACTTTGGCTAGCACTATTTTTCTTCCCTCACAATCAATATATGGACCAGAATTATAATTATATTGACGTATAGTGCCTTGCTGTACAAAACTACTCACAGATATTTGCTGTGCCCTTAGGAATAGGCAGATATGAGCCAGGACTCCAAGGTCGACCTTGATAATTCTTCTTGCATTTCCCACAGTCTGGGCCTGTAGTATTGTGCTCACATTCACAAAACAATTTTTTGTTTTCTTCTTTACAGCCAGTGGCATGAAGGTTACACTTGCACCTATCAGAGAAAAGGTAGGGTGTTATGTCAAGTTGACATCTGATGTCAGACTACTAAGATCCTACTAAAATACTCCTTATGGCAACCAATACATTTCTCTCTAACTTTGTGGTGTTATTGTTTTAACATGTCTCCAAAGAAATCTATCTAGCTTAAATTGGTTTCATGCATAAATGCCACATTGTGGTATTCTGCTATTTGGCAGCATTTTGAAAATAATAGCTTCACCTGAACTCCAAGGGGCTGATCTCCTCTTATTTACGTCATTTTTACACTGGTGTAGTTCTACTGAAATCAGTGGAGTTACTTCTAATTTTCACTGGTATATCATCCTGCAAAGAGTTCAGTGGGACTAATCACATGCATAAAATTAGTCGTGTGCTTCAGTCTTTGCTGGATCTGACCAAAAGTGAGATCAGAGTCACATCCCAGGCACAGGTTTTCCATTAAATGTACTCTACAATACCCATTCTTTATTAATAAGGAATGGTTATACAGTAAATGCAAACACTTTTTAGATGTATTTTTTATACATACGACCAATAAAATGGTGCTTTAAAGGAACGAGAGGTGCCAGAAAAAAGGTTCTCAGATAGCTAGTGTGAATTCCTTGCTTAAGTTCTGAAACACAGATTCAGTGGATGATAAATTAGTAATTAGAAAGTCTCCAGGAAATAAGCCCAACTACTCTGAAAGAAAATGTTTACACAAAACAATAAGTACTGCATTACATATATTTGGAAAACTTTTGCTAAGATCCTGCTTTTATGGCTGTGGATAAGATAGAAATATATAGCAGATACCAACGGATATGCAATATCCACAAAAATATGTTACCCACATCTTATTTGAATGTAAAATTGTGGAAGCCAACTTATTTGTTGAAGAGGCAGGTTATTACTTGGTACTGTACTGAGCACTGCCCAGTTGCTCAGAAAGGCCAATTAATTTGACACCTTAATTTGACAAAATTCTAGCACCTGAAGGGCAGAAAAAATAATTTGGTAGAAGTGTTTTTTTTCAAAATGGGAAATAAACTAACTGCAATTCTTATCAAAACCATTAAATGAATTATAATTTGAACTACATTGTTTTTAAAATAGTTGTGTCATAAACAGATAAGTAAGAGTTAATAGAACAGAAGTACTTCATATCTCTTTTGCCTGTAAAGGGTTAACAAGATCAGTGAGCCTGGCCGTCTCCTGACCAGAGGGCCAATCAGGGGACAGGATACTTTCAAATCTTGAGGGAGGGAAGTTTTTGTGTGTGCTGTTAGATTTTTGTGGTGGTTCTTTCTGGGTTCTGAGAGTGACCAGACGTGCAACCAGGTTTCTCTCCAATCTCTTTGATGCAGTCTCTTATATGTCCAGAATAGTAAGTACTAGGTAGATAAGGCGAGTTAGGCTTATGGTTGTTTTCTTTATTTGCAAATGTGTATTTGGCTGGAAGGAGTTCAAATTTGTATTTTGCTGAAAGGATTTTAATTTGTACTTGTATACTTAGGCTGGGAGGATATTCCCAGTGTCTATAGCTGAAAGACTCTGTAAGATATTCCATCTTAACTTTACAAAGATAATTTTTACTGTTTTTCTTTCTTTAACTAAAAGCTTTTCTTGTTTAAGAACCTGACTGCCTTTTTTTTATTCTGGTGTGAGACCCCAGGGGACTGGGTCTGGATTCACCAGGGAACTGGTGGTGAGAAAGGAGCGAAGGGGGAGAGAAAGGTTAATTTCTCTCTGTGTTAGGATTACTTTCTCTCTCAAGGAGAGTCTGGGAGAGGGAGAGAGAAGGAGGGGGGAAAGGGGGATTTTCCTCTCTGTTTTAAGATTCAAGGAGTTTGAATCACAGTGATCTTCCAGGGTAAGCCAGGGAGAGGAAGCCTGGGAGAGGCAACGGTGAGGGAAAGGGTTTACTTTCCTTGTGTTAAGACCCAGAGGGACTGGGTCTTGGGGGTCCCTGGGCAAGGTTTTTGGGGGACCAGAGTGTACCAGGCACTGGAATTCCTGGTTGGCGGCAGCGCTACAAGTACTAAGCTGGTAATTGAGCTTAGAGGAATTAATGCTGGTACCCCATCTTCTGGACACTAAGGTTCAGAGTGGGGGATTATACCATGACAAGTTGGTATTTTCAGGAATGGAAAAAGCTAGTTTCAGAGACACTAAGGCATCCATTTCTTTCCAGTAGATGTCAGAAATGGGTAAAATCTCCTTGTTATTGGCCCTGGAAAGGAAACTAGTATTTAGCAACTCTGGTTCTTTGTTTTCCTAATGATTATAAATCCAGTGATTTAAAAGGTTCTCATGTGGGCATGTGTTACCTGTTCCATACAGTGCTCAGTAATTACAGCAAAGCAGCACATGGAATAGCCAAGATTTTTAGCTGGTGCAAATTAACAGCTGCCAAGCTGACTTCCATTTAAAAGGAATATGACCTGAAGCAAGTGGCCACACACACACACACATCCCCAGGGTAAAACAAACTTGCAGTTGCCTTAAGTGGCAGCTGGAGAAAAGCCACTAGAATTTACAATACAGAAGATGCTATATGCATTCTACTCACTGTTAGAAAGGAGACAGAATGAATTGCTTGTTATTTAAACAATGCTAACTCTAGCTGGAAATGTAATCAACACCTTTTAAATTAAAATTTGCAAAAAAAATCTTTTTTTTTAAACATGACTGAAAAAAAATAAGAAGAGAGACTGTTAAGCAAACTGTATTTAATTATGAGCTGTGTACTGCATATACATACTGCATGCAGTGAATTACTTGTAGTGCTAATTTGCTTAAGGGACCTTTTTTCATACAACATTAGCACCTTTCTTTGATGGTGTCCCCTATATATGTACTATATCCAAAACTGCTATGTTAAAAGAATGTTTAGGTTACAAAGTCAAGCATTCAAGAGATAGGAAATGCTGTGTAGTCTTAATTTGGCCCCTTTGTGTACATGCATTATGATAGGGTCTTTAATGACATACTATTATTCCACAAAATTCCTGCCTCTTTCAGTGAATGAGCAGTTATTAAATATTTTTTATTCACCTCATTCAGTGTATGGCACCAGGCCTTATTTAATGGACACCATTCAGCCCCTGTACTGAATACTAAATTATGCATTTCCTCATGGACAGTTCTATGGTGCCCTTTCCAGAGTATCTGAGTGCTTCACAGACACTAATGAATTTACCTTCATAACATTCTCTGAGATAAAGAAGTATTATTATCCCCATTTCACAGATGGGGAACTGAAGCACAGAAATATTATGGCCAAAAAGTGTCTACTAATGGTTGGGTGGCCAATCTGAACCTACCTATGAACTGATTTTTCAGAGTACTTAGCATTTTTATAGCACTTACATATTCATGGCACAGCTCCAACTGATTTTAGTTATAGTTGTGTGTGCTCAGCAAGTATTTCACACTGGGTACTCAGGCAATAAGGAACACACAAGTATGGAGCAACTCTGAACAATTTTAATTTAAGTGACTTTCCCAGCACACACAGGAACTCTGGCAGAGGCAAAGACAGTGCGGCATTCATCTGCACTAACCATAAGACCATCTTTTCTCTTCCTGCAATTCCCTGTCTCATTCACTGCACATCTTACAACTCCAGCCCACCACCACCTTTTCCGACAAGCCTCCAGCTCTGATCAACTTCCCCCTGGACAGTGTTGGGTAACCTTAACTATACATGGCATTACAATCTCTGTCATAATACATATATAAGTGCCAGACACAAAAATGCAGATTTACACTAGCTGAGAATCTGTCCAGTGCATGTGTTTAAAACCCTCATGGTAGAATCACCCACAAAATAACAATATAATAATGTAGCACCTACATATGAAAGAAAATCTCAGACAAAGACCAAATGATTACAGGAAAAGGGAAGAGTAGAATAGGAAGAGTGATTCTAATTGGATTACAGAAGCAGTAACAAATTTGAATGTTGAATGACTGGAAATGAAAACTGTCTCAAGAGTGCTAAGAGGGCTGAGTGAATATATGGGGGCAGAGCGGAGACAGACATAAAGACCTGTGATTCAGATAACATTGATAATTAAACATAAAGCGTAGGCAATGTTGAAGAATCCTGAAAACCACAGTTATTCAGATAGACCTGTCTACAGTTCCCTTGAAGAAGACTGCAAGGAATAAGAAGTGGCTAATGTGACTTCATGAAAGATTACTTAAAAATCAGAGGTTAAAAAAATAACAACTGGTATTATAAAAGGGAGAGTCAAAAAGATGAATACTCAGAAACAATTAAGGCTTGCAGGCAAAGGAGAAAGGCTGGAAAAAAAAGAATTAATGAGTTAGTGCTCAGAGGATAGCCCAAGTGACATACAGGAACAACTATCACGTGAAAAAGATCACCACCTCATCTAGAGGATAAAGGAATCATGACTGCAATAAGCAGCAATATGTTTATAAAGGATAGATCATGTAAGAAAAAACTGACTGCTTTTCCTGCCAAATGATACCATAAATATGAAGAGGATGCAGCAAGTATAGCACATTTGGATTGTAGAAAATACTCTCTGGTACACTTTCACATGACTGGAAAACTAGCTGAAAAACTGTACCAGAAAGAAAAGCTAAAGGGCTTGTCTACCCAGCCCCACATTGTGAACTACCGTGGTGTGAACTGCAACCGCGCTAAACTTTTGCACTATAACTGCCCTGTGTAGACTCTGCTAGCAAGAACTACAAGGTATGTTGTTTGCATTAATGTAATCCTGTTTGAAATTGGACTACATTATCACAAATTAGGTATCTTTGAGTTTGCACTTACGGGATCTACACACGCCTACACAACGCTTTTGTGCCGCCTGCAGGTCACACCCCTGTAGTCCATGCTGTTGGGCCACGTAGAGAAACCCAAAGACTAATGGCATTGTATTGCTCTGTGGAAGGACCTTTAATGAAGTACTATTGCAGGGATAATGTCAGTGTTGAGTCTGATCTTCTGGAACACCATTGTTAATTATCTAGAAATGGGACTAAACTGTGTGATAATGAAATCGGAAGAGGATACTAATTTGGGAGTAGTGAATATCAATGAAATCATACAACCTGTCCCAGAGAATAGAAACACTGGCAGAAAAATAATAAAGTGTGAGTTAGATAATCTGAAAAAACATAAGGTCTGATTCTCTTCCCCTTTATGCCAGTGTCACCCCATGGATTTCAGTGGAGTTACTCCTGATTAACAACCAATGTGAGAAACAGGTCCCTACTCAGTGAGAGGGTGAAACTTAGATAGCAATAATACTAAAAGAGACCAAAATATAATAGCGGATGGCACATGAAACATGAGTTTTCAATATATTATGCTTACAAATAAATAAATAAAGCCAATAAAGTTGCGTGCTGTACACAGAGGAACATCACATTCTGGAGAAGGGGGTCTATATTCTCTTTCTATATTGCTCTAGTGCAGGGGTCTCAAACTCAAATGACCATGAGGGCCACATGAGGACTAGTACATTGGCCCATGGCTGCATTACTGACACTGACAGGGAACCGTGGCCAAAGGGAGCTGCTGGGGGCGGTGCCTGAAATAACATCAACACACACACCCCTGTGCCTCTCCTCCCCCAGCTTCTGTCTGCTTCCCGGAGCGGTGCAGGGGCAGGGCAGGCAGGCCGGCAGGGAGCCTGCCCTACCCCCGGTGTGCATCGGGCCGGAGCCGCTCAAGGAGCTTGCGGGCCACAGAAGATAACCTCGTAGGCTGCATGTTTGAGACTCCTGCTCTAGTGAGACTACACTTGGAATCCTGCAGTTAGTTCTGGGCATTTCATGATGTGTGCATTGATAAACTGCAGGGAATTCACAGAAGAGCAATAGGAAAGACTTGAGCGCTGGAAGGAGAAAAGGAAGGGTGAAAGTGTTTCTTGGACCTACTTCCTTCATGATTATTGGTACAGATACAGTTGACAAATATATGAAGACGTAATAGAAACTGGAAAGTCTTTTCCCATCCTGTTTACAAAGCAAATGTTAGATGATTATAATAAAATTTCACGTCCAGGGTTTTTTTAAGTCCAAAGAAATCCAAAGTGCTTCACAAACTTTTGTATATGCACATAACTTTTTATATAAAGAAATCCAGCTACCTCTGGCACACCATGCAGTAATGTGTTTGGGTGTGTTAGGGGAGAGGCAGAGCGAACAAACAGAGGAGCTATCAGAATGTAGGTAAAATGCTGCAAATGGAAGAGGATATACCCGGTAGCCCACTGTACACCATGCCCTCTGTACATCATGTAAGAATAAAGCAGATGTTAAAGGCAAAACATAAGTCTCATACTGCATATATTTAAAATAAGAGGTTAGGGCAAGGTTGAATGATTTCCCACATCTTCATAACCATTCAATAAGCTACTGACTGTTTCAGGAGCAATTAGAAGAAAAGGGGGGAGGGAAAGGCCCCACGCTGGCTGTCTGCCCAAAGGGAGTGGTTTCATTTGTCTGTTACATCTGATGACAAAGCAATTTTTCAAGCCCTCTCTTTATCAGTCATTATGGCAGCCACCTTGTCAGAGCTGAGCCTGTGAAAGTGAATACCAACTCTCCACAACGGTTGTCTATATTTGGAAACTTAACATCCTGATGTTTCTACAGCTCAGCTGATTTTCATCGTTCCTATCCAACCTGTGAGAATGTTTACTGCCTAAATGCCGTGTTTAGGGCATACACAATAATACAATTCTTTTCAATGTGCAAATTTAATTCTGACTAGCCAGAGATTGATATCACTGTCCAACACTATAAACTCCACTCTAATTCTGTAGGAGAACAAAATTGTTTTTCTGACCACTCATCTTTGACAGACTCATTATTTTGTCATAAAGCAATTTCAAACAAATGATATTTTTGGCAGTTATATCAGGTGTAGGAAGCATTCTGGTGCATTCAAGGAATAGCTCTGCTTTAGTGGGAGAAAGAAGCCTTGGCATCCTGAGTTTCTCACAAATTCTATTTACATATAGACAACTGACATTAAAATGCTGTAAATATCACTGAGGTAATTGCTAACAGCATGCTGATTCACTTGCATGTGAGTGCCAACCAGCAGACTGGAGGTCACATGAGGGGATCATTCATGTCAACAAAAGAGAGAGAGGCTCTTTGATACATTTTTAATGACAAGCCATATGTTCCTCACTTAAACACATTTTTGGATCCTTCTATGTCATTGCCAAAGTTTAACAAATCAACTTAAAAACAACTTGCTGTGCAAAATGAAGCATGCATAAAATAGATCTGCATCAGCCAGTTCTTCACCCTATGTATTCTGTTAGCCAACCCTGAAGTTGAACAGGACTCTGTATAGAGCCTTTCTAATGCTACAACTCCAGCCAGGACAGAGACACTCAACCCAGTTTCCACACAATTCCTTTATGTAGTGTAGACAGGATATAAACAGTATCCTACTATGTTAAAGCGTTGGAGGCATTGTCTATATTAGGGAATTTTTACCAAAATAACTGGTTGTTAGCAGCATTGTGAGTCCTCATGTAGGCAACTCTCCAGCAGCCATTTACAGCATCTTGTTGGTTACGCTTGCTCTGAAAAGCGTGAGCCGACACCATGCTGAAGATGGCTGGTAGAGTATGAGAACCATTTATATGAATGCTGCCAAGGTTGCAAACAATGGGGCAACTTCACCAGTCTTAGCAACACTGGGCTTTTTGATCTTGTACAACAATCTCTAATGTAGACGAGGCTGGAAATTTATGATGTAACAAGTTTCCCCCTGTTATGGATGAAGATGGAGTGAAGATGGGCCACAATTTTAAAGGAACACCGTCAATATTTTTTTTTAAAAAAAAGCTCAAAGTAGTTTCAGATAAACACCTGCCCCTGAACTCCCTGCTATTTTCTGTATTTTACCATTACAGTTTTTTTTATTTTGTTTTATATTTTCCTCTCCTCTATTGTGTTGTGTGGGAAACTCACTCTAACAACAATGGAGAAGAATGGTAACTTACCTTATAATAACTGGAGTTCTTTGAGATGTGTGGTCCCTATCTGCATTCCATTGTAGGTATGCATATGTTCCATGTACCTGAGACTGGAAGATTCTTGCTAGCAGCGTTTGTTGGGCTGTGCCTGCGCCTTTCTCCTTCTAGTTAGGTCATAAGGGACAACATGGACCAATCACCTCTCCAGTATCATTCTACTGTGAATTAACCTAGGATAAAGTATGCAGCAGAGGGGTTGGAGGGCAGGTAGCGGAATACAGATAGGCATCCTCCTCTAATTACGGTAGGTAAGTAACCGTATGAGTCTCACTGTGGATGACTCACAAGCAGTATTTATTGAGGAGGAGGATCGGGGCGGCTCTAGGTATTTTGCTGCCCCAAGCACGGCAGGCAGGCTGCCTTTGGCGGCTTGCCTGCGGGAGGTCCCCGGTCCCGCGGATTCGGCGGCAGCCTGCAGGAGGTCCGCCGAAGCCGCGGGACCAGCGGACCCTCCACAGGCATGCCGCCGAAGGCAACCTGCCTGCCGCCCCTGCAGCGACCGGCAGAGAGCCCCCCGTGGCTTGCTGCCCCACGGGCGTGCTGGTGCCTAGAGCCGCCCCTGAGGAGGGTGTGAAGACCCCTGCTGTATCACTGAATGGAGGATTGCTCTGCTAAAGGCTGCATCAGCTGTAGAAACTTGCACCAGAGCATAATGTCTCATGAAAGTGTGAACAGAGCCCCATCTTAAAGAGTTTCCAGGAGAGGGACTTCTTAAAGGGAGGCTACTGATACAGAGTGGAATTTAGATGAATGGGCCCTCAGCTCTTCTGGGGGAGGGGTTGCAGTTAACTAGTAATAGAGCAGGATGCAACCTGAAATCCGTGTAGACTGTCTTTGGGATGAGATTGCTTCATCCCTGCTCTGCAAAGTATATAATCTAGGTGATTTCCTAAAGATTTCTCTGTAGGAAGAATGCCAATTCTTGAAGGACATCCAGAGAATGAAGCTTCTTATTCTCAGTATAGGCCTGTAGTTTTCGGAAGATGACAGATAAGTGAATAGCCTGATTTACATGGAGTCCCAAGATCACACTGGGGTGAATTTTCAGTGTAATTTCAGGTAGACTTTGTCTCTATGGAAGACTATGTAAGGTGGACCAGCTATAAGGACTCCCAGCCATGCTGGTCATTAGAAAGGGAATTTTCATCAATAGGTTGGCTAAAGAATGTGTAGCTAAGGTGCAAGCAGAGTCTTCATTAACGCTGATAGGACTAGACTGTGGTTCCAAATTAGGGTAAGTTTTAGTACTGGGGAAAGGGTTCTAATGATAATCTTTAGAAAATGGACTGTCACAGGATGGGTGAAGATAGAATGGTTGTCAACTGGACGGTGACTGGCACCGACAGCCATTAAGTGCACTTATATGGAATGAAGATAAATATGGAATCTTTAAGGAGAGGAGATTTTCCAAGATGACAGGAATGTTGGAATCCTCTGGTGTTATCCAACAATGTTGACATCAGATAGAAAACTTTTTGCACTTTACTGTGTAGTACTTTCTCGTGGACGCTTTCTTACTATTATTAAGGAGGGACTGAACTGCTTCTGAGCATGTCCTTTCTAGATTTATCACCCTTTCATACACCAGGCTGTTAGGTAGAGGGATGCCTGATCTGGGCCTTTGTCCTGGGTCAATTGGTCCAAGAAGAGTTGCATGCAGATGCATGGATAGATGTATCCGAAGACTGACCACTTCTATACAAAGAGGGGTGGATCTTGCTCCCCGCTTGTATTTTGATGTAGAAAACTGTTGTCTGACTTGACTTGGACATGCAGGATTTGAATGAATGGTGAGAATTGTTTGCTGGCTTTATGGACTGCTTACAGTTTCAGGAATTTTAGGTAGATCCAAGAATCTTGAGAAGTCCATGTCTGCTTTGCTACATGCTTATCTTGATGGGTGCTCCACCTTAGCAAGGAAGTGTCAGTGATCAGTCTCTTCTTGGCTAGTGAAGGAACAAAGGGGACCCCCAACATACACCCCTGTTCTCCCACCAGAAGAGGGAATCCTGCACTCTGTGGGGGAGCAAGACTAGTTTATCTGTACTCTGTCAGCGAGGCATGTATACTTTCCATAGCTAAGCCTAAAGACAATGAAGGCAAAGTCTTGCAAACGGTGTCACATATTGGTACAGGAAGCCATATGACCCAGAAAGATCAGACATGAGTGGACTGACATCCGTGGGCTCACCCAGCTGTGAGCAGCAAGCTCCTTCATAGATTGGAACCTGTCCTAAGGAAAGTATGCCTTGGCCTTGATAGAGTCCAGGGTTCCCCAATATGCTGTACAGGCAGGATCCCAATGAGCACAGAAGATTGAGCAGTTATAGAGTTGATGTCCACGCCTCCCGATGAGATTTCCCAGTCAGTAACCAGTCATCATGGAATGGGAAAACTGATGAGAAAGTATTTCAAGTAAAATCCTTTTCCCCTGTGTTGAGGAATACCAGTTCTATGATTCCCAGATGGAACAGGGAGACTACTTCTTGATGGAACCTCCTCTCATCAGAAAGGTCTTTCAAGAGAAAGAGGGATTGGGAGGAGAAAGAGAGAGAAATTCTGTGGTGTAGCCAGTATCAGTGATCTCCAGAACCTCTTTGTCTGTTGACATGAGATGCCAAGTTTGGGACAAATGAGCTAGGCAGCCACCAAATTAGGTACTGGAGTTCTGAACAGAGGGATATGGTAGAGGGATTGATTTGCAGCTCTTGAAGGTCCCTCAAAAGTGTTTTCTAGTGGAAAGCTGGGATTGGAAGGAAAGTGAAGTGAGGACGTCCTGCTTGTCATGCTGTACCCTCTGTTGTTTCCTGGGTGGCTCATAACCCTTTTGATGATTAAAAAGCTTGAAGGGCTGATTGCCGCTTATCGGGTTGAGATCTGTGGTATTTCCTCGGTGGCACTGGAGGGTAGATATCCATTGAGCAGACTGTTGCCCTTGAGTTTAGGGTTGCCCTTGACTCATTTGACTTTTCACTGAACAACCTATTTCCCTCAAAGGGCAGATCCCTCACCATGGATCGGCCTTCTTTGGGAACTCCAGAGGATTGACACCATGATACCCGACACATGCAGATAAATGTTGCCATCAAGCAGGAGGCTGTATCTACTGCATCTACTGAGGCCTGGATGGATGATCTAGCAAGCAATTTACCCTCCTTGGCGAGCACTTTGAACTGCAGGCTATCCTCCTGTGAGTTCTGCCAATTTAGTATAATTAATAAAAGCATTCTTTGACATTACTGCTTGATAGTTTGCTATGCAGAACTGTAAGCTGGTTGAAATAAAATTCTTTAGCCAGAAGAGATCTAAGCATTTAGCTTCCTTATTGTAAGGGGTTGATATAGGGTGATATTGTCTGCCTCTTTCAATGACTGAATTACTAATGAATCTGGAGCAGTGTGTGTAAATAAAATTTTTTCACCTTAAAGTTTAGCTGGTATAAAGTATGTCTCCATTCTTTTCAGAATGGGGGTGCACATGGCTGGGGTGTGCCAGACCTTGCTGGCCAGTTCTAAGATGGCCTCATTAATAGAAAATGTC
Source organism: Gopherus evgoodei (assembly GCF_007399415.2). Taxonomy (NCBI): domain Eukaryota; kingdom Metazoa; phylum Chordata; order Testudines; family Testudinidae; genus Gopherus; species Gopherus evgoodei. The sequence continues at coordinate 71,044,533 of NC_044329.1, forward strand.
ACTTCACTTCAGAGAATGTCCAGGAGTTTGAGGAGTCTTGTGCACTTCCTCCAGAGGGATTTGGAGGATCTGTGATCCTCTTTAGTAGGTCCTGAAATTGCCTATAGTCATCAAATGGTAATGGTGGTCTCACAACTCCTTACCATGGTGTGAGGGTACCGTCAGTTAAGGAGGTGTGTACTTCCATTTCTTTCTCACTGGTACTGGGATGGTCTTTCTCCTGTGGTTAATGATGGTTTCAGGGTGCTCTTACATGTTCTCCTGAGCTCCTGATACTCCCATAACTGGGTGTGGAGTTTCACTCAGCTTGGAAGTTATCGAAGAAGAGGTCTTCTTCTTGGAGGAGGACCTGGAAGGGGATTTCTCTTGCTTCTTGTGAGAGTGTTTCCCATTCTCCTCAGGTCCCTGTTTGGAGAGGTCCTTAGCTTTGCTCTTCTCAGCCCCAGGGCTGGAGATCACCGTGCTCAAAGGGGTGTTTTTCAGCACTTCTACCTGTTGTATGGGGGGCCTCACGGGTCATGGTCAGATTGGAGCCTCATTGTTTGATTTATCAGGTGTCTCTGAAGTTTATACTGATGGCTTGACAGGTTCCACTTGGGAAGGATTGGCAAATAGTACACTTCGAGGGGACATGAGCTACTCCAAGGTAGCAGAGGCACTTGAGGTGGTTGTCACTGATCAGGAAAGCCTGGGGGCATAAAATGTAGTTCTTGAATCTCGGGATCTTGGGCATGCTAGTCACCCCATACAGGTTGGAGGGGTTTACATAGTGGCAGACCCCCCTAAGGCCCTAACTACTAAAAACTACACTTACCTAATTATCTAATAACGATCTAAAATTACCTAAAAGTTATTTACAAATATTTGCAGATAGAGGCAGAAGCAGCTAGCATAGGGGTGGGCAAACTTTTTGGCCCGAGGCCACATTGAGGTTGTGCAACTGTATGGAGGGCCAGGTAGGGAAGGCTGTGCCTCCCCAAACAGCCTGCCCCCCTCCCCTCCCTGCCCCCCTCAGAACCACTGACCCATCCAACCCCCCCTACTCCTTGTCCCCTCACCGCCCCCTCCCGGGACCCCCACCCCCTATCCAACACCCCTGCTCCCTGTCCCCTGGCTGCCCCAACCCCTATCCACACCCTCGCCCCCTGACAACTCCCCCGGGACTCCCACCCCCTATCTAAGGACATTTTGTAGGGATGAAAGTATACAGCATATTACTGTTGGGATGGGGGCAGCATATCGCACCCCCATATTTTCCATGACTACTGGCTGCTCTGAGACATTCTTGCTTGTAAACACCATTGTGTTGTTTATTTACAGTGTTTTAATCCTTCCACTAATATACAGCAGTGCTTCCACACCTTTACACTGTATCTCAACTTTTTAACCCCTTCTCCAAAAGGGGAGGGGAAGTAAGGTACCTCTACTCAGAGGACTCTCTTTGTCAGGCTCTCCTAGCCTTCTGTCTCTCTATTTCTCTCCTTCTCTTCCCTAGCCCCCAGCTCCCAAGGCCACCTTCCTGTGCCCTTTTATAAAACTTCCCCGTTAATGGGCTAACTGGATCATTGACTCACTAGCCCCAATCTGTCCTGGTACACTTCTGTCCACTTAGGCCTTTTCCAGAGGCACCTAATTAGTACTAATAGTGACCAGAGTGCCGGGTCAAGTGCTCGGCCTCAGCACTGTGTAACAACTGTGAAGAAATAAAATCATCTCTGACCGATTTACAGATAACTTTTGGAGAGTAACAGGGTAAAACAATGGGAATACAGAGCTAAAAGAGGCAACAAGATAATTCCTGCAATCTACACTGCCGCTGCTCACTTCAAGACCAGTCAATCTGAGGACGTTCTCAGCTAAAAGGCTCAAAATAACTAAGGACAATTGGCAATCAGCAAATGACCCTGGTGGTCATCTGCTATAAGGACAGGTCTAGTGAGCTACTGTACTCCATGAGAGTTAAAAAGCTAATTTGGACTATTCAGTATTTTCAGAGCCATAAGAATGTCTCAGGGCAAATTCAGACCTGGTGTAAGAGGTGCAACTTCTATTAAGCCAATGGTGTTACATCCTTCTCCAGCAGTTCTGAACTTGACCTTCGTGGTCATATATACCATTGTTAAAAATAGCTATATTTAAAGATCTGTAATAAATGCAGGCTATTTTTATAAATAGACTTGGAAAAGTGGGTCTTTTATATATGTATGTAATCTCATTTTTTCACTGGTCTTTTTCCCCCCATGTCCCCTTGCCTGAATGCACTTAAGGTATTAGAATCTCTCCTCTTAAAAGTGAAATTCTAGGTAGAAAGGGTTTGCATGCACAACTAAAGAAAACAATTGTTTCACTAATACTAAATATAACTTTATATAGAGAGATATATTATTCTTTCATTTGCAAAGCAAGGACTAATGTTGGATCAGCTTTTTAAGCTTCTTAAATCTGTAAGTAGCTTTGTGGCTGAAAAAGAAGTTTAACCTGTGCTCAGTAATCCTACTGCACCTTAGTACAGTACCTTAGAATCCAGTGATTTACAGAAGCCTCTTTAACCTTATTCTTTACTGCTTAGTTTTCACTGCTAAATTTGGGTGGAAATTGAATTAGATTCCCACAGGCAGTATGGAAAATTGGGGAAAATAGCTTTTTTCTGATTCCCCCTCTGCGGAGTTTAATATATCTAGCAGGGAACGTATAACCCAGGCAAAGGGAGCATACTTTCCTTTCTTGATGCCCTACTTTTAACTAGCTTGGAGAGCTTGAAATTTTACAAATAAAATCCCAAAGGGCAAGCACAATCCACTGTACTTCATGAGTAAAACTACTCCTGGGCCTCCTATAGCTAAAAAGGTGATTCTGAAATAAAACTTAATGGAGACTGGGCTGCTGCACCTGATTCAGATCCAACCAGCACAATAACATGGCTGTACAACACTGAATTTAAATACAAATATTATCTCTCTGCGGTGCAGGTCACATTGGTGAACACTTACATGAGTTCTGCTTACAGGAACAGAGTTACTTTCCTGAGTTCAGTGCTTACCAATGTGAATAAGGGCATAGTCACAGCTCAGGGCAACTGTACCTCTGTTTCCCCTTTGAAGTTCAACAAAGGCATCCACTCTCAGGCCTCCAGCTCTGTCCTCAGAGACAGTACACAGTGTACTTGCTACAGTTATAAGTCAACACACAGGTTTTTTAAAGAGAGCCTATTTTATCCTTACGATAAAAGCACTACAAAGAAAACATATTAAAAACAATAAACGAACCTGCATGTATTGTCAAGAGCACTCCCAGCCCATTCTACACAGGCTCTGGCTAGCGTCAGTCCTTCCAACCCTTCCCTAATGATTGGGGCTCTTCATGGACCGGAGGTTCTGTCTGTTTGCTGGATCAGAACGAAGGTCCTGAATCAGCTGAAGATCAGGCCATTTATTCAAAAGTCCTTTGTCTGTTGGTCCCTGGTGAATCAAGATTGGATCTTTAAACTGTCCTCATATAACAGGTTCTCAATAGACAAAAGGTCCCTTGTCAGTGCAAAGCTTCCAAGGCTGAGTCCCTAGGTGGGGGGGAGGGGCTGCCATTCCTTCCTCCCCTGTACATTCTACCAATTCCACTTCACACATATTGCCCCAAAAGATTAATCATATCTGCTATGTATTTAACTTAGTCTTTTGCAGTTCAGATTATCTCCCAGAGAGTGTATTAATCCTTGTCCCCAGTAAAGAAGTTCCATAGAATCCTGCAACAGTACACAAACACTTGCATTTTCAATACAATGGACCCAAAGGTATTAAAAGTAATGCAATAAAGTTTAATTTAATTCCATAAGGTTGCCCAGGATATTGAAGGATTGTATCATATCTGTCACAGGCTGAACAATCGTCCCTCCTATATCTGCAAGTATATAGTGATGTCTGTTGTGTGCAGGCTATTTTACCTTTCTGAGATCAAATGATATCTACGGATCCTTCTTTGACACTGCTCCATATTACAGACTGCAGTATTCCTTGTGTAACTGACTAGCAGAGAGATTGCCTCCTTTCCTGTCTTCCTTAAAGTGGGTAGAAATACTATTCTGTTCTAAAATGCCAACCAATGAGTCCCTTCTATATACTGTAACAGTGAGAGTCAATTTATCTCAGATCAAGCAATAAAAGTGTTTACTGGAAGATACAGCAGAGAGAGAGAGAGAGAGAGAGAGAGAGAGAGAGAGAGAGAAAGAAAAAAAGAAGCAATAGATTCTGAACTCTTGTTCTACCCTGAAAAGTTATTCTGTAAAAAGGGCATAGTGGGTTCATCACTGTTCTTTCTAAGTGGTCCAAAATCAAATTAGCTCAGTGAACAAGTAAAATAAAAACTTTTTCTATCAGCCAACCCTGTAAACTTAGAATCTAAAAGTCAAACTAGGATATTTCTAGTTTGCACCTCAGCAACTATAGAGATTGGCAGCACTGGAACTCTGAATCATCCAACCAGATGCAAAACCTTGAAGAAGAAACATCTCTGCTTTTGGGGTTCAAAAGCAGAAGTTAGGTGCTGCTCCTCATCCCTTTAATATGCCAGGCAGTGGTTTCTGGAATGTGAGCCTACCAGTCTCCAAACCATCCTCCCTCAGATTCTGCAGGCTGCTTCCTTTCACAGTCTCTTTATAGGGGGCTTCCAGAACAGATCCTATTACACCTAATACAACTGAGTCTTCTGCAGGAATGGAAGCTGGCCTGACCAAAGGGACCTTAAGGAATAGCACAATCCATTTCTACAGTTCCCAGCTGAATCAGTTGATGTCGCTCATTCCTTAGTAAAGACCCATGTACGTTATGTCCATTATCCTCCCTTGTTGTGAACTTCTTTGCACTTTTGGGTTTTAGCTAGGACCGGAACTGAAAGTGGCAAAATGCCAAAGGCCATTCTCATGATGTTGCTGGCTCAGCTGAAAATGGGAACTACCTACATCTTGAAAGAAAACTTGTTACAGCAGACTCAAGAGATTCAGATAAGCTTTGGCTAAGTAGGCATCCTGCACTTACACTTCCAGCCTTTTGAAGTACACAATTCACTAAACAAAATGATCACATCCAGCAGTCACCCTGAAATCAGATATGAGGGCCAGCTCCTCTGCTGTAAATTGGCATAGGTCCATTGACTTTTTCAGCTGAGGATGCGGCACAAAGTCCTGAAACTCCACAACTTCAACTCCTCTAACTTCCTCTCCATCCTCTCCCCATCGCAGCAGTCAAGCTACAACGGAGTTGCTCCGCCTCATGCTGCCATAATCTTTAGAGACAGCACAGGACAGGACAGCAAGAGATTAGGGTCCTGTTCTTTATATGCCATTGACTTGGGCAAATCATTTCAACTAGCCTCAGTTTCCTCATATGTAATATAGGAATAAGAATACATACCCTAGTTTGTAAAATGCTTTTAAGTCTATGGATGAAAAAACTATGTATTCTTACTATAGCAATGTGTGTAAATGCTTGTGCTATAGTCCTTGAAGTTTACTGTTCATTTTTAGTCTCCCAAGTGATCTTGGAACAACACAAAATTAGAATCGCTACTTCTACGGGACTTTAAACATCAGATGTGTTGCATAATACTACCTTTTAAATCACAAGTTACAAAAGTAAAGGCCTATTAGCTCATTTACACGACTGAAGAATATATAGTAAAAGCCAAATTGATGTGTCATTGAATAATATATTTCAGAAATGAAAATGAGGATTTCCCAGTTCAGTATAGAATTAGTGTTATATTTAAGACATATGTAAACTGAACAGATTTTAGACAGCAGTGTGTGTGAGAGAGAGGGATCTGAGTGAAAAGGATGCCTAAGAAATCTGAGTTACCATGCACAAGTGAAGAAAAAAAGAAATCTGCCATTTAAGATGATTTTCAGCACCTGGACAACTCAAATGTTAGCTAGATTTTTTTGGCAAGTAAACAATACATAATAGAGCCTTGGAGGGCCCAATTCCTTAGTCTTTATGCAGGTCAGACTCCCTTTAAAATCAATGGCATATTTGGCTGTATAAGGATGGTGACATCAGGCCTCATTCTCCCCTGCATTTCACATTGAATAGACATATACATATACATGTAAAAAGCTCCCACTGGTACACCGTTACCTTGATATAACGCCACCTGACATAACACGAATTTGGATATAATGCGGTAAAGCAGTGCTGGGGGGAGAGGGGGCGGGCCTGAGCACTCCGGTGGATCAAAGCAAGTTCAGTATAACATGGTTTTACCTATAACGTGGTAAGATTTTTTGGCTCCTAAGGACAGCATTCTATCGAGGTAGAGGTGTATTAGGGGCCAGAGAATTCTAATGCAGTAGTGTTGTACATACACGGTGCACAGACGTAAAGGACTACACAAGGCACAAAGCACCAAAGCATTAGCCCATGCTATTCAGAAGTGAAACAAAATGAATAAATGCAGGGCTTTGGAGCTGTGCTCTGACTCCGCTTCAGCTCCAGGCAAAAACCTGCAGCTCCACTGTTCCGGAGCTGCTCCGTGCTCCAGCTCCGTGCTCCGCTCCAAAGCCCTGAATAAATGAATGAATGAATGAATGAATGAATAAATTGCACACATTTTGTTTCATATTGTGCCATCAATTGTTAAGGATCCCTCCCCATAGATCAATAGGAATTTCTACTTAAATATGAGTGGCATGATATGACCCATATTTAGAAGACTGCTACAATACATATAGCGTTACTAATCCTCACATGAATTTTTAGCTTTCCTGTTTCAAACTGTGACATTCAAGTGAGACATTTTTTTATTTAAAGGAACAATTGAAAATGTTTGATAGTGCAAGTGTTTAGAGCCAGCAAGTGTAGAACTACTGCAGAGCACAGGAGAGATAGTAGCATGTTAGGTAAACTTCTTTGAAGTATCTAAATACTTAAGTATTTGAAGGTACTCTGATTTATTGACTAGATAAAAAGCATTAAAAAAATTAGAAATACATTTTACCAATAGAAAAGAACAGCTTCAGAGCATCCCAGTCTCTTAGGTAAGTAAATAGCATTTTAAAAAAAACCCTGTCCATGTACTCACTAGATCAGAAAGCTAGTTCAGAGCCATTTCTGGTCTACCATGTAGAAAATATGTATTTTCACATTAAATACCAACTTATTTAGCAGAGCGGGTTGAACCCAATGACTTTTCAACTTTTCTTTTTAGTTTCTCTTTCCTATTAGTTCCCCCAGCCTATTCATTAAAGAATGTAAAGGGGTGCTTAAGTTAAGTAGATGCATAATTCCCATTTAGGCTGTAGGCCAGTGGTTTTCAAAAAAATTTTTTGGCGATCCAATTGAAGAAAAATTTTGATGCCCGTGACCCAACAGAGCTGGGGATGAGGGGTTTGGGAAAGGCTCAGGGCTGGGGCAGAGGGTTGGGGTGCGAGATGAGGGCTGCAGGATGGGCTGAGACTGAGAGGGTCAGGGTGTGTGTGGCGGGGCTCTGGGGTGGGGCAGGGGTTTGGGGTGTGGAAGGGGGTCAGGGCTTTGGGCTGGGGTGCAGGCTCTGGATTGGAAGCCAGGGATGAGGGGTTTGGGGTGCAGGAGGGGTCGGGGTCTTGGCTGGGGGTGCAGACTCTGGGGTGGGGTCGGGATTGAGGGGCTTGGGTGGGGCTCAGGGCTGGGGCAGGGGATTGGGGCATGGGCTTACCTTGGGCGGCTCCTGGTCAGTGGCACAGTCAGGGTGCTAAGGCAGGTTTCCTGCCTGTCCTGGCACTGTGGAGAGCACTGCCGCCTGGACAGCAGGTCCAGCTCCTAGTGTGGAGCCTGTGCTTGGGGCAGAGTCAGTGCACAGAGGCCCCCCCACCTAGGAGCCAGACCCGCTGCCAGCCACTTCCGGGGCACAGTACGGTGTTGGAACAGGTAGGAACTAGCCTGCCTTAGCTGGGCAGCACCACCGCCACTGTGACCCAGTGCCTTACATTCCATGACCCAGTACGGGTGGTGACCCGCAGTTTGAAAACCACAGCTGTAGGCCCATTGCAGCGCATAAGTACTTTCCTGATTTGGACAAGTGAGGAAGTGTCTCTAAGCAATGGACTGGAATCATGGTTCCTGGGTTCGATTCCAAATTCCGTTACTGACTCCGTTACTGACTCCTCTCTGCTTTTTTATAATGCCAATCATTACAACATCTAAGTGCTCAGCTGGTAAAATAGATCAGCATGGAAGTGTCCATTGTGGATCTTGTAGCGAATTCTGCTCTTTGGCTTTCCAAGGATCTAGGAAGCTGTACTGGATATTAATTTTTGTTTTTCCTTAAAGATTACAGTTCTGATGGAAAAGCAGCACACTCTAAAAATCAGTCTGTCTTTGCTGGCAGCTTATTGGTTCTACTGAACTCAATGGAACTAATTCAAAGGAGAGAGTCTGTTGAATGTATCTGCAGATTCCATACATTTTCATCCTGGGCTTTGGTAGCTGCATTGTCCCAGTGGAGCATATTTTTCTTAGTGGGCCATGGATGGAAAGATGATCTCTGATTATTCTTTGATGGCTTTGAAGGTCAGGACCAAGATCTTGAACTAACATAGGATGTGAACTGGGAGCCAGTGAACAGTGCAAAATCCAAGAGTGATGTTCTTTTGGGAGTTAGACTACTGAGAAGGTGAGCTACTGTGTTCTGCATTATTTAGAGCCTCCATGTTGCTCCAAACTTTAACCCCAGGGAATTACAATAATCTAGTCTGGAGGTGCCATATTTGTGGACCACTGTGGTCAGATTTCCTTCTGAGAAGAGGCAAAGTCTCCTAATAAACTGAGAGTGGATAAAAACATTTCTTGCCACTGTAGCTAACTAGTCATTTAAGGTTAATGATTAACTGGGCAAATCAGGCTTTATATCATTTGCCAATCATTTGCCCTCAGTATAAGGGCAATAGATAGATGCCCTCAGTAGGTCAGCTTCTGAGCTAGTTCCTCAAAACATTTCTCCCTTCTCACTAGAATCACTTTGATCTTATCCAACTCAGTATAAGCCACTGGCAGGGGCGGCTCCAGGCCCCAGCATGCCAAGCACGTGCTTGGGGCGGCAAGCTGTGGGGGGCACTCTGCTGGTCGCCGGGAGGGCACGCCTGCAGGAGGTCCACCGAAGCCGTCCCCCGAGGCATGACGCTGTGCTTGGGGCGGCGAAATGTCTAGAGCCACCCCTGGCCACTGGTCTTCATCCACAGCAATGGTTGCATCTATTGCAAAGGAAATATAAAAGCTGATGTCATCAACATATTGCTAACAGCACAGCTTCTGGTGTCTAACTGTTCTCAGAGGTTTCGTATAGGTACCAAAGAGGAAGGGGACAGAAAATAACCCTGTCAAACTTTACAAGTAAGGACTCTTGGAGAGTACCCATTACTGTTCTGTGGGTCCTGTTTGAGAGGAATTACTATTGGAACTGTAATGTTGTGCTGTTTACACAGCTATATCATGTAAACAGGTTGGTAGAACCTTGAGATCAACTGTTTGATACTACAGAAAAGTCAAAGTTGCATGGGAATTGTGATTTGTCCTCTATCCATTATCAGGAGGTTATCCATTTGTGATATATTTGTTGTTGTTTGCCATAATCCAGTGAAACTTCTGATTGCAAAAGGTGGTGGCAATTGTCGTAGCTCACTAAAGACAATCTAGGCAAATCTCCTAATCTGTCTGTGCCTCAGTTTACCCATGTATAGAATAGGGATAATATGGAGGTCACCATTAAAAAGTTAGTGTTTGCCAATAGTTATCACGTATTTAGATCCTATTTTAAGCACAAGGCATAACTGTAGTATCTCAGATACCATTGTGTGCTAAAAGTTATTGATTACAGTACCAGTGAAGTCTGTATTATAATCTGGCCAAACTGTTTGGAAATGTGACTTGACATCCTCTTATAAAAAGGTGTTGTATTAAGTCAGTAAAGTGACCCTTAAATCACAGCTTTAAAAAATCCTTAAGTGTCACAGTTTTTGCTTTGGAAAGGAAGGACCAAAAGTGAACATAGATTTTAATTTTCTGGATTAAAATCAGTGTGCATTACCACTTTAATTTTATTTAGTGACCCTTTTTTTATTTAATTCACACCAGTCTTACATCTGCTCAGCAGCAATCCCAAGAAAGTTGCTCTAAGATGCAAGTGATTACACTGAACTTCCAATCTTTATTTTTAAGTAGTATTCCCCAGCATCAACTGCCAGCTGGAATCCTGTACTCTTTCCCCCACTGCACCACTAAAAAAAACCAATTGGTTGTGTGGGAGGTCTAAAATTGTGGAGATTATATTACCATCTGAGTGAACATGGTTACAGCACCATTCAAAAATGTCACTTAACTCTCTGCCAGGGGAAAATTTTGTTCTTACATGCAGAGAGACCCAAGTGAGTTGTTATATATCTGTGTCAACCATAATTATTGGACAGATCTGACTGAAGTGGCAGTATCTTTATCTGTCTTATGCTTAGAGAAGAGCCATGGAGTAGCAACTACTGTGTCACAATAGGGAATACAGTACATTTGTGAACAGAAATGAAAATCAATGTCACGTGAACTGTATTTCTGCTACAAGAGAAACAAGCAAGGTTAATTTCATACTGGTTTATATAATTTCCTGAAGGATACAAAAGGAAAAAGCTGTGTTGGAGAATATCAGTGGTGTGTTCCCACACTAGGGAAACTAGCTGAGTGAAGCAGTACGTCTGTTGCTCTTTTCAATAGATTTTAAAGGATTTCTGTGTAAGAGTCCCCCTAAGTATTAAAGATTAGATTGGGCCTTAATAGCCACTGCTGCAGTAAGGGTGTGTAGAGAGGCACTTTGCTAGTTACAATGACTGATGATCAGCCTGCAAAGGAGAGACAATGCCTTTGGTGCTCTAAAGGAACCCTTCCAGGAGTGGCACAGGATGTTCCACCTTCAGGTCACTGCCCTCTTGGGTGTCTAGCACTACTGCTACCATTTGTGTTCTTCCCTTTTCACCCCATTGTTACTTTATACCCTAACAAGGAGACTTCTACCTTCCATTTAACCAAATATACAGCAGCTAGGAAATGACTTGTTTCTAAAGAGATAATGAGCCATGGTTACGAGAAAAGAAAATGCAAAACAGAACCATTTACTCAAGTTGACTAATCCTGTCAGAGGCCATGGCTACACTGGCACTTTACAGTGCTGCAACTTTCGCGCTCAGGGGTGTGAAAAAACACCCTCCCCGAGCGCTGCAAGATACAGCGCTGTAAAGCCTCAGTGTAATCAGTGCTGCAGTGATGGGAGCGCGGCTCCCAGCACTGCAAGCTACACCCGTAAGGGATGTGGTTTACGTGCAACGCTGGGAGAGCTCTCTCCCAGCGCTGGCGCTCCGACTACACTCACACTTCAAAGAAAAATTCAAATGCTGAGCAGTTCATTCAAGGGGATTCACAGTGGATCTTATGAAAATATTTGGCGGGCCAAACTGAGCAGGTGGAGAAAAAAACTGCCAGGAAAATGCAGGCAGAACTGGTGTTGGGGGACGGCACCAAAGCTGCAAGCAGTTGGTGAGAAACATCCATGCCTTCCACTCCTGGAAAAAGGAGAAAAGAAAAACTGAATCTATCAGATTTTTTCCCTCACCCTACATATGCTTGCCAGCTTCTGCTCCAGGTGTTCCAATAACACACAGCCAGCAACAAAATACCACTCAAGTACCAAGGCTGAGTCCTGGCACCAATTAATGCTCTGCAGTAAATACAGTCATACATGAGCTGTATCTAGGCAATGTTCCTGAAAAGCCTGGGATTGGAACTCGCCCAGAAAGAAAATGGACTTCTTTATTTCTTTTGGGAAAATTCAAATGGTAAAATCGTGCTCTAATTTTCAGTGAATGCCAGCAGGAAAGGTATAGATACTGACAAGATACTTAGGGCAGAGTGTGGGGTGGTGGAGGCTTTGCGAGTTTTAATTCGGACAAGACAGCTAATGGCACAATCAATTGGACTGTTGATTTTTTTTCATTTGTGTAATTAACTAGTTTTATATGAATTATACTCAAATAAATGTATAATCTCTTTATTTTTTCTAACCATAACAGCTATCTTATTTCACAGTCCCCTCTTCAAGTCCTGCTGGTTATTTGTTTGTACTAATATCAATACCCAAAAAATGGTGGTGCAATCATAATGAAGGGAGAGGCTGAAGGTATTTTGATTGTAAGCCTCTTGGGGTAGAGACCATTTATATACATATGGAGATATACCTACCTTATAGAGCTGGAAGGGACCTTGAAAGGTCATCAAGTCCAGCCCCCTGCCTTCACTAGCAGGACCAAATACTGATTTTGCCCCAGATCCCTAAGTGGCCCCCTTAAGGGTTCAGCTCACAACCCTGGGTTTAGCAAGCCAATGCTCAAACCACTGAGATATCTCTCTCCCCATTGATTTCATCTGTGTTTGTATAACACCTCTCATAATGCAGTATTGGTTTATGACTAGGGTTCCTAGTTGCTACAGTAATACAAGTAATAATTATTAATAGTAATAGTAAATATCCTCTTCCTGCTCACCCCAATGTTTTGCTATCCCAGGAATCACTATTTGTGTTATAGGAGCACCAAAAGGCCCTGAGATTAGGGACGTCTTTGCTTCTCTCCCCCATGCCATAATGCCACAGTTGCAGTCAGCACAGGCATCCACGCTGGATCCCCCTCATTACAAAAATGAGGGGGTGGATGACAGGGCATTCTCTGAGGGCTCCAAGACTTGCTCCACCTCCTGACCCCCAGTCCGAAATAGCCCAAATTTGGTGACTTTCTGGACACTTTTCAAAAGATACCTGTTTGACTAGGTCAGGGGTCGGCAACCTCTGGCACGTGGCTCACCAGGGTAAGCTCCCTGTTGGGCCGGGCCAGTTTGTTTACCTGCCGTGTCGGTAGGTTCGGCCGACTGCGGCTCCCACTGGCAGCAGTTCGCCGTCCCAGGCCAATGGGGGTGGCAGGAAGCCGCGGCCAGCACATCCTTTGGCCTGCACAGCTTCCCGCAGCCCCCATTGGCCTGGGATGGCAAACCGCGGCCCGTGGGAACTGCAGTCATCCAAACCTGCTGCCGTGTCAGGTAAACAAACAGGCCCGGCCCGACAGGGTTCTTACCGTGGTGAGCCGCATGCCAGAGGTTGCCGACCCCTGGACTAGGTTGTCAGACAGGGCTGAGGATTTGCTTCCCATAACACTGTAAGGATGGAAGAGTGTCACTGTAGCCACTTGAATTCCTGTTGAAATTATTACTTTAGTGCTGCTGGGATTTTACTGTTTTAATGTTAGGGTTAATGGTGTCATAAGATGCCCACAATCTTGGACTGGCATCCTTGATATCATTTTTAATCTTAAAATAAATAAAAACATAAATAAAAATTGTGCTAAACATGGTACGCATTTCCAGTAAGGGACAGTCCTCTCATCAATGTTACACAATTTATATGACTGATGAAATACTCTTCAAATTAGCATCAATTCAAATAGTCAATGGGAAGATGCTCGAGAACAAAAGGGCACAAGAGAGCCCTATATATGTGTTGCCAGTATGAGGGTTTAGATAAATTTCATAAGTGGGTTCTCACTGGAAGTGCCTACCTTGAGTTACCTTCAGCCTGGTTTTCAGAAATGCTGAGAACCTTTAACTCTATTTAAAATTAATAGGAGCGCTCGATGCTCTTTTCTCTGATAATCCAGGCACTTTTGAATATTTGGACCTTACCTTCTTTATTTTTAAATCAAAACAAATAAATAAATAAACAAACAAAATCATAAAAAGAAATGAAAGAACATTTCTGACTGCCTATCACGCTAAAGTAGTCATCTGCATTTTTTAATTTGTAAACTCCAAAGCGCTGAAGCATCTTTTCATAGTATAATTCCTTCTGAAATAACTGTGATAGGAATTATTTGCCACTGACAAATTTAGAATTAGACAAAACCAAAATGGTTTTACTTGCTGTACTACGCACAGTACATTAAAATCAACCTAGGATCATAGACAGTAGATACAGAAAAGACTTATCGGGTTGTTTTGTTTCCTAGCCCTGCTACTGCGGAAATACAGCACATTCACGTTATTTGTTTGGTCTACTTTTAAAGCATCCAGGAAGTGAGGCTTCCACTGTGTCCTTTTCTGTTATCTGGGGAACCAATCCTTCTTTCAGTTACTCTTTTTCCATGACCAGTTTTGTCCCCATAGCTCAAAGCTCATTTTGTTTCTTTTTCCAAAAATGTATGTGATTATTGCTTAATTTTAGACATAATTTTGTTGCTCCCTACATTAAGGTATGGAAGCCTTGAACCCACAAACACTTAAGCCCATATGCAATCTTTCTCATCAGAATAATCCTGTTGAAGTAAATGGAGTAAAGTTACAAATATTGAGTGTTAGCAAGATTGGTGCCTAAGTTGTTATGGGTCAAATTTAATGGCATTACACTATGGATAAATCTGGCTTTGTACATGATAGCTAATAGATGGTTTGTGGTCTCTGTATTTGAGGAAGCAGAGTCTTGTGGCTACAGAATTTCTGCTTCTGCTACAGACTTCCTGTGCAATATCATACAAGTGTCTCTGTGCTTCAGCACCCTCTCTGCAAAATGGGGATGCTATTATTCCTTTAGCTCAAGTGACAGAGGCCTATAATTTGGAGCTGAAGTTTCAGGGTTCTGTTCTGAGGTGAGACTAGAGGATTATAATGATCCCTTTTGGTCTTAAAATCCAGAAATACATTTGTTATATATTATATCGTTACAGTGATGGTCATGTTTCATTTTTAATAAGTCATGAGTAAATCAAAGAATGTTTGGAAGCAGAATACAACTAGAAATGAACTGCACTGTCCACTAATGTGTTACAAGCATGTTCTTCTTGATTCTGAAAACAGACATGCTGGGAGATTGAATCTGATCCAGTTGCTTTAATATTCCACTACTAGAAGAATCAAACAACTTCATTTATATTTAAAAAGTTTCAAATCAATATCTCCCTTCATTTTGTATTGCCCTACCAGCATAACTATAGCTAACTGAAAATTTTAGGAACAGATTGCCTGTTATGAATAATTTATTCCAATCATAAGGGAAAACAAATTGTAAAATACTGCTGACAGAAACAATGTATATATGTTTATATTAAGGAATAAACCTTTCTATCTCCATCTTGCCTAACTTAGCTTTTAAAATCCTTTAGCTTCTTTCCCCTTTTTAAATGTCATTCAGGCTTCCCACAATCATACTCTCCAATGAAAAATGTAAAGGCTGTGTCTGTTCTCAAAGAACATTTGAGCTAACCTGAAGGGGAAAAAAGCTGAAAACTCCAACCACTCAAAATATTATACATGGTATAAATATAAAATGAACCCTATAACTGATTTACCCCCACTGTTACTGAACTCACTGCCTTGAGGCTGTGCACAGTCAAAGAGGAAATAAACACTTCCCTATGCCGTATGTAGCATAGTTGTAGCTGTGTCGGTTCAAGGATAATAGAAGGACAAAATGGGCGAGGTAATAACTTTTACTGGTATTCTTTTGGTCATAGAGACAAGAAGAAGAGTTCTGTGAGACTCAAAAGCTTGTCTCTTTCATCCACAGAAGTTGGTCCAGTAAAAGATATTACCTCACCCACCTTGTGTCCCTATGTCATGGCATTCTTTCAGCCAGGGACAAAATTTTAGGAGACTGCAGCCCAAAGCAGGCACTCTTGGGCTAAGCTCTGCAGCCAGAGAAAAGAAGAGAGGATATGTTGTCCTGAAGACTGTCACAGATCTGCCTTATAATGGAGAGCAAACGAGGTGACTGGGGAGGCTTATAGCAAATTTTCTGTAGTGAAGTCTATAACATATAACTAAATTATTGTTGTATGCAAAGTAAATAAGGTTTTTAAAATGTTTAAGAAGCTTCATTTAAAATTAAATTAAAATGCAGAGCCCCCTGGACCAGTGGCCAGGACCTGGGCAGTGTGAGTGCCACTGAAAATCAGCTCGTGTGCCACCTTCGGCACCTGTGCCATAGGTTGCCTACCCCTGTGCTATGGTTTGGCCAACCAGTTAGCAGAAGACTCTTACTGTGTCTCTTCATCTTTCTCTGCATACTCATGGCTTTTAGTCTATTTTTGCCCCATTATGTCAAAGCCTCAAGCCAATTTTACTCCATGGTTGTCTCTGTTTTCACCTGCCCAACTACAGTAGAAACTCAGAGTTACAAATACCTTGGGAATAGAGCTTGTCCATAACTCTGAAATGTTCATAACTCTGAACAAAACGTTATGGTTGTTCTTTCAAAAGTCTACAACTGAAAATTGATTTAATACAGCTTTGAAACTTTACTATGGAGAAAAAAAAGCTGTTTTCCCCTCAGTTTTTTAGTAGTTTACATTTAACACTGTACTCTATATGTCGTCTTTTTTTTGGGGGGGGGAGGGGGGAAGGGGGTCTCTGCTGCTGCCTGATTGCATACTTCTAGTTCCAAATGAGGTGTGTGGTTGACTGGTCAGTTCATAACTTTGGTGTTTGTAACTCTGAGGTTCTACTGTATCTCTAAAGATAAAGAGCTTGTTTTAAAAGAAATATTTTCAATATATAGCAGATGCACAGATCCCCAGGGAACAAACGTACTCTGGATAGAGAACTGTGATAACACTCTTGACAAAACAGTCATCATGCCTCTCACTGTGACACTGTCACCTGCTCAAGGGGCTTGTCGGGCCAACAAGTGTCCTTGGCTGCTGTCTTCAAGTCTCTGAGGTTCAAGCCTCACCGATTTCTCTTAGGGCCATTCTTCCTCTGTCCTCTTGATGTATTATAAGTATATCTGTTGTATCCCTGAAATCCATTTGCTTTTAAATATATAAAGAAAATATATATTTCTACGTGTTATGCCCCAGGCTACTGGAAAGCTCCTTAATGCAAAGCACTGGGATTTAACTCGCGATCAGGTTTACACTACATGAAAAGCACTGAAAAAAGAATACATTCGTGTCAATGTACACCCTGGAATGGACTACTGGGGAACAATCTCTTCTTTGGATGTTCTAAGGACCTGGTCTGGAATCTGGAAGGGATGTCCCCAAAATGTTGCTGTAACAAAACACAAGCATATACAAGCATATAACAAACAAAAACGCCTCTAAGTACTTCATGACCTATATACAACCTGTAACCACTTCAGGGCTCCAGAAGCTGTTCTAGCTCTTCTCCCAGCTCACTAGCAGCACCTCAGTTTTACCCAGATTATGCTTCAGCCAACTCCCAGCCAAGTCCCAATCATGGCCAAACATGGGGAAAGCAAACACATTGCACCAGATACCAAACTAGGTTTAAGGCCTGGAACACCTGATCTACTTTTGAGGGGTCAAGAAGTTAATTGAAAACCCATGGACATTTTAGTGGTAATTCAGGCTAGTTAGAAAAGCCATCTCTAGCATACAAATCTAAAGTGTTTTATACAGCAATAACAAAAAAAACAAAAACCAACCAAACAAAAAACAAAACAACAACGTAGTCCACAGCGGCTTAAGTATAAGGTATTCTCTAACAGTAGCTGCTGAAGTTAATGGATAATACCCATTCCATCTCCAAAACTACTGGATCCCAGGTTTGTAAAAATTGAAAGAACAGGAGGAGAACTGAAACACCCAGACAAATATTTTAAGAGACCAAATCTAGAGCATGAAATGTTTATAAATTTAGAGAACTAGGACATCCAATGTGGTTTATATAGGGGGATTAATTGAAAAAAGAATCTCTGAGAAAGACTTTACTACTTGAGTATAAACGCTTCTCTTTCAGGGAAGAGGAGTACACTGCCATAACGACCATCTTTGAATTGGTTAGATGAGGATTTCTCCACTTTATGGCTCCACATCCCCTCACAGGGTTATTAAATAGCCTTAGGTGCCTCCATTCAGACAAAACACTTTTAGAATAGAAAGTACATCTTATTTTTGCCTCTCCATCCCATGCAGCTGTTTCTCTTTTACTATATTCCTCTATTCACCATTCATCACTACAGCAATCAGGCAAAATCAAAAGAGGGGAGAAAAATAACACAGCTTTGACAATCACGGTGTGGGGTGGGTCAGATGCAGGACAAGATTTTTACTTGTAGAATGTTGGAAGTTAAATGACATTCTTATACTCTCCCTGGTCTACCTATTCATTTTAATAAATAGTTCCAGGAAGAGAGCTCTGGCCCCAGCTCAGACCTGGAGCTCTCTTCCTGTGGTGCAAAGGGGGAAGAGTCCTCCTCACAGAGAAACTGGCCATTCCAGTTGCACAGGGGCATCCCAAGATGTTTATGCTGTCTATGCTGTCTAGCTCCAGTCTCCTCCTATTAGAAGGAGTGTTCCAGGGGCATGCTACGGTCTGGAGGGGGCATCTAGGCATCACAGATGCTAAGTAAGAGAGATGGACTGGCCCCCAGTTTCATAAACACAGTGAGAGAATCTAGAACCCATTACAGCATTACAAGGCTACAGAAATAAAGCCACAACAGACAGACATTTAAAAAGTAACCCCCAAAAACAGTAGTTGGAAAGTATCTGATTGCCCACACTGCCAGGGTGCATGTGTCAGTGAACACCAGCAGACTCTCTAACGAAACCTTTTCAAAGGCAATGACTTTAATGCAGTCTGCTGTACAAAAGACTCAATACATGTTGATGGATTATTCCAACTCTCTGCAATTCCTTTTTGTTTGATTTTGAGTTCTCTCTGCCTTTTCTAGATTGGCCTACGTGAAAACACTAAAGCAGTAATACTAGATCAAGGAGGTTAATATGCCTGTATTAACTTCTGAAAGCCTACAGATTCCTAATGCACAAGACAGTTAGACGGGGAAATAAATAAAATCAGCATTATCAAAAATAGAAGTCAGAAATAATATTCCTGCTGCTGATCTATCCCTGGTAACTTGCATAAAATATATATACAGTGTTCTAGAAACTGAAGCAGTGCTACAGTTCAATAAAACTTATGCAATTAAAAGGGTAGGAAGTCTGGTTTTTCCCTTGCTTGCAGTTTAAAATGAGAACTTCCTAAGACATGTGACCATTGTTGGAATCCAATTCAATACCCCAGCTTATCAAATTCCTGACTGTGGCATTATGCCTTTAAGGTATTGAAGTGCTACTTATTGCAGGAGCTCTGTCTCTGAATGTTTCTGTGTAACTTTAAAGTGCAGCCACCCCATTTTAAAACCGACAAGTATTCGTTTTGAGTCAAAATGGAATTGCCAGATGCGTGCAGCCTTCAGACAGCTTTTCTTTTCATGTGAGCCAACAAAGGAAAACGTGTTTAGTACAAAAATCTCTCCTATTAGCAAATATAGTTAATTTTTAAAAAGCTTGTATGGCTTTGCAGGACTTCACAACTACACAAAGCTCCAGGTTCTCGGGGATCCTGAGGAGCAAGCTTTGTACTGTGCAATTCATCCAAGGACACAGAATCTGCTAGGCTAATGAGCTCTCCTGCAGCCTCTTCTTCTGCAGGTGATTCCCTAGAAGCACAATCTTAACTCAAATACTGTAACACACACATGGCCTTCCAAATGGAAACCAACAACAACCAGGGTCAAGAAAGGCGCAGTAGTGCTAGCATCTGAGTTCAGTGAAGTCATGTGCCTGCTGATTTTATTCCATCAATGTGAATTGAATTAATTTCCGAGCTTCTTCTTTTATGGTCAAGGCCATGCTTTGAGTACAGTATTAATCATTTGAACAGATCTATCCCCCTGCTAAGGTATTAATGCAATGGATCACTTATGTGGCAGCTTGCACTTAAGCATCATGATAGCGACCCTGACCAGGAAATGATTGGAAAGGCAAGGATAAAGGAGCTTTGCCTTTAGCTTGAAGGTGCAACATTAGCCTAGGCAGGTAGAGTCTCTCACTTTTGTCCTACTACTAATTTCCACATGCATTACCTTGTCACTTGTGTCCCCAGAGGTGTTCATTAGGAAGGCAAGTGACAGCCTCCAATAATATATGCCTATCTTAAAATAATCAATCCTTTCTTGCAGTGGTGCTGTTTAATACTAATACTGTATGGTAGATTATTAGATGGAAGGTGCACTTAGATTGTGTCTAGTGTAATACATTATCAGTCAGCAACATACTGATGATCTGTCACTTTCAAAATAATGTCATCAGTGGAAAAGGGCCAAGCAGCAGGGGTAGGGGAGAAAGAAGGTTCAATTATATTTGTGGAAGAAACGATGTCCTGAGGAGAGTGTATAATATATTGGCTGTTTAAAAGCGCTCAACGCAACTTGAGGAAAAAATCAGGCTCTGAGAGATGGTGGTTCAGATTGCTGCAACAAAGGAGCTGGCCTTGAAGTCAAGTTCAAGCTGAAGTACAAAATTACCTTTTACAATACATAGTTTGCTTGTGAAAATGAAAAGGGTAAGAGATGTATTAGTAATGTTGGCATTACCACAGGCAGCTGTTTTTAGATATTTGGTATTTTGGGTACATGCGTTTTGCATCATTATTAGAATTAAGGCTTACTACATACTTCTGCAAACTTTCCAGCACGGAGCAGATGGTTACCCTATTACCAACCATTTGCATTTAACATATTGTAATGATTTATGTACCACATGTCACTGAGCAAAGAAAAAACAGTCAGTGGCAACTAATTAGTTGAGTGTGAAGACACATTTCTCAATGTACATATCCTTGTTGTAACCAAATTTTAATTTTTTGATCGTTTACAGGTTTAATGTGCAGTGTAACAGAAATACTGACAGCAATTAAATTTGAACCATGACATCCCTCTCTCACTGCGATAGTGCTACTATGATTACATCTGTACTAGCATTCCCATTAAAAGCCTCGAATTTGGGGGATGGGTGGGGAGGGGAGGTTATAACAACGCTGTTCACTTTTATATAGGACTTTGCTTCAGAGGATCTCAAAGTACTTTGTATGCACTGGTAACTCAGAGCCGAGCTCAAGTTATGGGCTGGGTGGCTGCTGGAGAGTAGCGTGGGGGTGGCTAGCAGAGAGGGACTATGGTCCAGGATACCTCTTGGAAGATTGAAATGAGTCTAGGGATGTGGATGGGAGGAGGTGGGACACTTTGAGAGGGGAACCAAGGTCTTACTAGAAGTTTGCAGAGAAGGAACAGTCAGCTGTGGGTAACTGAATCAGCATCAGTCAGGATGGAGTCAGATACAGAAGCAAACTTTGGAAGGTTGACCATTATTATTTCAAACATATCGTAACTATATACCATATGTTTTGGATTATCTACAGCAGGCATGATGACGGTAATTATTGATTATCAGCCTCATGTTTGAATGTTCTTGGTTTTAGGTTTGTCTTGCAGTGGTAAGGTTTGTCACAAAAATGTCTGCAAATAAGTCAACGAGATACATCTGTAATGCAATTCCTATGTGATTTTCTGTGTGCCAATATTTCTAGATCCAGATAACACCATTGGGAGTTTTACATTTCTACAATATACCGTTCTTGTTTGCTAAAAATCTAAATGAAGTACCAGGGGAAGAAATCGGGCTGAAGTGTAACGCCTCTTTCCCCATTCTCCTAGCATGTCTCAACTTGCAAAAAACAGAATCTTACCTACATTCATAGCACTGACAGAGGTCTTTTTACCTCTTCAGCTCTCGTTTTCTATGAACATTATTTATAGTTAATGAAAACTATGTGTCGAAAACTGAGCCTGTTCATTCAGCCTAGTTAAACAAGATCAGGAAAGCCTGAGGCACGTCTGTTGCACCCAGGCCTCTGAACCAGGCTAACTGTGTTGAATTAAGAGTCTGACTCAAAGTTTCCCTTTGACTGCGTTATTGTTGGGTGATGTAGTGATCAGGCTCATAAATCCCTGGACTGGACACAGAAGGAGTGACGGCTAGGAAGAGCTACCACGAGCCACAAATGTGATGACTCTGCTGAGTGAGGCAAACAGAATTTGGCCCTTTTTGATTAATTTTACTGCCTTCTGAAGTGCATGACTCTAATTTGCTCCTATATGATTATATCTTCAGCTAGTGTAAGTCAGCACAGCTCCACTTAAATCATTGGAATGACACCAATTTACAGCATCTTAGGATCTGGGCTATCAAAGTATAGGAAGGTTAGAAGCTTTGTTTTTGTTTACTTGAAATAGAAACAGCATTAGCTTGCTCCATCTGGATTATTTTTATAACATTTTGAATAAAAATTTCCTGCATAATTCTGATAGTTTTATGGCTGTGCATCAACTTCAGTACAGTTAACTCTGATTTACATGGAGATTAACTGAGATCATACTCTCTTATTTCAATACTTAATTTTACCACAGCACAGTAACAGATGAAGAAAAGTGGCATCAGGAAATGAAGAAAAGTTAACTTTTCCAGAATATTAACAACTGGAGTAACTTTTTCTTTTAACCATTTGAACAACATAGATTACAATTAAAGATGAACTCAGATAAATTAGACTTTTTTCATTAGATTGATTTTTTTGAAGTCCCTTAAATATTTCCATAAATCACAGTGGCAGAATGATACCTCATGTGTTACAAGTAACAAAGAGATTAACAAAGAGAGATAATAATCATCTGTGTCAAGAAAAACAAGTGAACATTCTGGGCTCAACCACTGATGCACTTCCTTCACTGATCGGTATCTGGAAAAATTGACTCCTGAGCATGTGTAATTCTCTCCCTAATGAAATGCATAAAATAACTGCATGCACACTATCAGCGGTGACTGGGATCACAGATTAGCAGCTGGGAAGAGAACCAGGGTGCTAATTATCAGACAGCCCCTCCCTCAAGGGGTGATGATATAATGACAACACACATATTCAAATACTGTGTGTGATTTTCATTGTGGGTCTCTATGACTGAGATTCTCAGATAATCTGTCCCTGTGCTCCATGTATGAACAAAGGGTGGGAATAGAGAGACAAGGTTGACTTTGGCTCATCTAACTTACACTGTTTCTCATGGCCTCCTATGGGCCATGGGCAGCAGGGAATAGCTGGAGCACTGTACCCCAACAATGCACACCCTTTACAAGCCAACTATGACAGAGCCTGGGAGCACAGCAGTTAAAGAGCTGCTCTGGCAGCTTTACACCAGTGCAGGGTATGTTTTCAGGGACCATTCCTGTCTCATTTAAGATCCCTCTGTGCCACTAGCATGGTCTAAAGGGGTCTTAGTGGAACAGAGAATCAGTCCCTTTATTTCTGGATCAGTGTGTTAAGTTTAGAATTGGTTACTATGGCATTTAAAGTGCTGAAAAATGAAAGTGAGAATGAAAAACACTATGCTTTGCTTCAGTACAGAAGATATCACTGCTGTTGCTACCTGTAAAATAGTTGAAAGATTTTCAACTTTTAACACAGTAATAAACTACACTACTGTAGCTATAACCTCAACTTTGAAGAACACTAACCTTTCAGACACATGGGCCAATAGATTTGTAAGGTTATTTAACTGTTTGTGTTTGCCTAAACTCTTTGAAATAAAAAGCTTGAAGAAAACGAAGTTCCTGCCTGAAATGATTTGTGTTGGAATCCCTGAAGTTATTCACAAAGGCCCTCTGAATGTTTTGGACCATGAATTCGACTCCAAAGTACAGAGTAGGGATACTTCTATTTAATTTCATTAGGATTTTCCCCTATGTCTCTTTAACGTTGAATGACAGATAGAATTATACAACAAAAGTGACTGGTTCCACTTCTCACAAAAACATTGATCCTATAGGATGCTGAGCACCCTCAAAAGGGAGCTGAGGGAGGTCAGTAGTTTTTATGGAAACTCTTGACTCCTCAGAAAATCGGGCCAAAGAAGATGATCAAATAACAAAGGTGGTTAGTGTAGATTGAAGTTTTAAATACACCTGCACTTAAACCATACACTAGAAATCAAGGACCCAATTGTACCCTCAGTTTCATAGGTTCCCTTTGCAGTCATTGGAAGACTGGGGCCTGTCTGGTTAACCTTTGAGTTAACTGATAGTACTTAAATACCAGCATGGAAGTTGAGAACAAAAACTATTTGAGAACATGAGTGGTAGTACACAATAAATTGATGTACCTTTGGAAAGACTGTTTATCTGGGTGAATGAATACTGAAATCCTTTAATTACTTTATTTCATGATGTTTTGCTTAAAAAAACCTCAGTGTTTACAGAAAATGAAGACTCCTTTTAATATATTTTACAGTAGATATACAAAAATCATTTTCTATTGGCACTTGGGAGTTAAGGATAAACTGAAAAGCTCTTAAGTACATAAGCTGTTTTTTCCTGTCCTCTAATGAAGTTCATAATTTAATTGCAGGAATTATTTGATATATTCACTCCAATCACTTGTGAAAACCTCAAAGGAAAACAAGTTGCTCATACAAATATTCTCTTTGCAAATCAAGAAATCCTCAAGTGCAGTAAATACATACAGTACTCCAAAAAAGAATAGCATTCAATTATCTTAAAATCTTGCTGTTATATTTTTATTTTGAGGGTTTGAGGCTTGAATTGAAGCTTAATGAGAAAATTTCCTGATTAACTAAAGTACTTCTAAAATTTTAAAGTTCTGTGGGGCCCAAAGTCTGCTTTTGGGTAAAATACAGAGTAATGCCATTACAGTAAACAGTGTTTTCCAGATTTACAACAACGTAACGGAGAGGAGGATGTAACCCACTTGGGGACAAATTCTGAAGCATAGCGCACTTATGCATAAGCCAGAAAATACAAGCATTATGACCTGAGCCATTTCTTGTGAACATCCACTGCAATTTGCACATCACGTCCCAGACCATGGATAGTAAAATCTGCTCTTTTCAAGTGGTTGTTTAAGTCCCGTCACCCACTTCCAAAACAGTGAGGGCACTTTAGAGCCATAGCAGATTTTGGGGCATACTGACTGACAAAAGAGAACAGAAACTATGCTTTCCCAAGAGTAATTTATTCAGACTCTTGGCTGGATTACATTTAGCACAGACAATGAGAGGGACAGAAATTGTTAGAACTAAGGAAAATTTTCACTTACGTAATGTAAGACAGAGGTTGATATTACTGCTGAAACTGGAGCTGAGACAGGGTCAGATAACCTGGAGCTCAAATACAGAAGCCTCAAGCAGAGGAAGAGTCTAAAAATAAATTCCAAAGGGCGTAACAATACATATTGTACAGAGTCTGGATATTTTAGCTTTTAGAGGAAAGTATTGGCTCTTAGATTGAAAAAGTAACCACCAGTGAGCAAAAGTGTCCTTCACCTTAACCTGCCAATCATTTTTCAAACCACGGGGGCAATAATTTCCCACTATTATTAACCTGAACTTTAGTCAATATACAGCATATAACATACATACCATTAAAAATATAACAGTAAAACTGAACAGTTATTTATTCTTTACTCTAAGAATTAACATGGTTACCCTTCTGGATCCTGATCCAAAGCCCCTTTCAGTCAATAGGCGCCTTTCCCTGGGCTTAAAAGACTTGGTATTAGACTCTTAATGAACATTTCCTACAGAAAGCACAAGTGACTGTCACTCACACGTGACTGTCAGGACATAACTTTTCAATTAATCAAAGATATTCAGAGCCATAAAATCCTCCTCTTCAAGCAGTGTAATAAGAAAAAATTTAGAGTTTAGTCTCATGGACCAGCCTTTGATTCTTTCCGCTCAAAAAGAGATGAACAGAGCAAATGTCTACCCTCTCTTACTTTCCGATCCTCACAGGTTTTATTTATTCATTAGTCGACCTTTCTAGCCATTAGGACCATCTTGCTTCAGCAGTTAATTAACACAAGTGCCATAATTTAATACAGTTAATGCTACTTGATGCCCTTTAATGTATCTTCCATTAGTGATATTATTGTAGTATTACCCTGTAAATTAAAATGAGATCAAGACTAAGAGAGGCTTTCTTTAATTAAGGTACTGGCACACTACACTTGTCCATTATTCACCAGAGAAAATCACCCTGATTTAGTGAAGCAGACCATCCATAAGTCAGAATTAGTTCGTGAGGATTATTAGGTTTCTTGAATAATGTACATGCAATGGGGTTGCTGAAATTGCTAACAGCCATGTTTCCTCTTTTTTTCATTATCTTAACAAACACACAATGAAAGCTGAATAAACAATTGGTAATAGAAAAACTGAAGAGTTTATCAAGAGGTTTTCATCTCTAATACAATAAACATCAAGCTTATTTCACAACAAAATGCAATGGAATGAGAAAACAAATTATATATTAAATGGGCAAATTTCCTAGTTTGAATATATAGTGAGGTATTAAAAAGCTGCATATTTAACATGGCAGCTTTAAGACAAATACTTTTCACAGATGTTGATCCCTAAAACAGGAAACAACTTACATAGAAACTTAGCTTCCTTTAAAAATATGCTGTTAAGATGACTGGTTATTTTAACCATCCTCAACCTACAGATGAATGTTACAGCATAAGCTACAGCATTAAAAAGAGTCTATTAGCATCACTCATCCAAGGCATGTCAAGTTACTCGGTAACCTCTCTTTGCATGTTATCCTTATGGAATAGCCCAGACTAGCTCTTCAATATCCAGAAAAATTTCTAAGCCCAGAATATCAAACATCATGGCTAAACTTTAAGGCCCAAATAACCTGTTGGGTTCAGGTACTATTAGTGGAAAATCCACCTGGATTGGATACATAGTGGAGTAAAACTCAGGGTTCCGAGTTGCCCAGTGAGGCCAGCAGTCAGGTAAGAGACAAGGCAACTGGGAGTACTGCTGATTCACAGAATCTTCAGGCCAGCCTCTGTCAGTGATCTTCTGCAGAGCATTGGTGATGTTTAAAGCTGTCTTTCCCTGATGAAGGATGGCAGTGGTACTACAGTAGGGTTGCCAATCCTCCAAGATAGTCCTGGAGCTGTGGTGGGCAACCTGCGGCCCTTCAAGGTAATCTGCTGCTGGGCCGCGAGACTGTTTGTTTACATTGACCGTCTGCAGCCCGTGGTTTGCTGTTCCTGGCCAATGGGATCTGTGGGAAATGGCAGCCAGCCCACAGCTCCCATTGGCCAGGAACAGCTAACTGTGGCCACCAGGAGCTGTGGGTGGCCGTACCTGCAGCTGGTCAATGTAAACAAACTGTCTTGTGGCCCGCCAGCGGATTACCCGCATGCGGGCCGCAGGTTGCCCACCACTGTCTTGGAGTCTCCAGGAATTAAAAATTTATCTTTAATTAAAGATTATGTCGTGATGAAACCTTCAGGAATACATCCAAGCAAAGTTGGCCAAAAATTTTCATTTAATTCTGCCAGGAATTTTTGGCAACATATAAAATTGATTTCCTTGCATGTATGAAAATGCTTAGAGACATGCAATGTCTTCCATATAAAAGAGACTAAAAATACCCACTTAAGTAATCCACTAAACAGCAGCAACAAACACAGTCAATAGAGTGCTATATAATCTCCTTGTCTACTGCATTAACGTCAATTATCTTTTGCTTACTACATAATTTACATGATATTCTTTATCCTTCCAGTAAGTTAAGTGGATTTTTGTTTGTATGCAATCAAAGATTATTGATATTACATCAGTCCTCAATAAACTCTGAAAATAAAGTTGTTTAAAAAAGACATTTTGGACTCTTTAGTTTAAAGAGGATATGGATAAGAGGCACAAGGTGCATAAAAGAGGTAAGTAAAATAATAAAATATATGGAAAAGGTCCAGTTTATCTCATCTGATAATACAAGGGGACACCTAACATATTTAAAGATAACACACACAAAATTGCCAAAAAGAAATACTTTTTTTATACAATGGGAAATAAAACTGTGAAAATTGCTACCACAAAATATAATAAGGTCAAGAACTTAGTGGGATTAAAAAACAAAGGTTTAGACAGTCAGGGGGGAAAAAAAGCATCTCTAACAACTACAGTACTGTAGCAGTGATTAACGTTTTCAGAGGATATCAGTCCTCATGCTTCAGATAATAAACTAACCTCTAACTTCCTGGTATTAGGAAGACACTTTCTGCATAGGCACTTTTTGTACAAATGTCTATTATGAGACATTTATACTTGGTACTAGCCATTGCTGGACACAGGATGGTCACCTGTCTAAAGCAGCAGTTCTCAAACCGCATTTCACCATGACCCCCTTCTGACAACAAAAATTACTATATGACCCATCCCGGGGGGTGAGGGTGTGTGTGTGTGTGTGTGGAAGAGGACCAAAGCCCAAGCCCTGCCACCCGAGGGTGGGTGGGGGAGGGGCCAAAGCTGAAGCCCAAGAGCTTCTGTTCTGAGTGGAGGGCATATAACCTTAGCCTTGGACAGCGGGGCTTGGGCTTGGGCCCTGGACTCCAGCAAGTCTAACACCAGCCTTGGCAACCCCATTAAAATGGGGTCATGGCCCACTTTGCGGTCCTGACCCACAGTTGGAGAACCCCTGGTCTAAAGCAATGTGGCAATGCCTATGTTCCTATCCAAATTAGTCTTGTATTATTCAAACCATTGGTTTATTTTTTACACTTAATCTTCACTCCATTCTAGAACAATCTAAAGCATCTGTAAGGAACACTAACCTGCATGGCGTTCATTCTTTCAAACAGAACTATATCCTGCAGAAAGGGTGAAATTCACCCCACTGCAGAGGTCTCATCCAAGGCCCTTCAGACCAATTACACCTTACAGTAAGGGCCTGAATTAAAGCCCAGTGATTTCAGTGGTTTTAGGCCATAAAGGCATAAAGCTATCCTGGCCTGGAGAGCCCTGTGGAGTGTCCCTTAAACTGGGATCAAATATCAGGAGGTAGCCGTGTTACTCTGTATCCACAAAAACAAAAGATCTGTTAGTCTTTAGGGTGCCACCGGACTCCTTGTAGTTAAACTGGGATGAATTTCACCCTCAGACATAAAAGGTTGGGCATCCTTGACCTAGTGTAAGAAGCTGTTAAAAGTATTCCACTCTTAAGATGTACAGAGATTTGTCAAGTTTAGTGACAGTAGAACTCTGATGACTTAGAATTGCTGAATCAAAAGTGTCTAATGCTTTCAGAAACTGGTTTTTACTGAGCTACATTTCTGGGAAAACATTTCAGTAAAAATTGCTGACATTTTGAGGGAGGATAGAAAATTGTTGATGTCCTTTAAGGACGGACATATTCACCCATTCTTAAAGACTCATATTCTCTTACCTTCCATATACTCTTATGTCTGAGATTGCATAAAAGTAGCGTGCCAAGTGTTGCTCATCTACATATATTTCCCCAGTTGCTGGTCTGAGCAATCTTATCCTCAGGTCTGTGATGGTAAAGAAATCTCTCAGCTTCTTGGTTGTGTCAAGCTGGCCATACAGGGAAGCCATATTATGAAGCCGAGGTCCAGCAAAAAATGCAAATCGATCTTTGATCTCGAAGTGGATGATTTTACTATTTGTCATGTACCCAGTCGAGTATTCTTCTGTGCAAATGATTTCTAGGACTGTGTGCTGTGATAAATCCTTCACTGATTTGGGATCCATATGGAAAGCATCTAAGCAGTCTGTGGCATAATACTGGTATGGCTGCCATGATCGCCCATAGTCAAGTGATTTCTCCAGGATCATTTGGTCTGGACGGCCAGATTCAAAGGTGATAACTATGTTATCTGTTAGTTCAATGGTTTTGTTCCAAGAGAGGGTAATGTTAACCTGGAGAGGTTTGGGATAATCTTTCCAAGTTGTAGACTGCCAAAATGTGGAGGGATGTCTTCCTTCAAGATCAAACATCAGTTCAGGTGGATGTGCCAGTTCATTGGTAGTTGCATCACATTCATTATTGCACATGTAGGGATTTCCCTATGAAAGAAGAACAAAACAGTTTTACAAGTAGCATTATATGAATGACTACAGTACATAAAGGCATTCTTTGTTTGACAAATCAGAATTGCCTTTCTGTTGTTTATGAGCAAAGCTAAGAAAGAAAATAAATGTTTGTAGGGAATACCTTTGTTTATCTTAACTAGATTTCTCCTGTTTGCTTTATTTATTAAATTACTTCCCCTCCCACTCACCCCCACACAGGTTCTTTGCCTTTGTAATTTATGTGGCTTTCTCAGTGGGTTTTAGAGAAAGAAAACAGTTTATTTATCCTGAATTTGTTGGGCCAGTAATCTAGTCACAAAAGCACAAGGACAATGAGCAAATGTCTAAAGGCTCAATAACTGATTCTTCTTAGAAAGATGTAGCAGCGAAGCAAGGAGAATTTCTTTTTAACACAAGCACATTCCTCAGGAGCACGGTTAATAAAAAAGTCACTTTTAGGAGAAGTGCTTTAGAATCAGCAATACATTCTCTATGTGTGCAATATGAAACAATACCCACAACAGCTTTCATACTTCCTTTTCCCCTGGCCTCAAATTTATCATACTTAACTGTGTTCCTGTTTAGTAATGGCTTCCCTTAAAATGTTTACACTGTTCACTACAAATCATTAGAAACACAGTGCACTACAAGCTCTGGAGTTTGATCCAGACACCTACCACCCTATTAGCTACAGGCTAGCGAAGTACTTCAGGAAAGACTTTTTACCAGACATGGGCTCCATTTTATCAGGACAAGATAATCCACCACTTGATTGGGTGGGAGATGTCAGCAGGTCCAGCTGGAAGGCTGCTGACGTGGCTGGAGGTTTGAATTGTGTGTCAAGTTTAAAAAAACACCATCACCACATAAACTTACCAATAATGTGTAGCTTTTGCTAGTACTTGTTTTCTATAGCAAGGTGAAAGCGAATTATTCTTCTCTGGGCCTTCTGACGCATTAACTTGCACACTACAATCTTCTTCCTCCTCCTCACAAAAGCTACTTCATCTGGAGGCTGGGGATAACTTGATAAACCATTGCAAGCTACTGGCTACTTTAAGCTGTCCTGGATCATGTCTACCTACTTTAGAGGCTTTCATCAGTACATTAATATCTGGCTACTTAATCATTCATTATTTGTTTCAGAAAACAATTACTGCTCTGTATCAGGGGGTAGCCGTGTTAGTCTGGATCTGTAAAAGCAGCAAAGAATCCTGTGGCACCTTATAGACTAACAGACATTTTGGAGCATGAGCTTTCGTGGGTGAATACCCACTTTGTCGGATGCATGTATTTCCATTACATGCATAAATTTCCATTACATGCATCCGACGAAGTGGGTATTCACCCACGAAAGCTCATGCTCCAAAACGTCTGTTAGTCTATAAGGTGCCACAGGATTCTTTGCTGCAATTACTGCTTGTATTTTTAAGAGTTAAATTGCAGCGGCTGGGCATCTATACTGTCCCTTCTATGCATAAAAGTTCCTCTTCCTCACATTAACAGAAGTTTGACTCACATATTGATGGGAGAATAGATCCTTATGTAATTAATTTTCTTTTTTTTTCTTATCATTGCAATTATGTTTCTTTCCATCTCAAGACCATATGGATCTGAAGCTTTGCAATCACACCCACTGAATGAGCTGGAATTTCCACCTTGGTCACTGCCACAGTCCCTGACATACTCAAGTCAAATGCAAGAAAAAGGTCTTAAGCACTTACTCTGACATCCCTAGAGGCAACTTTCTCCTTCCTGCTCAGAGAAATACTCTCTCTCACTCTTTCCCATTAATGTAGCTGAATCCCAAAACCGACAACAATTCATTGAGACTCAAATATAATACAAGAGAAGAAAACGGGTTATTTGAAAAACAGAACACTGCTTATTAAATTGACAGACTCTAAACATGCAGCTGTAACTGAGAAGATCCTTGTTACAGTTTTCCTGCTTTCAAGCTCAGGATCACTATTTCCATCATAGAATCATAGAGTTAGAAGGGACAAAATAAAGCAGAGGGGAAAATAACAATATATTCTAAGCAGGATGGATAAGCCACTAAGTTTTTTATTATTTACACTTAGTTTAAAAACATACTCAGAGACACAAATGCAAAGATCTGCAACCTTGCTCGGGCTTTTTTCAGGAAGCCTATAAATACTGTGGAATCTGTCAGGATTTATATATTTTAAATATATGTAAATGTGCACTTTACAGAAAGAGGTCAGCGTTATCACTGGAAATTTACTCGAACAATATAGTCACTTCAGTCTGTCCACATGAAGCTATCAGCATAGCCATGAACATGCATGCTACAATCTCCTTTGTGGCAAAAGTTACTTCATCTAGAGTTCAGGACTATCAAAACAGAGAAAATCAAAGCTACTGGATAGCAAGTTAAAGACATTTATATTAAGCAGAACAGAAAGATGGCTTTGGTCTTCTACAGCAGCTGGAAAGCACACATGTGGATCTGTTGTCATTTTTATGTTATAAACTATCCACTGGTCCCAGGATACCAGCAGAGACTATGTTTCATGTACCAGAATGGATAAAGGAAGGCTATTTACCTTACAGTAACTGGAGCAGGCAGTAACCGTACAATGAAATTAACTAGATGATTGGGTGGGAAAAGATTGAACTTTGCTTGTTGTTTTCAGATCAATCTTTGGGCAGGTGAAGAGGCTTCACAAAACTGTATGATTGCTAATAATGTATGTAGCAGATGTAGTCAGTGAATGCAATGTCCTTCCAGCGACAGGGCTTGCCTTAGAGACAATCAAAACAGGTAACTTCAAGGTAGTCAGACAAACTTTACTGGAACAAACTCTCCCATCTCTACATTTTAGAGATCAGCAGGGTCTAATGTGGTTGGGCCACCAAAAGATTTAAGGCTGATCTTGTTTGTTGGCAAATACTGTAATGTGCTGCTGAGACCAGGTTTATGCTACAGACTTTTGCCGGCAGAGCTATATCTGTCAGGGATGTGAAGAGGTGTGGTTCTCTAACCAACATGGCTGTGTTGGCAGAAACTAGTAGTATAGACGCAGTAATGCCAGCAAAACTGTACTCTACTATACTAGTACAAAGTGCAGCTTCTGGTATTGCTGCATGCGTATTAGGAACACTTTGCCAGTACAGTATATTGGTATTTCCATATCAGTAAAGTGCTCCTAGTGTAGACGTAGTCTGATTGCTGCCAAGCCACCCTAATCCTGTTTGTGAGATCTCGGATTGTTGTATTATTGCTCTCTCCAGGCTTCCATGCACAATGCAAATAAAATAGTCCATAATTAATGGAACTCTCTGTGTCGCCAGTGCTGCTATTCTTCACAAGAGAGAGAGCTGCATTTTAATTCCTATCTGTTTATATTGTGCTTTGGGATAGAAGATGATGTATAAATTCAAGTTATTACTGACCTTATAAAAATCCACTAGATGTTAAATATTGGATCCTTTGGGTTTATACCAAACAGATACTGATTCTGTGAAAAGTCCAAATGAGATCTCAATTCATTGGGGATGAAATTATCCTGAGCTGAGGGTCAGTAAAAATCCTATGGACCACTTCATATTCATTAAAACCTATTTTCAGGCAAGCCTGGTCCAATGGACCAGATTTCACCCCCTCTGAGTTTTTTCACTGAAAACAAAGAGTAATCATTTCCACTGTCAGAACTGCCAACTCCAAGTGTTCAAAAATCATGGCCTGAAGAAAACATAAGATTGACTTAAAATCTCCATTCATCCGTTGGCTTCTTTTTATTTGCCTTTTGGTTTTTGAATCTTTAGGGTGCACTTGGCTCACATTTTCAAGTTTTTCCCAACAACTATCAGGACTAGGAGCTTACTCTTTTTTAAATGAAGGCTGAGAGCCTCATATTTTCACAAGACTCCAGGAGCTGGAACTTGGAGGAAACACTAAATACCACAGGACTTGGAATAAAATCATGAAGCTAGCAACAATAAAATATCTAAATCAGCAATTCTCAAACTTAATTGCACTGCGACCCCATTCTGACCACAAAAATTACTACATAATTGCAGCTATTTAAGAAGATAAGAACGGCCATACTGGGTCAGACCAAAGGTCCATCTAGTCCAGTATCTTGTCTTCTGACAGTGACCAATGCCAGGTACCCTAGAGGGAATGAACAGAACAGGTAAACATCAAGTGATCCATCCTCTGTCATCCATTCCCAGCTTCTGGCAAACAGACACCATCTGACACCATCACTGCCCAGTCTGGCTAATAGCCATTGACTATACTGGGCTAGATGGACCTTTGGTCTGATCCAGTATGGCTGTTCTTATGTTTTTAAAATAGCTGCAATCATGAAATTTATGATTTTTTAAATCCTATGACCGTGAAATTGACCAAAATGGACAGTGAATTTGGTAGGCCATAGTTATATTGATGCCCATTTTAAGACCCCTTTACACAGCCAGAGCAGCGGTTTAAATGGGCACTAGTGTAAATAAGAATCAGACTGAGTCTGGATAGCTATAGTTTCATGAAATATGAATATCCTATTTCCCTCACTTCTGTTCAGGCAATGGGGAACTTGCCTCTGTTTGTGATTTGTCTTCCTGTCCCTATGTTTTTAAGATAATGTTAAAATTCAGGGTGTCTGATTATATTACAATAAAATAAATCTTTTTCTAATTTACTCTCAGTGCTGTTATAATCTTGGCCTTCAAAACATCCTCTGGCAAGGAATTCCACAGGTAACTGCATTGTGTGAAGAATACTTCCTTTTGTTTGTTTTAAACCTGTTGCCTATTAATTTAATTTGGTGACCCTTAGTTCTTGTGTTATGAGGAGTAAATAACACTTCCTTATTTACTTTCTCCACACCAGTCATGATTTTATAGACCTCGATCATATCCCTCCTTAGTTGTTTCTTTTCCAAGCTGAAAAGTCCCAGTCTTATTAATCTCTCCTCAGTTCCATATCCCTAATAATTTTTGTTGCCCTTTTCTGAACCTTTTCCAATTCCAACTCCAACATATCTTTTCTGAGATGAGGCAACCACATCTGCATACAGTATTCAAGATGTGGGTGTACCATGGATTTATATAGAGACAATATGATATTTTCTGTCATAGTATCTATCCCTTTCTTAAGGATTCAAAAGATTCTGTTCGCTTTTTTGACTGCTGCTACACATTGAGTGGATGTTTTTAGAGAACAATCCACAATGACTCCAAGATCTTTTTCTTGAGTGGTAACAGCTAATTTAGACTTCATTATTTTATATGAATAGTTGGAATTATGTTTTCCAATGTGCATTACTTTGCATTTATCAACATTGAATTTCATCTGCCATTTTGTTTCCCAGTCACCCAGTTTTGTGAGATCCTTTTGTAGCTCTTCACAGTCTGCCTGTGACTTGAGTAGTTTTGTACCACCTGCAAATTTTACCACCTTACTCCCTTTTTCCAGATCATTTATGAATATGTTGAATAGATCTGGTCCCAGTACAGTTCCCTGAGGGACACCACTATTACCTCTCTCCATTCTGAAAACTGACCATTTATTCCTACCCTTTGTTTCCTATCCTTTAATCAGATACTGATCCATGAGAGGACATTCCCTCTTATCCCATAACAGCTTACTTTGCATAAGAGCCTTTGGTGATGGACCTTGTCAAAGGTTTTCTGAAAATCTAAATACACTATATCCACTGGATTCCCCTTATTCACATTATTTCCCTTTACAAAAATCATGTTGACTCTTCCCCAACAAATTATGTTCATCTATGTGTATGACAATTTTGTTCTTTAATATAGTTTCAACCAGTTTGCCTGGTATTGTAATCAAGCTTACCAGCTGTAATTGCTAGGATAACCCCTGGAGGCCTTTTTTAAAAACTGGCATCACATTAGCTATCCTCCAGTCATTTGCTACAGAAGCTGATTTAAATGATAGGTTACGGACTGCAAAACTCTTGGGTGAATACCATCTGGTCCTGGTGACTTATTATTGTTTAGTTTATCAAACCTCCTTTAATGATACCTCAGTCTGGGACAGTTCCTCAGATTTGTCACCTAAAAAGAATGGCTCAGGTTTGGGAATCTCCCTCACATGCTCAGTCATGAAGACCAATGCAAATAATTAATTTAGTTTCTCCACAATGGCTTTATCATCCCTGAGTGCTCCTTTATCATCTCAGTTGTCCAGTGGCCCCACTCTTTGTTTCACAAGATTCCTGCTTATGATGTAATGAAATTTTTTTTTGCTATTAGCTTTTTAGTCTTTGGCTAGCTGTTCTTCAAATTCTTTTTGGCGTTCCTAATTATATTTTTTCACGTTGTTTGCCAGAGTTTATGCTCCTTTCTATTTTCCTCACTAGGATTTAACTTCCACTTTTTAAAGGATGCCTTTTTGTCTTTCATTGCTTCTTTTACTTTGCTGTTTAGCCACGGTGGCACTTTTTTGGTTCTCTTACTATGTTTTTTAATTTGGGGTATACATATAAGTTGAGCATCTATTAGGGTGCCTTTAAAAAGTTTACATGAAGCTTGCAGGGATTTCACTTTTGGCACTATACCTTTTAATTTCTGTTTAACTAACTTCCTCATTTTTGTGGCGATCCCCTTTCTGAAATTAAATGCTACACTGTTGGGCTGCTGTGGTGTTTTCCTCACCACCAGGATGTTAAATATAATTATATTATGGTGACTATTACCAAGCGGTCCAGTTCACCTCTTGGACCAGATTGTGTGCTCCATTTAGGACTAAATCAAGAATTGCCTCTCCCTCCTGTGGGTTCCAGGACCAGCTGCTCCAAGAAGCAATCATTTGATGTGTCAAGAAACTTCATCTCTGGATCCTGTCCTGAGATGACATGTACCCAGTTAATATGGGGATAGTTGAAATCCCCCATTATGATTGGGCTTTTATTTTTATAGCCTCACTAATCTTCCTGAGCAGTCACTATCACCATCGGGGTGGTCAGTAATATATCCCTACTGCTATATTCTTATTAAGAGAGCATGGAATTCCTATCCATAGAGATTCTATGGAACAGTTTGGTTATGCTTTCACATATAGTGCCACTCCTCCACCAGCACAACCTGTTCTGTCCTTCTGATATATTTTGTACCCTGGTATTACTGTGTCCCATTGATTATCCTCATTTCACCAACTTTCTGTGATGCCTCTTATATCAATAGCCTCATTTAATACGAGGCACTCTAGTTCGCCCATCTTATTATTTAGACTTCTATCGCTGGTATATAAGCACTTTAAAAACTTGTCACTTTTTAGCTGTCTACCATTACATGATGTAATTGAATGGGACTCTCTTTCATTTGACTGTGTTTCATCAGATTCTACCCATATTTTATCATCTTCCATCCTCTTCTCCTTACTAGAACATAGAGAATCTCCTTTAATAGATCCTCCTCTAAGGGATATCTCTGTCTGAACCACATACTTCTCTGCACCTGTCAGCTTTTCCCTGGCCCGTAGTTTAAAAACTGATCTATGACCTTTTTAATTTTAAGTGCCAGCAATCTGGTTCCATTTTGGTTTAGGTGGAGCCCATCCTTCCTGTATAGGCTCCCCCTTTCCCAAAAGTTTCCCCAGTTCCTAATAAATCTAAACTCCTCCTCCCTACACCATTGTCTCATCCACACATTGAGACCCTGCAGTTCTTCCTGTCTAACTATCCCTGTACATGGAACTGGAAGCATTTCAGAGAATGCTACCATGGAGATCACGGACTTCAATCTCTTATTTAGCCACCTAAATTTGGCCAGGACCTCTCTTCTACCCTTCCCTATGTCATTGGTACCTACATGTACCATGACCACCGGCTCCTCCTCAGCACTACACATAAGTCTGTCTAGATGTCTCAAGAGATCTGCAACCTTCACACCAGGCAGGCAAGTCACCATGCGGTTCTCCTGGTCATCGCAAATCGAGCTATCTATGTTTCTAAAGATCAAATCCCCCATAACTAATACCTGTCTCTTCCTAATATCTGGAGTTCCCTCCCCCAGAGAGGTACCCTAAGTGCAGGAGAATACCACAACGTCATCTGGAAGGAGGGTCCCAAGTATGGGACTGTTTCCCTCTGCTCCACTTCGATGTTCTCCTTCCCTGAGACTGTCATCCTCCTCAACAGCATAGAGGCTGTCAGACTAGGGGTGGGACCATTCTACTCCCTCACTCTAAGCCCCCTTTTATGCTCCTAGAATGGAATAAAGGGGTCCTAGTGTAAATGAGAATCAGGACCTTAGAAGAAGTTAGTATGAAAACAATCACCATTAAAAAGATGAATTACAAAGTTTAATATCTTCATCTCAGTGATAATCCTCCTTAACACCACTAACAATAAAATGGATACATCAAACAGGAACTTTCTCTTATTTGTGAAAGCTAAGAAAATTCTTTGTTACCAACATCTAACAGCCTATAGCATTGAGTAACTATTTTGTGACCAACAGGCAGTATTAAGTACATTGTAATGTAAGAGCTCCATGCAACAGCTCTTCAGCTGGACAAGGTGGACAATACTTACAACTTTTTAAAGCAATATTTAAACCATTTGAATTTTCTAAATAATTAAACAAATAATGCCTCTAAATACTTCCTGATAATAAGAATAGAAGGATGATGAAGGTTTTCCCTATATTATCACCTTCTAAAGGAAGTGTATTATTTTACAGCACCTCTCTAACGTTGTTATTAATTAGCACCTGAAAACCAATCACACAATGCTGTTATTATTTTGCCTCCTGACACTCTGGGAAGTCAGGATATTAGCAAAACATTCTGACACACTGGAAAGTTTTAAAAGAGCACTGGACTTGTTCTATACTAAAGCAGCACTCTATGGGGCTTCTCTCTCTTACAAAATACGATCATGTTCACACATGATTGAGAAGAGCTGGGTTAGCTGACACAATGCTGTCCAGGTCTGACTGATCCCAGCAGGGTTTCATCATGATTAGCTGAATACAATTTGTTCTGGTCTACACTGACTGGTTAGTTTTGGTCTGTTCTATGTCAGAGAACTTGAATCTCCACAGTGGTGTTTGAACACAATAACATTTTGTGAAGTAGACAAGGCTGAAAAAAACCCCTCAGGTTGCTTTTCTTGGCTGCACAGACTGTAGTTCACAGACAGAAGCATTGAGAGCTGAACTACAGCTGACATTTTATTCTTCTCATTAGAAAATTTCCACGGCTTGCCATTGATAACACTAGAGAACGTGGCAACAAATGGGAAAATGACCTTGAAATAAGTATTCATGCTAAAGGCAAAGATCTACAGCAATTCAGTAGTTGAGCTATAATGGACGTACCAGTGAAAAGGGGTTTTGCAGTTGCTTCTCAAGGGTTAAAATCTGATTGCTCCTTCTCAGATGAGGGGCCTCCCTCCTCTCATCACAAAGATTCTTCTGTGGCATATACACAGGCTTAGGACTTGATTGAAGCTGTTGCTTGTTTCAATCTGCTCCCTGTACACACTAACACCTTGTGGACTTTTTTTACTCAGGAACAAAGACAGGGGGCTTAACCTTTCTGCAGCGTGAATATTGGAAGCTGTATCACAGATTACATGCTGTATTAGACACCTGGCTAAATCCCTACAGAGGATTATGGCTTGGATTTTCAAACTGGTGAAGGCCACAGAGGTCAAGCAGGCCAAGATTTTAAGAAAGAGCGAAATAAATTCTCAAGAAGCCAGTCACAGAAGCTGATTTTTATACTGCTGTCTCCAAGTAGTTAGCTCGGATATACTAGACAAGGAATAAATATAGACTGAATCAAGCAAGACTTAAAGTCAGATCCTGTAGTAAAATATTGCATTAAAATAAATAATAGGATAGTCATTATTTATTACTTTCCCGAAAGGTCATCACAAGAGAAAGACATTAAGTACCATGCTGTACCT
Source organism: Gopherus evgoodei (assembly GCF_007399415.2). Lineage (NCBI taxonomy): Eukaryota > Metazoa > Chordata > Testudines > Testudinidae > Gopherus > Gopherus evgoodei. The sequence continues at coordinate 71,084,252 of NC_044329.1, forward strand.
AGTGGATGATTAATTACTTAATTAATAGCAACAATTGCACTTATGCAGCACTTTACATCTTCAAAGTGACTATAAACATAGATAATATTTTCAGTTTTATAGTGCTAGATTATGATACCTTCACTCAGGCTGCAAGGTACATTACTCAGTGAGGTAGTACTCAATGTGACTACCCATCATGCCTTACATTTTCAAAGCACCCTGCAAACATTAGCTAGTTGATAGTACACTAGTGAATGCGTGTCATGAGCTTTCACGAGGAAAAGCGCTATTTAAGTGCTAAGAATTATTGTTGATATTATGAGAACAGGGATGGTTATAGATAAGAGCACTTCAGCATCAATAACCTTTTAAACACTGCCTTGGTTGTCAGCATTTTAAGTTAAAGTGATTTAAGTATTAGAATCTCAATGGAGGATTGATGCTGTTCCACAGAGCTCCCAAGTGAGAAGGATTTGGAGGGTCAGACAAACACTTTGAACTTTGAGCCACAAGCTGAGCCACATGAATTCTTCAAAAAAGGAAGTTTCTACATCAATAGCTTTTACAGAGATTTTAAAAGATTAAACTAGGGAAGACTGGTTTGCAAAATATTAATAGTAATACTTATCACCTCCATGCACTTTTTATCTTCAAATTGTATTACAAACTAAGGCTCTAATCTTACAGTGGAATCCATGTGGGTAGGTCCGGGAGGAGGGCAGATATTAAACATATTTAGGTGCCTAAAGATCTGGCCCTTGGGGCCTACATCCTGCAATATTTAACTAATTAATCCTCATAACACCCCTGACCTCTGTGAGGTAAATGTTATTGTGTGATACAAGCAAATACGTCTTATGCCAAATTTACATAGGAAGGAGAAAGCAGTAAAGAGATTAAAATCAATGGAAACTAAGGAGCACACATCACCTTGCAGGTTGAAGTCTGCATCTTTCCAGATTAGATCCTAATGATTTGCCCAATGCCATTCAGTCGGAAGCATTCCTGGCTCCACTGGCCACTAGACCATGCCTCTCTTAAATATTATGGGCCACAGATATAGCAACAACCTTTTAATGTTTGTGTTTCCGTTTAAAAAGATTAAATATATTTCCCTCCCATTGTGCCTATTCTGCGATGCTAAATAGTAACTAAGGGTTCTAGTTTGTCAGGAGAAAAGACAGAGCAAATGTTAATTGAGCGAGTATCTTGCTCAGTCTGAGTCTGCTTAGACTTCTGAAAACTTCTAGTTCACACCAGGCATACTCAGAAATTTAATACAGATTAGTAGTGTTACTCCCACATTAATATACATCATCACACTAGCATAGCCACTTTGTGCCTGTCTGTACATTCTCTGGTTTTAGCTACTTTAATTGCACTTTTATCTTTAAAAAACCCATGGATAATACATTTTGACACACTTTTCAAGTCACTTGATTAGACAAAGAGACTATTTCACTCCCAGGTCTCTAGCTGCTTTCTCAGACACAGCCTACTCATTCTGAGTGGATTGTACTGCGTGTAGCAGTGCTAACTTTTACTTGGCAACCTTGCTCATGCTATTCCAGCTATGATTTGTCACTTGGTGATTTTGGAATTATCGGTGCCTTTTAACAAATCTACTGGGACTAATACAGATTCTGTTATGCTCTTTTCTGTTCCCTGAAGAATGAATTATTTGCCTTTTCCTTTTGTATCAGCAAGTATCTGAGATTATCATTATTAACATTTATATTGGGGCAATGCCTAGAGGCCAATAAGACTGGGATCCTATTGGTAGGTGCTGCCAAACATATGTCTCAACCGTGTCAAGAAAATCATCTATGATTTCTCTGGTTCCTCTGTCTAGTGCAGGGGTAGGCAACCTATGGCACACGTGCTGAAGGCAGCATGTAAACTGATTTTCAGTGGTACTCACACTGCCCAGGTCCTGGCCACCGGTCTGGGGGAGGTTCCACATTTTAATTCAATTTTAAATGAAGCTTCTTAAACATTTTTAAAACCTTATTTATTTTACATACAATAGTTTAGTTATACATTATAAACTTAGATAAAGAGACCTTCTAAAAACGTTAAAATGTATTACTGGCATGAGAAACCTTAAATTAGAGTGAATAAATTAAGACTTGGCAACACCACTTATGAAAGGTTGCCAACTCCTGGTCTAGTGTTTAAGTTTGAGTAACCAAAGTAATAGAATCATAGAAATGCAGTGCTAAAGGGCAACATGAGAAGCCATAAAGTCCCGACTCCTGCACTGTGGCAGGACTAAGTAAACCTAGATCATTCCTGACAAGTGTTTGTCCAAGCTGTTTTTGAAAACCTCCAATGATGAGGATTCCATCAACTCCCTTAGCAGCCTATTCCAGAGCTTAATTACCCTTATAGCCAGAAAGCTTTTCCTAATAGCTAACCTAAATCTTCTTTGATGCAGATTAAGCCCATATCTTCTTGGCCTACCTTCAGTGGACACAGAGAACAATTGATCACAGTCTTATTTATAGCAGCCCTTAACATATTTGAATACTTATCAGGTACCCTCTCAGTCTTCTTTTCTCAAGACCAAATATGCCCAGTTTTGGTTTTTTTTAACCCTTCTTCATTTTTGTTGATCACCTTTGGACTCTCCAATTTATCCTCATCTTTCTTAAAATGTAGTGCCCCAAAATGGACAATGTTCCAGCTAAAGCCTCACGACAATGCCAAGCAGAGCAGGACAGTTACCTCCCATGTCTTACATAAGACAAGCCTGTTAATATACATCAATGATATTAGCTTTTTCTCAACTGCATCAGATTGTTGATTCATACTCAATTTGTGATCCACTATATCCTGCCCCTAGATTCTTTTCAGTGGTACTACCTAGCCAGATAAAGATGGGTATTATGTTTGCCCTTCTCCATTCTTCTGAGATCTCACCTATCCTCTGGGAGTTCTCAAAGATAATTGCTAATGGTTCCAAGATTGCTTCAGCTCATTTCTTAAGTACCCTAGAAAGAATTTCATCTGGCCCTGCTGATTTAAATACATCTAAATATTCTCTAACCCGTTCTTTCTTTATTTTGGCTTGCATTCCTTCTTCCTTGTTGTTGATATTGGGTTGACCTTTCTAGTAAAGGCTGAAGTAAAATATGCATTAAAACTTCAGCTTTCTTCATGTCACCTGTTATTAGCACCAGGGCCGGCTCCAGGCCCCAGCATGCCAAGTGCGTGCTTGGGGCGGCATGCCGCGGGGGGGGGGGGCGCTCTGCCAGTTGCCGGGAGGATGGCAGGCGACTCCCTTGGACCTCCCGCAGGTGTCCCTGCGGAGGGTCCACTGGTCCCACGGCTCCGGTGGAGCATCCGCAGGCATGCCTGCGGGAGGTCCACCTGAGCCGCGGGACCAGCGGACCCTCCACAGCCACGTCTGCGGGAGATCCACCAGAGCTGTGGGACTGGCGAGCGGCAGACGCCACTGTTCTTGGGGCAGCGAAATGGCTAGAGCCGGCCCTGATTAGCTCTCACTCTGAATCCACACTAAGTAGAGGACCTACATTTTCCTTCATCTTTCTCTTGCTCTTGATGTATTAAAAGAACCTCTTCTTATTGCCTTTTATGTATCTTGCTCGGTGTAACTTATTTTCTGCCTTAGCCTTTCTGATTTTGTTCCTACATGCTTGTACTATTCTTCTGTACTCCTATTTAGCAATTTGTCCATGTTTCCAATTTTTGTAGGATTTCATTTTGATTTTCAGGTCATTAAAGATGGAGCTATATTGGCTTCTTACTATTCTTCTTATCTTCCCTTTGCATTGGGATAGTTTGCAGTTCCTTTAATACTGTCTCCTTGAGAAACTGCCAGTTGTCCTGAACTTCTTTTTCCCTTAGATTTTCTTTCCATGGGACTGTACCTACCAGTTTTCCGAATTTGTTTAAAGTCTGCTTTTTTGAAGTCCATTGTCCTATTCTGTTGCTCTCATTCCTTTGTTTCCTTAGAATAATGAAATCTATCATTTCATGATCACTTTCACTCAAATTGCCTTCCACCTTCAGATTTTCTGCCAATTTCTCCCCATTGGGCAGAATCAAATCTAAAATAGCCATCACCCTGATTACTTCTTCCACTTTTTGGATCAAAATATTGTTCCCAATATGTTCTAAGAACCCTACTGGAAATGTTGTGTTTTGCCATATTATTTTTCCAACAGATGTCTGGATAGTTAAAGTCCCCCACTACTACAAGAACTTGTTTTTGGAATATTTCTAATATTTATTCTAGAAATGCCTCATCCACCTCCTCTTCCTGATTTGGTGATCTATAGTAGATCCCTCCCAAGACATCACCTCTATTTTTACCCCTTTTATCTTTACCTAGAGATTCTCTGGGTGGTCTGCCTTCCATTTCCATCTGAACTTCAGAACAAGTCTATATATTCTTGATATATAATACAACACCTCCCTTTTCACCCTGTCTACTCTTCGTGAATAAGTTATACCCCTCTATACCAATATTCTTGTCATGAGACTTATCCCACCAACTCTCTGTGATGCCAGTTAAGTCATATTTATCTTATGTACTAATACTTCCAGTTCTTCCTGTTTATTCCCCCTACTCCTTGCATTTGTGTATAGACATCTAAGATGTTGAGCAGATTATCCCTATTTTTGCTCATACGGGACACAATATTATTGTCTGTCTGTACATTAGCATCTGTGATGGGGAAGCCAATCCTTCTACTGGTGCATTTATTAAACCAAAGAGCAGTGGATATTGATCTCTATTGTTATGCAGTTTTCTTTAACATATTTTTGTCTGAATAACTTTCTCAGCCATTCTGTTATTCTGTGGGAATGTTGGCAAGGAGATGAAGGAGGTCTTGGTGAATTCTTAAAATTCTGCAGTGGAAAACTGGTTCCTTTGTCACTTATAAGAATGTCTGGTATTCCTTGCTTTACATTTTTGATTGGATACAAATAATCACAGTACTCATGTCTTGTTAATTTTACAAATATCCATGATTTAGAATGATAATTAACAGGAAACAGCCCAGAGCACCTCCTACACACCAAACTCCTCATCCCCAGCCTCACCCCAGAACTCGTACCCCCAAACAGAGCCCTCACCCCTTCCAACACCCCAACCCCAATTTTGTGAGCATGTATGGCCCACCATACAATTTCAATTCCCCAATGTGGCCCTTGGGCCAAGAAGTTTGCCCACCCCGATCTAGAACAATGCAATTGGCAGGAATCAATATGAGCACATAGCAGGAGCAGCAACAGAGAGAGCAGGAAGCAGAGCTGATGCAGGCAGCAATATTACTGAGAGATGATCTCAGCATTGGAAGAGGGAACTGGAACATTGGAGGAAGTACTGAAAAAAAATTTTTTTTCCCTAAAAAACCAGTGTTCTCTGTGTACTGGATTCAGATTATTTGATAAACAATAAAGTCTAAGGATGAGAAAAAAAACAGAGAAATCTTTTGGGGAATGCGGAATGAATAGGAGATGGAAGTAACAGAAATGGAAGAGTAAATAACTAGATTTAGGAGACAGCAGAAGGGTTCAGAATAGTAATGTACTTCATAGCATATCAATGAAGAAAAAAAGTAGGAAGAGAACATAAATAGAGAGTGGAGAATGAATGAGCTAGTTTGCCAGCAATCATTCTTGAAAAAGGGATGGCCTTAGTGTAGATTATTCAGTTCTGTTCTATTCTATCTTATATAGATTTTTACCAATGACTGAGCAGTTCACAGTGGTGCATTTAGCAATGTGACTAATATCTGTCATATGGTTCATTCTTTTGCTTATCCTCTCCTTAGGGGAAAAATATATGCAGAATGGAGTGTTTTGGTTTGGTAGAGTTTTTTATTATTATTTTAATGTACGTGCTGCTATAAGTTATTGTAGAAGGAGAAGACAGGTTGAATAAATGCTCCTTGTTTTCTGAGCAGAGCATGCGAAGGTTTGTGATGGTCCTTAGTTCCTGGAAGAGTTCATTCCACCATCTTGGACCGGCTCCTGAGAAAGTTGCCTTCCAAATAGACAAGTTTTACCCTTACGATACAAAGTTCCATTGTGCCACGGTAGCAGAGTGGACCATGCCTCCCAGAGGTTTACATGGTCATTTAGATGTCCTGGGTTCAGGCCATTGAGCACCTTGAAAATAAGGACCTAGATCTTGAAGTTCACCCATTATCTATGGGAAGCCTGTGCAATGAGCAGAGGACAGGTTTGATGTGGTCAGAGTAACCTGTATTTCTGAAGAGATACAAAGTAGAGGCATATATATAAATAAATATGTATATAGCAACTTGGCTGGCACACTACGGTTAACAGCCAAACTTTTATGAAAGTGGCCAGGACCTATGTTTTACCGCTGATGTGAAGGATGATTACAGTAAAGCGAGGGCACTTTAAACATTTGTTTCCATTTGAAAGGTATGGCTACCTTGAGTGATATAATGTGCCCACTACAACCTTTATTCGAGTAGGTCATTGTGCAACTAACTGGAAGAAAAGACTGATTTCCCCTTAAAGTGCTCCCTTATAGTAGATGGGGACAAACGGAGACAGTTTATCGGGATCAACAGGAAGCAATTGGAGCAGGTCTGGGCAAGGTCACTGCATTGCCCTTCCTGCTGACTGGAAGAGTGTGTATGGGAGAGGTATTTATAGCCTGTGCAGCAACGGAGTACCAGCAGTAGCATGGATTGCAGGCTTCCAGCGTTAGCAGCATCTACATGTGTAAGCAGCCTGCCAGCAATGCCAGATGCTTGCTTTTTGTAACCGAGTGGTGAGATCAGAAAGGGGGGAAAGCAATCCCCCTCTCCCAGCAGGTGGGGCCTGATCCAGAAGGAGAAGAAGTGGTCCCCCCACAAGCATGTGGGGTTGATTGGGGGTGGGGACTGTGGGCAGCATGGAGCATGAAAGGGAGATGAACCCATCTGGAGACAGGAGACCCTTTTCCACATGTGAGTAGCAGGGTTGTCAGGGGACAAACCTGCCCTGTGCAGCGCAATGAGCATTAAGGACTGGGGAGGCAGGACAGGAATTAATTGACGTTATGTGTGCTGTTACAACACGAGCTGTGTCAGCAGCAGTTCGGAAGTTACAGGGTGTTACAGGACAAGCAGAACAAGATCACAGGAATGAGGGACCACAGGAGGCAGAGTAGGAGACTGGCAAGAGACCCAACCACTGCTGGTGGGGGCGAGTTGGAATGACACAAACAAACACACACTTTTAATTGTTCCCACTAAAGACAAGCCCGTGTTAATAGATGCAAATAATATGAAGTAGAAAAAAATGGTTTTCAAAAAATACCCATTTAACCTTTATGCCGCTGGCTTATGTGACGCTTTGGAATGTGATAATGTTCCTCTGAAGTGCTAATAACCCATTAAATGACACCCCTTTAAAACTGATTTACAGTACCTGGCACAGGTGTCAGCACTGGATGTGCATTGTTTTTGGCTTACAGATCAGGTACATGACAGTGAAGCAGCTAATATTCTGTGCAATTAGTATTTTGTATAATGTAATTATTTTACATATTTAATGAAGCCCAAAATATCTATACAGAACAGTAGCACAGAGTATACCATATTCCTATTAAGTTATGATTAATTGTAAGTATATTGAAAACAGATTTTGAGGGCACATATTTAAAGTGGCTACACATGCAAAATATGTGTTCGGCATATCCTTTTATCCCTGCAATATGAACATCTGCCCATAAAAATGGTTAACTGTGTGCTCAAGTACCATTTATTGTGTAAGAGACTGTTTTGGGGGGCACAAATGCATTATATAATGGACTCACAGACATCAGTGGGAAGAGTGTTTTTGTAAGGGCCGCGTGAGATCTACAGGATTTGAGTTCATAGGTTAGAAAACCTTCATATTTTCAAAGACAGACACAATGATTGTGGCCATAAACCATGGATCTGTGCTCCCAAAACAATCATTTTCACCACAAACGTCCCTTGGATGCATCACTAGGATTTTGACCTTACTAAGGACTGTAAGATTTGACCCTACAGCATTTGGGTCTATTCTTCCTCACATATGCAAACATAACTCCTATAAGCACCAACAGAATTTATATGTGCACTGCTAGGGGAAGAAACCCAGTAATATCCATGCAAGCTGAATTCAGCTGTAAAGAATCCTAATTTTCTTCTCTGAATACCCTAATTTTCTCCCTCTGTATTGTGTGTTCAGCTTTTTTCTTTTCGCTACCTATGAATTTTTTTCTCTCTCTTAAAATGAAAGAAATCTAGAGATGCAGAATGCACTGTAGCTTGAAAGTACATCTCTTTTGCTGGTAGTTACATTATGTTATTTTACATAAATGTAATTCTGGGTTTTATATATGCTTAGTGAAATATCTGTGAATTATCATGACAAAAATTATGCGTCATAATGCATCATACCAACCTATACTGCACTAAATGTTTATCTTGAACCCTTTGCATGCAATGAAACCAAAGAATACCAACACTGATAAAACCCTGAGCCTTTTCAAAGATACATACTTTGTTTAAATATTCACCCTCAGGAAGCAGACTCTAGAATTTATTTTTCACTTCTTACTTCCACCAATTCATAAAATCCTATTTGCTTGCTTAAATGTGCAGCTACAAGTATTCATACATCTACTCTGCATAATCCGTGGGATACTAGATATAAATTACAGAAAGACAACGAACAGAAAGGCATGCAATCCTCCATGGTATTCACTAATGGCTGCTTGTGACAAGCCAGTGTCAGCCTTAATTTACTATTTTTTCTTGGGATGGTTCCTGCTTACTCAGTGGGAGGTTTTTAAGATTGCTAGGGAGGACTCATGAGTGGTGGCAACAGTGAGATGACTTATTTGTCAAATCTGATGCAAAACTGACAGAGAGACTTACAAAATCCTAGAAGTGTCCCTCTACTTTAATTATTTATATTAAAAGAAAAGTGTCACCTCAAAATAAATGACCCAATCTAATACCCTCAGCAGACTGTACTCAATAGAGGACATCCAGTTCATAAGAGCACTACTGAATTAATAATGAATGAACACTTTACTAAACTGCACGAAGACATTCCTGAATACTCAAAATAAAAAAACAAACAGTCCCAAATCATAAGGTTCCTTCTCTTTGGGATTATTGAAGGTGGATTACTCATGACCATATACTGGGCAAAATTGGGCCACCCTTCCTCACACTGAATAGTACCTAGTACACACAGAGTCCTATTGATTTCAAGAGGACTCCTGCTTGTGTAGTATGGATGAATAAGAACGGTAACACTGGGTCATTATAAATCACTGGAAACCCTTTCCAGTCCATTCATTTTAGAAATAATATTAAAACATTCACTCTATAACTTTTAATCTGTAGCTCTCAAAATGTTTTACAAGGAGGTAAATATCATTACCCTTGATGTAGATATGGAGGCATGGAATGGTGATGTAGTTTGCACAGAGATAATCAGTGGCTGAGCCGTGAATGGAATCCAGATCTCCGGACTCCCATTCCAAGACCCTATGGGGCTGTTTCTTTTATGAACAAATATTGTTTTTTATTCTTTGTTAATTCTATTGCTAATTCCACAGAGAAGAGAAACTGCAGAACCAGCCAAGAAATGAAAGATGCTAAAAAGACAAAAGACGTTCTTTTCTTGTTGGGGATCTCTCAGCTGTGCTGCTGGGGCTGTCTGCATTTGTGGGCACTATTCATTCTACTCCGGTGTATTATTGATTCTGTGCCTGTCGATTATATGTAAAATCATATTTCTACAGCATCTATTATTTTATCTCGGATTCTTAACATTAGTATTATTCTGGCCAATTTCTGACATGCTCCTATGCTACCAACGTGTCGACTGACATTTTTAATAAACTTTAGAGCCGTGGATTAGCACTGAATGCCAAGCACCACAATTAGAATTGCTGATGTTATGCAGGAACACTGTTTTTTAATATAAAAAACTCTTGTCTTCTTATTGCCACAAAATTCAGCACTTGTTTCTGTTGTATTTGATCATTTTTGTTGCAAAATTTCCATACTCTGAGGATCCTTATGTGTATATGAACCATTTAAACGGAGAAGGAAAGGTAACATAAATAAAACTGACAACTGTAAATGAAATGCAATTTCCTTTTCACTTCTCTTAAAAAGTGAGGTAGATTATTTTGCCTCCACTTGTGTTTGTCTTGAGGATAAAATAAATATTGTTTTAATGAATCACAATGAACACCTCTATAATCTAGGATTTCCATAAAAACAAATTAAAAAATTGTATCCCATCACCCAGACAAATGATCTCTTATTAGCATGCACAAAGAATAGTTTGCCATCTCTACATGTTTGGATTATAGAATACACAGTTTTCAACGGAACAAAGGCACTCATCAAATCCACATTAGATTACTGCAGAAAAGTGACTAATTTTAGTGAAAGAAAAGCAATTCAATATCCTTGGAGCAAGGATAACCAAACTTGTGATACTCAGGAACACACTATTAACTTTCCAAGAGCCTTTGGAGGCATAGTTACATGTACATTCACATAGAAGTGTAATAAAAATAATAATTGCGCACCCTTGAAAAATTACTATATTATAATATAGTAAAGACCTAAAACAAAACAGCTTGCACTAGTGATATGGTTGTATTTTGGAATACTGGTATAGAATTTTATATTCCTGGGTTGCTGGTTTTTTTGGTTTATATTATCCATTATGCTTATGAATAATTGGCTAACATTTAAAACACATGCAATTGTGAAAAATCCCATGGGCCAAAATGGGTGCTTAGCTGCTACAGAATCAGAAAGAATGAGAAAGAACCTCCCTTCTTATGCTTCCATGCAAAAACCAGGTATATCTGCAGTCCAGGTGTTTCTAAGTCCCTACTTGTACTCGAGGGCAGTGGTTCTCAAAGCCGGTTCACTGCTTGTTCAGGGAAAGCCCCTGGCGGGCCGGGCCGGTTTGTTTGTCTGCCGCATCCACAGGTTCGGCCAATCACAGCTCCCCCGGCCACGATTCACCACTCCAGGCCAATGGGGGCTGCGGGAAGCAGTATGGGCCGAGGGATGTGCTGGCCGCCCTTCCCACAGCTCACATTGGCCTGGAGCAGTGAACCGCGGCCAGTGGGAGCCGCAATAGGCCAAAGCTGCGGACGCGGCAGGTAAACAAACTGGCCTGGCCCGCCAGGGGCTTTCCCTGAACAAGTGGCAGACCGGCTTTGAGAACCACTGCTCTAGGACACTAGCCCCCCTAGAAGGATAAGGTAGGAGTAGCAGGAGGAGGTGTGGATGTGACTAGGCAAACAGGGCACTACATGTAGTCAGTTCCTTGCTGCCTCCAATGATGGTTATGCCCCTTAGTAATGTCTACATTACTGGCTAAATCGGCACTGCTGCGATTGATGCAACGGTGTTGATTTGGCAGGTCTGGTTAAGACATACTAAGTTGACGGTAGAGCATTCTCCCGTCAACATCTGTACTCCACCTTTCCAAGAGGCAGCAGCTATGTCAATGGACAATGTCCCCTTCTGGCTGGATAAGGCAGCTTTCTGAGGCCAAAATGGTACAAAATTGCTATAACATGCTGGAAGTTCTGGGCCAATGTCTTTCTACCACTGCTCAGTAATTTAAACCAATATACTGTTATATAACATTTATTTCTGTAAAGCATTTTAGTTTGCATGAAAGGCGCTACATCAAATACATTTGTATTGCACTGTATTTATGAGATTGAAAGTTGGCTGTCTGGAAAAGGGGTTGTTTTATTTATAAGGGAGCAAAATTAAAAGATGTAGGGAAAGACAAGCAAGCCTGTCTTTGGACCCATAAATTAGTCCTATACTATACTGTAAACCAAAACCTTGTGTATCTTTCTTGGAAAAGATGTCACATTAACGGTTTATAAGTTATCTTTATACAAAGATACTTGTATTTAACCTCTAAGAACTAATACATTGCAACCCTAATAATCTGTTTTATAAGTAAGAAGATGTGTAGATTTACTTCATGTTTATAACAACTCAGCATCTTTACATAGTATACAAAATAATCCTAATGAATGTGGACATCTGTGATCTGTTAATGCAGCAAACTTTAAAATATTTATGGTCTTAATTGCTGCTAATTTTTGATAGGGCATCTACTATATATGCCTCACAGAAATCAATGTAAAAATATAACATTAAACCTAGTTGATGGCTGAAGTCAGCACAAACCCAAAGTCATCTCAAACAGATTTAAAATTCCTTCTGTGAATTTTATTCTATCATCTGAAAACATGACATTTCAATAAACAATAATAAGTAATAAATAGTCATTCTACGGGAACATTGTGAACTGTAAAGGCTTGATAAACCATTAAAAACTTACATAAAAAGATACAAAGTTTTTAATTATCTGCAACTGTTATAACTGATATCAGCTTATTAAGGTGATTTTAAATAACTCAGCAATGTAACTTTACAATAAAAGCTGAAAAAATGTGTCTGTTACAGAAGCTATTTTAAAAAAATCTGCTGTTTCATTCCTACCTCCTTCTCAAAAACAAACATTTGTGTCTCCATCAACATATATCTATTCTTATTTATATATACTATAGAGATATAGATGTTGAGGTTAAAGTTGTAACTAGCTTTCTATAATTAAACCAATTCTTCCACTCCCTCACCTTTTTACCTGAACTTTCTCATGCAGGTTCTCTAGAGACCACACCCCTCCCACCCCAAATACTGAGATTAATCAGGCATGATATTTTGGAGACAAACATTTGAAAGCCAGGAAATTCAGAATCAAGATTCTGCAAAGAAGCTTCATCTCTGCTCTTGTATTAACTCCCATCTTCTCCCTATTTATTAGGAATCTCAGCAAGACTATGTGTTCAGAGAGGACTAGAAACTGACCAAATATCCAGATTTTGGTTTCTTCAAAATAAGAAACTGTTGACTTTTTCTTGTAACATTGCCAGCATATCAAAAGAAGCTATTGTTAATCAGCAACCATGGTGACTATGTGATGAGATATTCAAATATTTATCATATTGTAAAATGGTAGCATGCTAGAAAATACTTTTATTAGGTCTGTACGTTCTTGTTATTTCAGCAATCTGAAGGTTTTTACAATGAAATCCTGAAGTCCACATTGAGATTTAATTCATTGCTTACTCAAGCAAAAATCCATTGACATCAGTGGTCATTCTGACTGATGAAGAATTGAACTACTAAGGGCTCCAGGAGTTGTCCCATCATTTATGAGGGCCCATATCGTCTAGTGCCTAAGGGTGACTTGCTGAATTTGCCAGTAGCGGATGACCCCAGCATAGGGAGATTCTCAAGTGTCACACTGTCACTGTTGCATCTCCTATGCCAGTTCCCATTCCTACAGTCGGTACAGGGGGGTTGGTTGTGAGAAACGAGTCCTAACCGGGACTCTCCTGTTCCCTAATAATCCCCAACTGCTTTAATGGCCCTTACAGCAGCATGAACCTGGGGGACTGGCCTATCATAGAGTGTCTCAGCAGAGGAGTACAAAGATGGCTAGTGCACCCTGGTCTTGACTCAGTATGATTTATTACTTTATAATTACTCACAGGAAGTTTGGGATTACCATAATCTTTAGCTGAGAAAATATGCTAAACACCTTCTTCCCCACACTCTGTTTCACAGTACACTCAGCCCCAAAAGAAACAAAAAATAAAATTATTTTCAGACTATTTAATCTCTGTTATTGTGATATCTTCTAGTTCATTAAAAAAAATATCAAGGAAAAGCCCTAGAAATTGAAGCCTAGGTCAAACCGTAGGTCAAATATGAAGTGGATTATCATATTGAATGTTCACCTGTGTTATCCTGCCAATGCCTGTGTTATCCTGTCAACTCAGGCAGACAGAGTCTATACAGAAAGCAGTCTTCTTGTCTCATGCACTACCATGATGGCATCACTCGCATGTGCTGCTCTCTGAAGAGTCTGTGAGCATGCACTTTCCCATGCCTTGCAAAAGGGTGCTTAGCAGTGACCCAGTAACAGAGTTGGAACTGAAATTAAAGTTCAAGCAGCAAGAAAGCATACGCACAGAGAGGAGGAGGAGGGAGTCTGAGCCTGTACACATTTGGTATGGTTTCTCTACTACTGGACAGTCAGATACCTTGTTCTAATTTAAGGTTTTACCCAACTTCTACTGAAGTCAGTGGGACGCTTTGCACTGACTTAAATGAAGTTGAATTGGGCCTCAGTTCTGCAAGGTGCGTACATAATGGCAGGATTCTTGGTAAGTGGGAAATCTTTTGGATAAGGGAGGTAACTAGTGCTAGGAGGGAAGATACAGTGCATGTGTTAAATAGGAGTGGGGAGGAGAACAGAGATCTACTGAATATCAGTCCTTTAGTGGTACATAACCCTAAAGGTTAGAAGAATGATATACTGATAAAAGGTGATGTGCCCCCTTAATTCATTGTAAATGAAGACATTTATCCCACTGCCTTATATAGCTTGGAATTTACTGGAATTTTACTTTATGTAAAATTAAGTATTCCTTATTATTCTATTTGCATTTTTAAAAAATCCACAAATGATCATGGACGAAATTTAAAATAATTCAGCAAAGTGTGTTTAATTAAAATATGAACAGACAAAATGTTCTGCAAATATAACTAGTACTCTTGTTAGTCTGCTGGATGCAACTGTTAGTAGAATAGATGCTAATGATGAATCTAAGCCATATTTTGGATATTAAACTTTCTGACTTTGTGAAATAATGAAAAATAATCATCCAACATAAAAAAGTGTCCTTGTAAAAATTTTATAGTATTCTAATAATAGCTTCAAATGCTTCCTCATATCTACTGTTTTGGAGCTCAGAACTTTTTAAAATAAGAGTGTGGACCCAGTACAGAAGAAAACGTAAAAGTCAAGAAAATGCGGAGAGAAATGTATGAGGGTATGTGTACTGTTTTTTTTTTTAAACTGTAGCAGGAGGCCAAACAAGGAAGGAGGCTGGGGAAGATTACATACAGCAGCTCTGCAATGAAGCAGCAAGGCTGAGTAGCTTTAGGGATAATACTGTTTTCCTTATACTGATAAAGTTCCTTGTTCAGTTTTAAATGAAAGTGATGCTCTACCATTGTCACATGACAGAATATAGCAGAAATTATATGAAGAAATGGGTCTGAACCAAAACACCAGATATTACTATGTCCAAACTGTGGGGAAGTTCAGATCTGAATCCAAATCCGGACTGAAAATTTACAGCTGGCTTCTCTCTCTCTAATAGCTGAATGAAACCTCTGGATTTGAACATCCCTAAGTGTTGGGGAAGATTAGATCTAAATCTGGACTGTTTTGCTTGTATTCATTTTTAGTTAAATGCTATTGGATACATTGGTGTAAATCTGACAATTTTTTTGACTTCACTGAACGATTTCCACATTAGAGCTGGTAAAAAATAGTTAAAAATTCACTGGAATGTTCATAATTGAAGATTTCTTGGGAGAGGGTTTTGTTGGAAAATAATTTTTCCTATGAAAAAAGTAGTCAAAAATTCAAATTTCAGAAAATTTCAACTGTCTCTACTTAACGCTGACATGGGTGCAAACAAGAACACAATTTGGTCTATAGTCTACACCAGTGGCTCTCAAACTTTTTTACTGGTGACCCCTTTCAGATAGCAAGTCTCTGAGTGCCACCCCCCTTATAAATTAAGAACACTTTTTTATATATTTAACACCATTATAAATGCTGGAGGCAAAGCGGAGTTTGGGGCGGAGGTTGACAGCTCACGACCCCCCATGTAATAACCTCACAATCCCCTGAGGGGTCCCAACCCCCAGTTTGAGAACCCCCGGTCTACATTGTCCTTTAGCGCTCAGAACTTCTACTGATACCAGTGAACTAACATCAACACTACTAATATCATTTGGAATTCCGTTTGTGGAAGGACTATAGAATAGGTTCCTCAATGTGTAAAACTTCATGGACAGTGGATCAGAACTCAAAAGGAGTCATTTTCAATTACAGTAAATAGGAGGTGCATATTGAAAAATGCTGCAGCAACTCCTGTGCCCCCAAAAAACTAAGGCCCAAATTGTGAATCCCCTGTTCACAACAGTGAGCATTAACTCACAAGAGTAGCCTCATTGAAATCAATGGAGCTACTCCTGTGAGCAACCAGTGTGAACAGGGAGTGACAGTATTCACAAATCTAGTACGGGCTCAGTTGTCTAAGCTTGATATTCACATTTGCTCATTGCAATGCAGGTTTTAGCCAGTACAACCTGTGTTCATGGATATTTACAGTTGCACTCATGCCCTTTTTTGAAGGTTTAGCCTGAAAAGAAAGTTATTGGGAAACAGTAGAATGAGGTTCCGGAACATAATAGTGATAAGCAACTTTGGCTAAGATTAAACTAGAGAGGTGATAATGGTATGAAGCTGAAAAGGGAAGGTGTGAAGAATTGAGGGTGAGAAAAAGGCAAAAAAGGAGAGAAGTTTTAAAAACAAGGGAAATGACTTCATGGCAATTCTGCCTGTCTTTGTTTTCCTCCTTAATCCTATAACACTTACAAGCCATTGCTCTCAACATTATGGTTTTATCTACTAGGAAGCTATTGTTATCCCTTTTGACCGGCGCCAAGTATTCTATGTCTTGTCTGATATTTCCGTGAGGAGGAGAAATTGATGACAGAGTTAGGTATTTCTTTGTGACAATCTGGTTTACTTACAAAGAATGTACGTAAAGTCTGTTCCCCAGAACACAGCATTAATTAAACAACAGCAGGCAGTTTCTTTGCTCACAGTTCGAAGCGTCTTTCCAGCTAGCACTCTGCTCAAAAAGCTCTCTCCCTCTTCACTTTCTCTCAGGGTCACATTTCCACTAGCTGTCTGATTGACTTTTTCTCTCTGCTTGTTGTCTGGCTGCTTCTGCTTTCAGACACAAACATGTCCATCAAACAATATCCCAAAAAACTCTTCCTTCTGTATAGCTCAGTTTCTTACCTGTCTAGCATGTGACTTGTCTTTTGGATGGTGATTCCTATTGTTTTAGCTATCTTACTCCAAAAAGGAGCTTAACTATTTGTTACATTCATCCTGAATGAAGGGCAGCTGTTAGGCCCACCAGCTTCAGTGAGGTTTTAGCCAACCTCCACCATAACACTATGATGCAAAAGAGCTGTCAGTCAAGTCCAGCAAAAACACCAGCCTTCCCACTTCTACTTCAAACAAGAAATTTCTAGTAAAAAAAAAAAGTATTGAGAAAATAAAGGGCTCACAACTTAAAAAAACACCTTAGAGGAGTGGTTGGATGAACTAGGATGGGAAAAGAAGACTACTCGAGAGAATTACCATTAAGTTACTCACTCCCATGCCCTTCACCAATATCTTCACTTTTCCTCATCCTGTAGGACATTGTGCTAAGTCGATGTAACAAGCAGTAAGGAAGATTATTTCTCTCACAGTTGCCACGAGCACAGCCCTCATCCAAAGGCTCTTTCTTCCACTCATCTCCCCGCCCTCAAAAGACTAGATATGCCTTTATACAGTGTAGTGTGCATGTCTGAAGCATCTATGGGAAAGGATCCTAAGGGAACCAGAGCACATATTATTTTCTGAAGTCTTGCATTGTAGAGTAAGATCCCCACCAGATGCCCAAAACTAACAGCATGGAAAAAGAAGAGCTCGACAGATACAGTAAACATGGTTAAGAAGATTTATGTCTTTCCACTGAAACAAGAACCAGCGACACAATATTCTTCCCATCTGAGACAACTCCAGGGGTACAGCAGGGCTGTTCTTAAGGAGTCTGACAAACTGGCAAAACTGAGCACCTGTTATATAAAATTTTCAGCAGAGAAAAAGGCATCAACATTCAATCCCAATTCATTCAGACGGACAAGTGTCAGTGGGGAAACACTAGGCATCTACAACTTTCAGAAAAGCTGGGCTGTCACTCCATGAGATTGATTTGCAGTATATAGGGATTGAATATCAAAACAAGTCAATGTTATTTATCTATTTTAGGCAGCTATAGCACGCCCATCACATAGCATCTGGACATCTCCATTCTGGTGACATATATCAAATAAGGCTGCTATCTTTAATTTATGAAGGAATAACAATCCAGCTCATCAAGCTGTTAATAAGATCAGTGACATAATATACTCGGGCCTGCTTCTATAAACGCTTTGTGACTGGAACGTCTACTCACTCCACTGGGATGGGTCTGTAGGATCAAGGCTTATGTCAGGGTCTCTGGGGTGCTACTTGTTTGCTAAGAGCTTTCAATTGGCTACATTTTTTAAATTAACTTATTTTATTCTTTCAATTACAAGAGGTTTGATCAAACACCAATTGCATTTGAAACAAAGAAAGGTGAATGAAAAGCAGGAAGGGGAATAAATAAACACATAAATAAAAAATAAAAGTTCATGGTTATCCCTGGTTTCTTACAAATTAGTCTTATATCCTGAAATGACAATAGACAGTCTTGAAAAAAACATGTTCCCAAGGACATTTAGACCATGTAGGGTCTAAATCTCCTTTTCTGTGTTTATTTATTTATTGTTTCCTTTTCTCCTTCCTGCCTTCCATTGAGCTCTTCATATTTCCACTGTGGTAAGTGGTTTGTCATGATCAAATATCTGTTATATGAAAATATATGTCAAGGAGATGGGGTTGCTGTGGGTTCTGTCCCATTAAGCCACAGATTTCAGAGTCTCCAAAGGCGAAAAAGGGCATCCATGCAGATCCTCTGCTACCCAGGTTCACCATATCCTGGGGCTCCCCCTACTCAGAGGTTTGGGTTTTGGTCTGTGCAAAGGACATGGCAGTGGTTCGTATATGAACCAAATCACTTTGCCCATTCTCAGTTGACACAATGTTGACTCTGCCCATTCACCATTGTGTGTATTTTAAGCATGGTTTTTAATTTCTCTTCTTTCCCAATAATTGCTCTAGGTACATCAGAATCTATAGGGTGCATTATTATCTCTAAGCTTGGGCACATTTAAAAATGCTTGCTTCATGAGGCCCGTTTTCCATTTCCTGCTTGATATTAATGCAGTTATGTTAAGGAATGAACACCCGCATCTCCCTTTTTCCTCCCTGCCCCCAGTATGTTTGGAAATGATGAATCTAAATGACGTTCTTCCCGCAGAAACCACAAGGTAAATGTAACAAGTAATCAATCTACTGAACAGCAATCAGGCAACCACTTAACGAACATACTACATAACCAAAATAATTAATCTAAGCGCTGACCTGAATAGCAATTAATATAATCAGCTTCAACTGGCATGCTTACTGTACATTACTTTGTTTCTTAGTTGTCTTAGTTAGGATGTCATATGCAGTATAAATATGTTGGCCCATTTTGAAGAATACTAATTTTAGGAGGAAAAGGTGACACAAATGTTTATGCAGAGCAGGTTGTTTGTTCCTTTGTGTTCAGACTAAAGCAAAACACAATGTCAATGTCAAAGCAGAACAAAAAGGACAAGTGCTCTGAAACTAGACTTCTAACCACAAAACAGCAGACAAGCCATTGTGGTCTGTGAACATAAAATGGGAGATTAATGGTGGGGAAAGCTTTTGCTTAGCCACAGTCTCAACACAGGCAGATGCACATTTTTTTCCTTTTTTAATTAAAGGGACCCTGTCATTTTAAGAATCATAGGTCAGCTCTTCAGCTGACATAAATCAGCCTAGCTCTGTTCATTTCAATGGAGTTATACCAGCTGAGGATCAGCTGCATAGATTTTGAAAAAGAGACTGCAAATGTCCTGTTCTGAATGATATAGTAATACCTTGGATTTTTAAAAGTGAGCAATTTCAAAAGTCTACCTTACTTTTCACTACGATTGGACAATAAAAGCAGTTTCTTTTTTTGTTCTCCTGCATTAGCAGGCACAGGAGTGTTTGTATTGCGTGAAATGCAGAGGGTTCCTTAAATATGAACAAAAACACAGTTTCCATGAGTATTAAAAATAGAAACAATAACCCATGGAAACGTGTTGCTTCTATTGATCTTAACTTTTATAAAACCTTTGTTTTCAGAAAATCTAAATACTGGCATGAAATCAACCAGACAGCGATCTTTAAAACAACACAAAACAAACAACATGTTGCAGAGCAAAGTTCCTCCTTCCATGAGTTTATGCAACTCTCACTGCCTTCCAATGTTGGATGCATTCAAGAATGGGATTTACTTCACTGCGCTTGTTTCTTAAGCTTGTCTCTATATTTGAAGGTGAAGAAAAAAAGAATCCCTTGCCTTTTCCTTCCTGAAAGCTGGTAATAGTTGGCAATGGGCAGACACTCCCGAGGGGAAACTGGATGAATGTTCTTCGTAACAGTATTCTCAACTTACAATGAAAATTCATGTCATGTGGTCCATTATAACCATGGTTTTAAATCCAAGTTCACCTGAAGCATAATATACCAGTTTGATACTGTACATGATAGGGCAGACCTGGCCCAAGGGCCAAGAAATCTGACGGGTACACCTTGAGGAGTCACATTTCAATGGAAAATCAATTATTAATAACAACCTCAATCACTCACAAAGAAAGAAACAGCAGAAATTGTATGGTGACTAGAGGAGAGAGCATCTGGAGACTGAAAGAGGATCACAGGACAGTCCTCCAGCACAAACAAAATAATAAAGCCCACACATCACCTTAGATATTTTTCATTACAATTATTTTTTCTTGTATCTCAGAGCCTCTCTCTTTTCTTTCTACACTCATATTCTCTTTCCTCACTCTCAAATCGCCCTCCCCTCTTCTCCACAGCTTCAGAGCACTCCCCTTCCTTCTCTTTCACTCAGCCTAAAAAAAAATTCTGTTTTCCTCTTCTCCACATGGCATGACAGACTAATTTCCTTCCCTCCTACTTCTCAGCCATAGCAAGACTCCCTCCCACACTCCCTTTGTGTTAGTCTCATCCACCTGTTAAATTCTGTTGTGACCCAGACTGTAAGCTCTTTGGGGCAAGGACTATCTTTGTAATTAAGTGTTTACACAAACTTAGCACAGTGGGACCTGGATCCTTGACTGAGGCCCTTAGTTTTTTTACTTGTATTATTACTGAAATAGTAAATAACAATAATAATAATAATGGTAACAAGTGTAAATCTGGAGTAGCTTTACTTAGTGGTGTTCTAAATTTATATTATGAAAGCAAATGAGAACAGAATGTGAACCTGAATAACTAGAAAATAATACTTACTGATCCAAAAGGCAGTTTCAAGCCATAAAGGATAAAACTAAGAATTGTAACAGTTCCTTAATCCATTTATCTAGTTCCAAGGAACGTCTATATTTCAAACATAGTTACAATTGTGAGGAACTAATGAAGTATGTGTTGTAAAGATTTCAGATATCAATTAATAACATGTATGAACAAAAGTTGAAAATATAATTTATGTTTATAATAGGGTTGTTTAGATTTTATAAGCACATGCTTATTTATCTGGAGAGGCTGCACATGCCTGCTTGATGTCTACAGCTTTTGAAATGGAAGAGGTGGAAGCTCCTTCATCTCTGGCCCAGATCATCTTAGGTTTGTACCCAGTGAGAACACTGCTATGGAGAATGGCACTACAGGTCAGGGAGGAGGTGCTGAAATGAGGTACTTTCCTTCAGCTGAGAAGTGAAAGGGAGGTCCCATGTCCAACTCTAGGGACAGCTCAGGAGAAAAAAAAAACTCCTATGACAATATGAAAAAAAGTATGCAACAACTCTTGTATCCTGGTCAACATCCCTCCCCCTCATTGAAACAGGCTCTAGAGGGTGAAGCTGTGTGTGAGCTATTCAGGAGTGCATGATGATTGCTTCATTTCTTTACACATTATGGGCCAAATAAAGGTAACCTAATGGAGGGGAGAAGAGAAGGCACAGGGAGTTTATATGCCAGTGCTGCATAATTTGGCTAAGAGTCCAGCCTAGCATTGAATGAGCTGGAGACTGTGCCACCTGTTTCAGTGGCCCCAGTGGGGTTGTAGTTAGGCAGGGCCATGGTTCCTGAGATGAGAAAAGTACTGACAGACCTCATATACTTTGAGGTCAGAAGGAACCATTGTGATCATCGAGTCCAGGGGTCAGCAACCTTTCAGAAGTGGTGTGCCGAGTCTTCATTTATTCACTCTGATTTAAGGTTTTGCGTGCCAGTAATACATTTTAATGTTTTTAGAAGGTCTCTTTCTAGAAGTCTGTAATATATAACTAAACTATTGTTGTATGTAAAGTAAATAAGGTTTTTAAAACATAAGAAACTTCATTTAAAATTAAATTAAAATGCAGAGCCCCCCGGACCAGTGGCCAGGACCTGGGCAGCATGAGTGCCACTGAAAATCAGCTCACATGCCATAGGTTGCCTCCCCCTGATCTAGTCTGACCTCCTACACATTGCAGGCCACAGAACTTCACCCACTCACTCCTGTAATAGATTGCTAACCTCTGGCTGAGTTACTGAAGTCCTCAAATCAAAGCCTTCAACTACAGAGAAATCACCATTCCTACTAGTGTAAACCTGCAAGTGACCTAGGCCCATGCTGCAGAGGACAGAGGCAAAGAACCCCAGGGTCTCGGCCAATCTGACCCAGGATAAATTTCTTCCTGTCACCAAATATGGTGATCAGTTAGACCCTGAGCACATGGGCAAGATCTGCCAGGCAGGTACTTGGGAAATAATTCTTTGTAGTAACTCTGAGCCCTCCCCATCTAGTGTCTGGGGATTTCTGCTACTGGCAGTTGTTGATAGGCCATATGTCTAGGCAGTCGTGTTATACCATCCCCTCCATAAACGTAACTGACTTCAAAATTGAGTTTGATACGTTTTTTGATCCCACTGCACTCCTTGGAAGGCTGTTCCAGAACTTCATTCCTCTGCTGGTTAGAAACCTTTGTCTAATTTCAAGCCTAAGCTTATTGATGGCCAGTTTATAGCCATTTGTTCTTGGGTACACACAGCTGCTGAACTTAAATAACTTCTTTCCCGACAGGGTATTTATCCCTCTGATGTATTTATAGAGAGCAATAATATCTCTCCTCAGCCTTCTTTTGGTTAGGCTAAACAAGCTAAGCTCTTTGAGTCTTCTCTCATAAGATAGGTTTTCCACTCCTCTCATCATCTTTGTTGCCTTTCTCTGCACTTATTCCAGTTTGAATTTATCTTTCACAAACATGGGAGACCAGAACTGCACACAGTATTCCAGATGAGGTCTCACCAGTGCCTTGTATAATATCTTGCCTGATCCATCCTAGGACTGCTTTAGCCTTGTTCATGGCTGCCTCACACTGACGGCTCATAGTCATCCTGTGACCAAGGCCTTTCTCTTCCTTTGTCACTTCCAACTGATAAATTGCCAGCTAACAGCAAAAAATCTTGTTGTTAGTCGCTAAATGCATGATCTTGCACTTTTCATTCCATTTCTATTACTCCAGTGTACAAGGTATCCAGATCTTCTTGTATGATATTCCGGTCCCCCTCCGCATTGGCTATACCCCCCAACTTTGTGTCATTTGAACATTTTATTACCACACTCTCACTTTTTGTGCCAAGATCAATAAAAAAATGTTAAATAAAATTGGTGCCAAAACCGATCCCTGAGGAACTCCACTGGTAACCTCTCTCTAGCCTGACAGTACAACCTCCTGCAGTCACGCATTTAACCAGTCCCTTATACACTTTTTAATTCTCATATTAATCTCAGTCTTCTTCAATGTAACTAATAATTTCCCATGTGGAACTGTATCAAATGTTTTACTGAAATCTGGGCAGATTAGATCTACTGCATTTCCTTTGTCTAAAAATCAAAGAAGATCAGGTTGGTCTGGCACAATCTACCTTTATAAAACCATCTTGTATTTTATCCCAATTACCGTTCACCTCTATGGCCTTAACTATTTGCTCTTTCCAAACTCTGTAATGTAGACCAGACCAAAGTCCCATAGGAACGTAGGCACTTTCAAGGCACCATTATTAGGATGGGGCAGCTCCTCCAAGAGTTCAGCCAGAACCATGCCCTATGTTTGCCAGGTCTCCAACTTTTAAAAATCTGTTACAGTATGAGTAAATATATTTTAATAAATTGAAAAAAAAACTTTTTCAATGAAAATAAATGTTTAATCTCAAGATTTCTGTGTGATTCTGTGAATCTAACATTGTTGCATTGATTTATTTTACAAGGACATCAACATTTTACTACCGCTTTAGAATTAGAAAATGAAACTAACCTGAAATGTATTTGAAATTGAGCAGTCTATTTTTATTATCCACATTGAATAAAAAGCAAAATGGAAACATAAATCATATTGTAAAGTAAATTAGATTAAAAACAATTCTTTCATTAATCATCGTGGATTATACGTAAATAATTTTAAAAATATATTAATATGACATTGACAGTATCCCTTGAATTTTAAAGTAAAAATCATTTATTTTCCCCAACAAAGATGGCTTGTATATTTGCTTGAATGAGGAAAATATGCTTTTTGTATGAATTGAAATGGTAAATTATGTATGCTCAATTAATCTAGACAAACTATTGCATACAGTTTGCTTAAGGCTGTTGATTCATTAGATGCAGGTGCATATTACAGGCGCAGCTGATAATTAAAACCCTCAAATGTGCAGCAATATATTTAAATCTAACAAATTGTTCACAAAATGTTCAGTTTCTAAAATGAAGATTTACAAAGCCTGTCAGTTAAAGAAATTCCTTGTGGCCTATAGTTAATTATTAAAAATACAAGGAGGTGCTGGGTATTTCCTTGTATATGTAATGGTAGATGATGTAGTCAATACACAATAAATCTTTTATTTACTATTTGCCTTAATAAAGCTCTATCAATATCAGTGGAGTGGGGGGGGGGAAAGAAGGTAGGACTTTATTAGTAAAACTGCTTGATACCAAGCACTTTTTCTTAGGCACAGTATGCATAATTTTTGCCAGAATCCAAAATGAAACCTTTAAAAATCTCAGTACTGTATACTAGCTCTCTAGGAACCATCACACAAAGTATCCTGTACTAACTGTTTTAGATGCTGGTACAGGCTTAACCTTTCCTGCAACAGCAGTGAAAATATTTTTTTGATTCGGGGAAAAAAAAAACAACCCACAGATTTCTTCCTCAAAACATTCCAAAAAACAATAATATGACCTTTTGCAGGATGGCACAGAAAATTAGAGAGAGAATGGATCCTTCAAAACAATGAATCAGTGGAGAAAACTGAAAAAGAATTTTTAAGTGAAAATCCACACTGGTAAAGTCTGCACTTGTATTAGGAGACAAACAGGGTGTCTTTCAGTGGTAAGAAAGCAACACCAGTGTGTATTGTAGTCTCTGATGTAGATACAAAATTCAAGACATTTTGAGCTATGCCACCTTACACCAGCTGAGGATCTGGTCCTTCGTGTGATGAAATTCAAGCTCATTGAAAAAATGTAAGCAAAGAAATAAATCAAGCAGCCACCACTCCCTTGTTTTGCCAAATGAAAGAGAAAATGATGGAACTACTATATTACAAATTAGTGGGGGTAAAATGAATGCACCATGCTTAAAACATTTTTTTTGTTTACTAATTGCTCAGTGTTAGCACTTTAACAGCACAGAGGTACAGAATGCAAGTTCATGCTTTGCCTGACTGCTCATCTACTGATGTCTCTGTCTCTCCAAATATGCAAACTACACCTAGTTCAGGAATGTACATGCTGCCTCCAGTGGATTGGTATATCCAGTAGATCTTTATTGCAGTGAAATATATGTTATAGTCCCCCTCACCCCCACCCACACACACCAGGATGGTTCCTTTGAATTAAAAATGGAGTTTTCTAGGCCTTCTAATGTGAGAATTTGGGGATTGATTCTGAGATGCTGTGATTCATAGGACACTACCTCTCAGGATCAGACCATTATTGCACACAGGCTGGAATTCATCCCTGATATGAGCATATTAGAGTCACTACTATGTTGCTTTCACATTTGTGAGTCAAATTAGCAATTCTGACAATCATTAAAGAAAACTTTGTTTCTCTGGTATATTCTGACCCCACAATTTGTAGGTCAGAGCTGTTTGTGGTCTTGTACAGAAGGGTTGGTGTTTCTTTAGCACAAGTTTAGGGAATTAAGTAGATGTTAACATAAACTTCTACAGTTAAATGGCTGTAATAAGGACTGGATTATGGCATAGGCACTGCAGTGCTTAGGGCCCTAGCTGCTGAAGTTATGTGATAACATCAGAATCTCAACTTTCCTTTACAAAAAATTAAATTGTAGCCCTGATGGATGCAAAGAAAAGCTTGAGACTAGGCCTTGTCTACACTGCCACTTTACAGCGCTGCAACTTTCTTGTTCAGGGGTGCGAAAAAACACACCCCTGAGCGCTGCAAGTTTCAGTGCTGCAAAATGGCAGCGCAGACAGCGTAGACAGCTACTCCCCTCATGGTGCCGTGACTGCACAGCCACATTAAAGTGCTAGTGAAGGCAGACAAGTGAAATCAACACAGGGACAGAGTATCTGCCTAACTCTGCAGAGTGCATGAAACAACAGCTCTGAAAACTGTGCATTGTCCCATGCATATCAGTGCGGTGCTAGCTCCAAAACTCATTGCTCTGCACCCTCCTCACACCAACACCATTCTAGCAAAGTAGAAAAGTACACAGGGGTCAGAGCCCACACGTCTGATAAAGCAATACAAGCCCCTGCTGCTATACCTGTCATACCACTACCTCTAGCTCCTTGAGATGGAAGCCATCCTCCAAATGGTGGGGCAGAGCCACGGGGCAGGGGTGGAGTTACAGGAAGCCCTTTGTGCTATGTCTCGGGCACCAGGAACTGCTTTCATCAGGACCTGAATGTAAATGGGAATTCTTAAATTTTCAGCATCACACTAAGGGAGAAAACATGAGCTCATGAAGTCAAGGGGAGTTTTGCTATCAACTTCATTGGAGCCAGAATTTCATCATAAATTCTTTTTCCCAAATGGATGAGGCTTCCATTCATGTAATTATTATTATTATTAATTATTGGCATAGCTGCCCCCAACTGAGTAAGGCCCCACTGTACAACTCCACTCAATGAAAATGATATTCTAAAAAGGGCCGGCATTGCAAAAACAACTGTAAAGCCACAGTGAGAAATCCTCCTACATGCATGGATAAGTGGAAAGGAGGAAAATACTGTGTAATTTTTCTGAAGCACAGAACTAGAGATTGCAAGATAGCAGGAGTAAGGGGAAATGGAATTTCCAACAATCCCCATGATGCTGCGATCAAGCTTTAGAAATTTAAATCAGAAGCCCTCTGGCAACCTTAACTCTAGGTAATCAAAATCTTGCTATGCCTGTATATAATGCATTGATGTATAATAACCTCTCACTGTAAGGGGTTATTTCCCCTCACATAAGGTTTCTACTCATTTATATCCCAGATGCATTTAACCCTTAAGCGTGAAAAAGTGTTCCCTCTCACATATTCATTTGAAAATGAACTAAAACAAAATATTGCTGATCTTCTATTTTAATTTTGAAATGAATCTATTTTAAATTTTCTATCTGAGATGTTGCAGTGTGACCATCACTCTAATACATAGCAAAAACTTAATGATGTCTAAATTGAAAGTCAAGGAAAATGAAGAAGTAAATGTGTGTAAAGAGGAAAGTGTAATTTATTTCCCACTACTGAAAACTTTATATACACAGTAGAAAACATTTCAATCAAAGTAAAATTTGCTCTCGAAAAAGGTTAAGAGGGTTTTCAATTCTTCTACACCAAACCTATTAGATGTGGCTACATTATAGTCCTAACAAATCTATAAAATATGATGTAAACCATTTTCCTGGTTTAAATAAGGAACTACATATAATCAATGAGGTATAAAGAATGAATCCAGAATGACAAGACTTTCCTACCGCAAGATCAAAGAATGCAGTCTGCCAAATATTTATTAGACTGCCACATGGGGGGAAAAAAACCCACTCTCACTACAATCTTCTAACAACATGTTTAGCAAACTTGGAATCACTGGGGAGCCACAAATCATTTATGCTTTTTAAAATTGTTTCCAGTTTAAAAAGAAATCATACTACAGTATTCCTTTCAGAAAAATCTCAGAACTACTTTTTCAAATGCTGACATCACTTATTGTGGTTTTGTAGTATAGCTAACACCTATGATTTATGTTTTACAACAGAATTATTAGCAATGATACAATTTACCATATACCCCCAGGGGATTGGACTAGATAACCCCCTGAGGTCTCTTCAAACCCAAATATCTATGATTCTAAATGAAAAAGATTAGAAATTTTTTCCCCAAGTTTGTTATGTAGCACATTTGATAATACATTGAATATAGTAGGTTTCATTGTTTCCAACCTACAGTCAGGCAGTTTTCCCTTGTTGTTAATGTGGTTCCCTCACATATCAACAGGGAAGAGAAACAAATGTAATAAAATAGGGAAATATGATTGTAAAATCACAAAAATTGTCAGGAGGATTATGTAACAAACTACTTTTTAATTTTTAATTAATTAAATTTCAAGTTGATTTAAAAGGGCTAATTTTTACTTTAAGAAAACAATTTCTGTAAGATTAAAGGAGTAGCTTTACATTTTATATAGACTTTTTAGAAATGGAATTATTTATAATAAAGAGACGCAGCATATGCAGAATGGCCTATTGTTTACTAGGAGTAAATAGTGGTAAATGCAATAACAGCACCACTATCGCAGCCCTACCATTTATATCCTAGACTTGGCTGTTCTGCCAGTTCTTCTGTCCAAGAACACATTAGCAATTCATCAAAAGAGCAAATGTCATTATACACAGGAAACCAGGGGAATTATTTTGCATTTGATTTTCAGTTCCGATAGCATTATTATTGATTTAAATATTCCCCAGAAAGACATAGGCTAGACACAACAGATTATTGTATTTTTGAACTGTCAGTCATAGTAATCCTTGGTTGCCCAAATGCTGATGGCTTTAGAAAACTTGAAAATATAAAACTCTGAGGTCAGGCTCCCAGTCCAGTGACTATCAAACTTCAACAAATGCTCCCAAAGGAAAATCATAATTTCTGAAGTGTGTGAAAAGGCAATGATAAAATAGCGTGATCAACAATGCTGTACGGCAGAAAAGCTTTACTGCAAAATGCCATTGTGGATAAAACTAGTGAAATGAGGGAAGAAAGTGTTTGTGTTGTACAATCCAATTAGAAAAATGCACAATTTAAGACTAGCATAGTGAACTGTACCTACATGCACATAGGCATCCTAAGATCATCATAGGGACTGAACCCAGGGTTTTCAGCAGCAGAAGCACAAGCCCCTACCACTTATGGTAAATAAGTAATTCCATCAGCTGAGAGACAGTAGCACGGGGCCAGGCAATAGGGAGATAATCATATGCCTAGGCCAGTATATTACCATATCAAGTATTTTTTGTTGTATTCCTCATAATGCAAGTTCCAGGTTCACTTTTGTTTCACATATGTTGTGCAAGGCACAACAAGCCATGATTATGCAAACCGTGCTGTACTGAGATGGATCTACAGGCATCAGCAATGTGCTTTCAGCTGCCCAAAAGCTCACTCAACCACCATTCTGCAACTACTCAGCCTGGAGAACTCCATTTTTCTTGAGTTGGTAATGTCAGGATAAGACTTTGTGAGCAAGTTAAGAATGGCTATGTGGGGTCCCCCAAAATAACTGTGGATACAAAACCATGTTGTTTTTGGAGAATCAATCCCTTCTTCCCCCCATGGTACAATCATGACTGGAACTTCCCAATCCTGTACTGGTTTGTAACTGACTGGCAGCTGTCAGGTCTACCAGCTTCCAAAGGACAATAGCCACCAGCTTCTGCACCGGTATGGGCTTCCGAAAATGAGCGGTGAGACACTGGAAAGGCTGGTGCAAGCTGCTCATGCAACTATATGAAGGTATGCTTCCTCATTCTGAAGTTCCACAGCCATTTGTTATCATCCCAAGTTTCCAAGATGATGTGGTCCCACCACATCATGCTGCTTTTCCAGAACAAGATGCAGCAGTCCATCCACGGGTATAGCATTGCAATCCTGGCACTGAAGACATCTGTTCCCTGAGACCCCACTGGATTTTGATTCACCCTCTTGGCTAGCTGTTTTCAGCATCTCAGATATTTCTGGACCAATTCCCCCCAGTATCTGGAAATGCACTGCATGAATGTTTGTCCCACGAGCAGCAGAACCACACCTTCATGGACTTGCTCCATGTCGTCCACATATTTTGGCAGAAGCGAAAAGTGAGTGGGAGCTGCCATTGCCAAATGCGTGAAGGCAATGTACAGTTCCAGAAGCATACAGCAAGGTGATTCCCAGAATGTCTCCTGTAATGCACAGTACCACGATACTGTCCCTGAAATGGTAGTGTTAACATCGCATAATGAAAAGGGGAAGTGTGGAGCTTGGTATATCCCACAGTGCAAATGGTCTCATGAACTGCAACAGAATGCACAGGCTCACTTATGCGCATAAAAAAAATGAAGAACAATTACATCTCCTATTATGTTAATAGGACTGGTCAAAAATTTTTTATCAAAACAGATTTAACTGAAAATTGGGTTTTTGACAAAACTAATTTTTTTGTGAAAATTGTCTGCTTTTTGAAGGAAATATTGATTATTCATTGAAAAAACAAGAACACCAAACCTGAAATATTCCATTTTGGTATGCTGTCGGGGTGCATCACAGGAGTTGTACTTTGGTTGCCTCATATCACATTCTCCTTTATGGGTAGGGCTCTGTGGACAGACAACATCTCCCATAATACACCAGAGCTAGGGACTCCCATGATGCCCTGCCTCCCCTCATCAAGAGGGAAGATCATAGGGCACAATGAAAACTGTGGTCTGAACAGGAAGCCTGGGCTATAGAGAAGAATGGGAACATGAGGAACCTAAACTACATAAGGCACTGAAGTGACATTTCCAAAGCTAAATATTTTTGTTTACAGTCAAAATATTTCAGTTTTGATTTTTCACCAAAAAGTTTAATTTTCCCCAGGAAATTTTTATTCCCTACCATCTCTAATTACTAATTATCTTGAAAGTTCTTAGTTTATACAGAGAAGCAGACAGGCTATTCTACAATAGCTACCTTGGAATAGCTCACCACGTGCACATTTTTTTCTAAATAAAAGTGATTTTCTTCTAGAATAATTAGCCTGCTTGGAGGAACACTAATTATTCTGGAACAAAGTGATTTTTATGCTGGAATAGAATATCTACATGGAAAGCCAGAATAGCAGAATACTTTACTCTTCAATTGTAATATCAGGCAATTTCCTCATGTAGACAAGCCCTTATTCCTTAGTAAACTTGATCCCTAACAAGGGTGCCCCCGGTACCTGAAACTTGCCTACAGAAAGGGGTTCTATGTGTGAGTTTTTACAGCAAGAGGTTGTGCTTGTCAGTGAGTGTTCTAAAATAACTCGACTACCATACTGAATGTTTTCCAGGATGCAACAAGCATATTTCTCTTCCAATAAGGGATTAACACATTCCAATTGTTAAAACTGATTTTCTCAGAAAAAGTTGATGGACTTTGAAAGTGTTCACACTATTTCATTTAATACGTATTACCAAATACCCTTAAACTTTAGATATTATTAAACAGTTTTGGGAATACTTTCCAGGGTAAACTCAAGTGCAGAGACATTAATAAAAACCCCACGTAGAACAATATCAGGCACAATGAAAACCTTTGCTTAATGTGCAGCAGAGATCAAAAAAGCAAATGCAATGTTAGGATGCCAGAGAGATGGGATAGAAAATAATATTGAAAATATTGTAACGCCACTATATAAATCACTCAAATGCCCTCACACGGAATGCTGTGTACACTTTTGCTTACTTTATCTCAAAGAAAGGACATAACTGAAGTAAAGGAAGTTCAGAGACAGGCAATGAAAATTATTAAAGGCATGGATAGATTTCCATTTGAAGAGTAACCGAAAAGACTGGTTCTGTTAAGAGAGGAGATAAATAAGAGTGAATATGGCAAAGGTAAATTGATGGAATGGTACAAAGAGGATAAATAGAGTGCTCCAATTACCCTTTTTCATAATACAACGAGGCCCCATTCACTCAAAGGCAACAAATTTAAAAATTATAAAAGGAAATACTTTTTACTCAATGCACAATCCACCTGTGGAACTCATTGCTACAATATCTCATTGAGGCCAAGAACTTACTAAAATGCTCTGGGCAGAAACCAATCAGTAGCAGGAAGGAGAGAGTAACTCCATTTAAGCCGGTACTCTGGATTTGCACTAGTTTAAAGGAAAGTAGAATTTGGCAGTAAGAATAAAAAATAGTTTTAGAATAGTTTTTAAAAATCCCTTTAAAATAGCTAACTGTCTTTAAAAACAATGTACAAAGTCTCTGAGGGCCAAAATCATACCTGGAGTAGCAAGTGCCACTTACACCAAGGCTAAATATGGCTCTGAAAGTTTATGTGTATCTTTTATCTCCAAGGTTTTACTGATTTTAGTTCAGAGTTGTTACTCTCAGTACATTCTCATGTGCCTGTAGTATGACTATAATATAATATTTGTGCATTTTAGTCAAACACATTAGTCATATCAGAGATGACCTTGCAAGAGATAACTTTGTAGAGAGTAGGAGAATATTACTATATTATAATTAAAATTATACCAAGTTAATAAAATTAGAACATTAAATATCAACCAGCAAAAACACACGTTCTTAAGTGATTTGAGCAGAATACTAATTCTAAATGGAACTACTTCCTTAACAATTTTGTTTCAGACATGAACTTTCTAAATTTTTTTGCATGATCATATCATGTCTATGTAGCTGAATACAATTAGAGTGCTGCATTTTGTATAGTGTATAAAATATAAGACTGAGCAATTTTATATTTACTCATATTGATTTTGACTAGGAAGCATGCAATCAATAGTGATTACAAAAATCAAAGTATCCAGGGGAGAAAGAAAATTAAACTTGATTAATTACTTCTTCTAACTATTCAAATATAATGATTCTCCATTGCCTCGCACCATGAGTTGTCATACTTCTATGCAACCTGTGTGCACAAGGAGTATAAACTCTCCCAGATCAGAACAGCACCATTTACACCCACTTTGCACAGGTGTAAATCACTGTATTAAGTGAAATGCAGTTGAGAATCTAGCCCAGTACTTTTAAGATAAACTGCAAAAAGGGAAAATAAATTCCATACAAAAGAAGTGCCTATGTTGAAGCACCTAAAGTTAAGGTGACTAGACGTCCCGATATTAAGGGCTTTGTCTTATATAGGCAACTACACCCCCGCCCTCCCCAAAAAGCATCCTGATTTTTCACACTTACTATCTGGTCACCTACCTAAAACCATGTATAGCCACCGAACTAAAAATGGCCTGATCTTCAGAAGTACAAAACAATCTCATGTCCCAATAACTTCGGACTTGAGGGTGTTCAGCCCCTCTGAAAATCAGAATTTACGGTAAGAGAAGATTAAGGGCTTAATGTCGGTTCATCACAAGCCCTGTGTAAGGGGCAGTGTGTCATTGCTCTGCCCCAGGAACAGAATAGGAAGCAGGCTGTTACTCAAGAGTCACAACACTGCCTTAATATCCCCTATGGCCTCCCAACTACATACAGGCTTAACCTGCAAGAGCCATATACCTGGTGCAGTATACATCTCGTGGTGTGCAGGTAGGTATGCAAGGAAAACTGAGCCAAGGCTCCCCTCATTCCATGCTCCTGCTGGGTTGGGGATGTGGGAATAGCATTCCCATGGAAGCTACACTTTCCACCACTCTGTACAGCCTCCTACCACATGGGGAGCAGGCACCAGGGAGTTTAGGTCAAACCCCAGGATGCACAAACAGAATGGGCCACAAGCTGACCCTCACAACATTCAGCAGCCAGACAATGCCACTATTAAGGCTGTACACGTAACTTGAACTATCCCTCATGATATGACTGTGACACAATCTGACCCAAAATGTCCCCGGTAAATATGTGATTATTCTAACTAAATAAGAAAGCATAAATACGAATACAAAAACAATACAGAAAAACCTGTAAACAGAGCAATATGTAAAATTCTGCTGATCCGCTCCTTTCATTGCAGGGGAGGGAGCTGCATATGCAGAAGCTCTACTGTGCCTTGAATAAAAGCTCAATCTATTTAAACCACATATGGTTAAAGTGAAATGGTGTTATCCACTTTTTAGCTTATATTATGGAAAATTCTTGGCATATGAAACCTGGGTTTGGAAATGTGCCACCTGCATGTCACTACCTCTTTGCAGCAATGCTCTGATTTCGATTAATACACTGTGGTGAGAGTGGAAGGCTGATCTGAAGAATAATAGGAATTATTCCATCATTTGACAATAGCTAGATGATGAAATCTGTTATACAGATTGAGGAAGGAAGGGCAATACCTCATTAGAAAACACAGAACTGTCTACTTAATTACTTGAAAAATGTCTCAGTCAGTACATTTTATGACACCTGGAGGGGATAAACATGTCAACAGTTTTAATTAATTTTATTTCTTTCATTGCACCTGTATGGCCTGAAGAAACCGAATCCTAATGGAAGTACAATCAAGCCCTTCTATAGGACTCAAATTCATTTTGGCAATAACCAGAAAATGAAGCATTTCCATGGGTTTAATTAGAGAAAAAGGGTGTATTTGGGAAAATACAGCCCTGTAATTGTAATTATTATAACTCAAGCCATGATGCAAACTCCCTCATCTCAAGTCATACAACACTGCCTTTTCAATTTAAAAAGATTAACGAAACAGTTTTGTTTCTCAGGCACACCTAGTAGATTTGTAGTAAAAATCACTTTCTTGTATTTTCTAAAACTAACAGTATAAACTAATATCTTGATCATTTAGTCCCATGACTCATCTAGAATTGGAGACTGAGCGCCTTCAAATTATCACACTGAAAAAAAACCTGCCAAAAATTTGATTGCAAAAACAGGTCTCTCAACCGTGCTATTAAGACAGTGCCCAAAGTAAAGGGTGATACAGAGCCGTCCCATCCCAGAGAAGCTCCTGGAAGAAGTGTGCCTCAAGGAGTAATTCCTGGAGCACCTGGGTGGTAGGCATGCTGCACTGTCCATTATAATTGTGCAGCATGCTCCCCATATCACCCCAAGCCAGCTCTCCTGGGCATTGAAGGAGGAGGCAGAGATCATAATCCTCTTTCATCCTTGCCTCTTCTAGGGTGACTTGTGTCCAACACAGTAGTTTCTGCACTGCCTAGTGCAGGGCCTGAGCTTGTGCCTAGTTTCTGTGATCATGTGGAATGTGAAAAAAGGTTCCATGCACCCTCTACTCCCATTTCTGTGCGGACTCATGCAAGAGTCAGGCACAATCTTCCCAAAGCAAGTAAAAATGGAGACCTGGATATGGTCCATTTACTAACTGTACATTGCATTTGACCTTTCTACAATTTATGCTCTTCACTGTCCTAAACTACTGTGTAATGTTGCTGCACACTTTTAAACAGTTGTCCTCTTTTACCCCAGCACTGGCTGCATTTCAGTAGTGTCTGGTGAAGTGACTATTATATTACAGAATATAGACAAAACTGCGAACATTCAGAGTTTAGATACTACATTACAACAGACAAAAGAGAGAAGGGAGGACAAGACCTACAATTAAGATGCAGGGATTGTTTATCTATGTACATGTTTTATTGGTAAAGATGAGGTTCAAGGAAGTTACCCCTTGCAAGGAGCAGAGAGCAAACATACTGAGAAAGTTAATGAGAGAAAGCAGGAGGCAGTGGGGTCATCACTATGGAGGCTGAAATCCCCAAGGATGAAGATTAGAGAGAGATTGAGCACAATCAAAGTCAAAGAGAAAGGAGGGGGAGGTGCTCAGGCGGCGATAAATGACAATGCAATGGAGGGCAAGAAGAACGAACTGGATACTGGGTATTGTGAAGAAAG
The DNA here is from genome assembly GCF_007399415.2 of Gopherus evgoodei. NCBI lineage: Eukaryota > Metazoa > Chordata > Testudines > Testudinidae > Gopherus > Gopherus evgoodei. Next base: position 71,120,220 of record NC_044329.1, read on the forward strand.
AAAAAGCGTGGGAGGAAGAGGTAGATATACATACTCACATTGCTCATAAAGGGCCAAATTTTGCTCCCTGTTCAGCTGCAGAGTCCTCAGATGCAGAAGACCTAGTACAATTCTGCTCTGCAGGGAAGAGGAAGTATTTGAGGAGTCCAAACAAGGTTCCACACCCACAGCATGATGCAGGGCCAAAGTCCACTGGAGCCTTCTCTGTTTCTTCAAGAAAGCAAGTGTGGAGGCAGAGCTTGGACAGACTAAGGAAGAAGTGAAGATGATAGTGGTAAACCTATCTCCCCCCATCCCCCAAAGTACCCCCAGGCACTGCTCAGGGCAGAGTGGGTATGTAGGGGCAGTGGTGGCTTCCCCATCAGCCTCTGCAGAGCTCCCTTCTGTTAGTTTAGCTACTTGGGTTGATGGACATGGCCACAGTTTGTAAGGTCATTTGAACTCTTCCAGGCTGGAAGACTTTTCACAGGCAGGGAGGATTTTACTTTCATTTCAGCCATTACATTTCTCATATTTTGCACTGAACGTAGCTTCAATCTCTTGTAAACTCACTGACTGTTAATGTTTAGCAAGTTTATATACGCATTTGAATTGGTCTTATTTTGCACAATCGAGCACATTACACTTGTTTCAATTTTTTGCTTCAAAGATTTAACATCTGGAGATGGCGTACTGAACATTCCACACAAGTAACCACAAGAAATATTTGAAAGAAAATACTGTAACTTGGCAATTCACCGGAATTCATACGTTCTGGTGATAGCCTGAGGCATAGGAAACCACAGAATTTTGGTAAAATCAGAAAGATTTCATCATTTTCAGGGTGGTTTTGTTTAGATTGCGTCTCCATTTTACCTTACTCCTAAATATATCAACTGGTATCAAGGTAAGGCTCAAGCATTCAAATACAGTAAGATTATTTACAGTGAACAGATTTGGTTGCTGGGGTCTTTCTACCCTTGCAAAAGAAACTGTTTGTACCAACAGAGATTGTGACCACACAAAAATGCCATCTTAGGCAGTGCTGCCACCAGCAAATCACTGTACCACCTGGAAGCCAGTCTTTAGGCTTCAGTCCAGCTGAAGCTGTGCAGTTTACACCACTTTCCAATAATGGGAGCAAGAAAGCTCAGCTATGACAGCTACTGCTGTTCAGTCAGTCCCCCTTCTCCCCCACCACCCCATTTCTTAAAGAAACATCTTACCTTTCAGCAACTGCTCTGCACAAGGGAGAGAGAACATCCTGTGCCCTATGCCCCAGACATCTCATAGAGCAATTGTTCAGGAAGCCCCTTATTTGTATGTAATGCTCAGCACTCACTGCAATTAACTATGCATGCGCAGGGCCGACTCTAGGCACCATCAAGCCAAGCATGTGTTTGGTGTGGCACATTTTCAGGGGCAGCATTCTGGCCATTTTTTTTTTTTTTTTGCTTTGGGTGGCAAAAGCCTAGAGCTGGCCCTGGCGGCAGCTGCAGTCATGTGCAGGGGGCACCCTGGAGCCGCTGCAGTTCATGCTGCAGCGGAGCAGCGCCCACACCTTGTGACTGAGCTGGGCAGGCTCTGAGCTGGGGACACTTGGGCTGGGGGCCGCCTGCGGGGCACACAGAGCCGCCTGCAGGTGCCGCAGGGCGGCCACCCCCCAGCACTGCAGCCAGGGCTGAGCAAAGCGGCCCGAGCTGTGCAGGGACTGCGGCAGAGTGGCCAGAAGCAGCAGCAGCAGCAGGGCCATACAGGGCAGGACGCTGCCACGCGAGGCTGGCGGGACGCTGCTATGCGGCGCTGGCGTCCCGCTCTCCGGGGATCTGCTCCCTCTGAGGCTACCCTGCCCTGGCTTCTCAGCCCCCTGCCGGGGCGGTCCCCCAGCTCCTCAGCCCCCTACTGGGGCGGTCCCCCGGCTCTGCCCTCCCTGCTCCCGGACGGTCCTGGAGGCGGGAGCCCTGGCTGGTGGGACCCTGGGTTGAGGCGCGGCCTGGGAGCCCCACTGCTTATCCCAACGCTGCCAATGTCAGACCAGCTGAAGGCGAGGGGGGAGCGGGCAGAGTCAGCACTGGTGGGGGGAGCCCAGGTCTGGGGCGGCAGGGGGTGTGGGTGGGGGAGGGCCTAGGGCTGGGATGGAGGGCAGACAAAATTTTTTTTTTGCTTGGGGCGGCAAAAAACCTAGAGCCGCCCCTGGCCATGCGCCTAGTCACCACGACCCACTTCTGTGAAGTCACTAACTCCTGTGCTAACTGCTCTGCTTCTAGTAATGCCGAATTTCATTGAATGCCTTTGACCAGGTTGCCTGCTGGCCTTGCTTGGAATCTGGAGTGATGAGGTGATCAGATCCAAGAAGAGTTCGTATCTACAACACACAGATCTACATCCAACTGTTTCAGTGACTCACTGAGGTGGTAGCACTGAATGCAGTGCCCTCCTGTAGAGACATAAATTAAACAGGCTGAAAGAGGCCATCCACTTCTATGAGGAGCTGGACTTGATCCTCACAGGCAGGCCATCCAGTGAGATGACTGTCTACGTGAACACGAGATAGGAGGAGCCTGACAAAGAGAACAAGGGACAGAGCAAGTCACAGGAAGGGGCTGTCTCAGAGACTGCAGACCGGTCAGCAGAGGAACCCAATGAAGACAGAGCCAAGCTATTGAGAGATATTGGGCCCTCATGACACGGTATAAAGGAGTTATTCAATTTATTTCTCAATGTTTTACTGTGGGTATCTGAGGGATGAGAGTAGGTGAAATCAGGTCACTGGGGCTAGAACCACTGGTCACCACTATTATTCATCTTGAAATGGTGGATAGTACTGCTAGTAAGAACTTAAGTTCTCTGGCTCTCAAACATGTGCAACGAGAGCACCCATTACTCCCCGGCTGCTTTCTCCCTTGCCTTAAAATGCTGTATTAATCCCGCTAAACATAATGTTCCTATTGTATTGCTGGCAGTTATTTTTCCACCTCTGCTGTGAACCTGAATCCTAGCTGCTGTTACTGTTCTGAAGGAACCGGTGGCCCATGGGGGCAGATACGCCATGGATACCCCACTCCCACTGGTCTTCAAACGGTGACCAAACTCTGCCTAATTTGATAAACAGTATTATCAAATGGACAAAAAGAGTATTAAAGCCAATCAAACAGCCAAATCTATTTATTGCACTAATGTCTACAGGGGGCATCAATGGCACAGGCAACAAATTACTAATCTGGCAATAAACCCATTACTGCTTATGGGAAAAACTGGGACAGATGATTGGAATGGATAAAAGTGATCCTGGATTTATGATTTCTTCAATATCCCACTGTCAGTCAGAGTGGTGATTCTCTCAGCCATTCACTAAGCCAACTTCCAACTCATGCCACTTTTCTCTAAGTCACTTTTGAACTGCCATATTCATTCCACTGTGCTAGGGAATCAGCCATGATCATCTATTATTTGATATGTTTGAGTCCAAATTTATTTTGACCACTGTAAAAGGTAACTCTGTGACAGGAGTGTCAGAGGAATAATTCTCACCGAAGTTTGTGGGAAGGGCCTGTTATCTTCCATTCAGTTTCCTTGGCTGATATGTTGGTCAGACCCCACTGTAAGGCTCATCACCTCCCAAAAGTAAAACAAATATGATTTACTTGATTAAAGGCCCCTTACTATCTTATTAGAGTATAGTTCTATGGTGATATGAGCTTTGGAAATATAGTAAAACTGGAAGAATTCAGGTAAATGTACATTGAGTTTTCTTGGTGATCCTTCTGGGGCCACACCAAGCAGTGGCCTCTGGAAAGCCCTCTCTCTGACTAGCACAGCTGCAGTACAAATTTGCAACTTTCTGCTGTATTAAACTTTAATATAATCTTAATTTTGCTTTTCTTTGGTAGTCTGTGCAGTCACAACTGGGTTCCCTGAATACACATGGTCTTGAAGATGCCATCTGAGTGGCCTATCTGTTCCTCCAGAGATGTAACTGATAGATAAGGGAAACACAACTTGAATGTTGAAGGATGAGAGCTTCTTTGATCCTCCATTTAAAATGTAGAGAAAGCTCTGTCTGACCCTGGAAAAGCAGAGAATGTGGCTACAGAGGCAGCAATCACAGAGACTGCAAAAGTTGAATGAGAGACTGAGACTACAGTTGGAGCTTGAGGAAAAAAGGGTTGTGCTGCAGATGAAGAAGACAATCAAAGGAACAGGAAATGTGTGGTGCACAGAATGAATTAAAACAAGCAGAATCCCATGATCCTTATGCACATTAGGTGGATGGATTTGGAAAGCAATGCATCATCTTAACCGCCAGATGATTTATGGTTTCCATGCTACCATGGGAACTGCTCACTGAATACACAGTCAAGCACAGCAGTTTAGCATTGACTACCACTAGCCTCCATTAAGCTCACTCTATTGGTGCCTCTTTCATGCCATTTACACTCTTTATTCAGCCCTTACCCTATCCTGCAAACTCCCACAACCCTTCACATCCCACTGTAGTCAGTCCTCCTAATACTACTCTGATTGCTCAGACAACTCAGATTCCTTTCTAAAGATGGGTGACAAAAATCACTAGAGGCATTGAAAGACTCCAGGGCCTTGGCTACACTGGTGCTTTACAGCGCTGCAACTTTCTTGCTCAGGGGTGTGAAAAAACACTCCCCTCACCCCCGAGCGCAGCAAGTTACAGGGCTGTAAAGCGCCACTGTAAACCGTGACCCAGCGCTGGAAGCGCGGCTCCCAGCGCTGTAAGCTAATCCCCGCGGGGAGGCGGAGTACCTGCAGCGCTGGGAGAGCTCTCTCCCAATGCTGGTGCCGCGACCACACTTGCACTTCAAAGCGCTGCCGCGGGAGCGCTCCTGCGGCAGCACTTTGGAGTTTCGAGTGTTGCCAAGCCCGAGATGAAAAGACTAGGACTGTTTAGTTTACAGAGGAGAAATATAAGAAGTGATAAGAAAGAGGCATTAAAAAAATTGCTTGTAAATCAATCCTTTTAACTATAGCTTGAGCATTGCCTGATTTTTGTGGTGTTTACTTAAAAATCTTATTATTTTAATTTTGATTCCTTACATGGCAATTAAATAAAGGTACTCTTTGAGAATTGCTGAAGGGGTTGGGCGCTAGAAGAACCACATAATGAGTCAGGGGCTTCTATGCAACAGTTGCTTCAGAATTTAAAGAATATTCCTTAATTTTTTTTAACATATATTTAGATTTGTAAAGGAATAGGAAGTGAACAATGAGTCAGCAGGGGAGCTGAATTACAGTCTGCCATCTTCCTTTTATATTAATTTTCCTTCATGGACACCCTAATCACAGCATTCACTAGCGTTTTGTATATTGTAGGCCTGCTTCTGAACTCTTTAATAAGCCAAAGATGCCAGTGATTTCAATGGTAGTTTGCATGAGAAAGGATGTAGGAATTGGCCTTTCAGTCACAATATGCTGCATACTATGAATACTGTGAATTTGCAAGATATGTCTGTTTACATCAGACAAATATGATGTGAATAGAATTATGACAATGTAAATCACATAATAAAAAGTCCCAAGAAAGTGATGGAGTTTTATACCACACATACAATCCATTACATGAATTGTAAGAGTAATGAAAGTCATTAGGAAACAGAGAAATTCTGTGCACACTGTAGCTGTTCTTCAAAAGTAGCAGCTTTATGCTTTTTTAAAAACACGAGAGGCTCTGGCTCACAGTAAGGACTTACAGTGTGATCAGCTGCCACTTTTAGATCCATGTTCCCTGCCTTTGTCCTTGGCTTTATATATGCATGTATCAGTTACACAAATATCAATTGGCCCAAAAAGGTGTGCATATCCAAATGCTCATGTCTTCCACATATACAGGGGTTTTGCTATCCCAAGTAGTTTAGTTTAGTAAAGTGGGTGAAATGAGCCAAATGCAACACTTATTTATATGCTCTAAACTGAAACAGGGAACGCATGGAGTGTATATTTTGAGTTTACGATAATCCTGTCTTAGCTTGAAAGACTTGTGCTTTTGATCCTTCTCAGATGTGTAAACAATAGGGAGGTCTCTGGCTACATGAATTTTCTTTCCCTCCTCCTCCCTCTCAGAGCTCCAAATGCAGAATGTGGCACTCAGGTACATTATGTGGATTTCCAAAACACTGTAACAGATATGCTCTCCCTGCAATGTTGCTAATATGGTTTCTCTCAGATGAGTTCTCTGAATTTTCTATAGATAAGAAGTTCCTCTCAGAATAAACTGAAAAATATATTTGACAATTAAATTTGGAATTAGCTTTCAAAACTTCCAGCTTTTAGGGTGAACACATTGGGGACAGTTTTCTATAATACAGTACACCCTTGCTATAACACCCTTCATAATAATGAACCTCCAGATATAATGAACCCATCCCCTGGATCCCACCTCAAGACCTGTGGCTGCAGCAGGGGCTGACAGGTATAACGAACAAATGACTTGGATCCCAAGGGGCTTGTTATAACAAGGATGTACTGTACTAGTAAGGCACTAGTAGGCAGGTGTACTATTGTGTATTCAATGAACACAAGGCTGAAGGTCAGGTGCCTTCAGACAGCCAACAAGTGCCCTACATACACTCTGGCACAGCTTACTGCTGCTAGAGTATGATGCCTTTATTCCAATCCTCATTTTCTTTAACTCTGGTATAAAGTACAATTTCATGGTTCATTATTTGCAGCATATCTATCTACCTATCTATTTATTTTATCAAAAATATGGCTTCTGTAACGTGTCTGGTTGTGAACCCAAAAAATGAAGACACTCAAAATCACTAGTCATTTTGAAAATTTTGGATAGTATCTTTTTTTTCCTGTCCTTGGACTATATTTCATCCTGGAGTGAAGGAATATACTCTTCAGAATCAGGGAAAAGCAAAGTTAAGGCTACCTATGCAGCTTGAACTGTGCCCCTCTGTGTGTGTGTAGAAGAGGATTCACCACTAAAGTACGCTCTTGTGGCTGGGTGTGGCATAGCAGTTCTCTCCCATGTAGGACCCCCTTCTGAGCCCAGTCTGCTGTGGTCTGCCTGTTTGCATGACTCAGCTCTCCAGTCAGGTCACATTTTAGTCCCCACCCCTTCCCTAGTAACAAACAAAAAAGCAACCCCCATAAAAAAACAACAACAAACCAACTAGACAAAAAAAAAACAAAACCCAACAACAACAACTCCAAACCCGACCAATGGAATGTCCAACCCCTTCACTTGCATTTCCACCTACCGTTCTGGTCTCAGAGGTTTGTGTTTTTTTTCCTCAGGGCTTCCTATAGTCCACATCCCCTTCTGAGGGGATTGATACCACATTACAAGTGGCTAGTAGAGGAATCCAGGCCCACCATCTACACTGGGTTCCAGTCCAAGGACTCTAGTACAGGCAGTCAAGATGCGCTTAATTTGATTGTTTGCTGCCATCTTCCTGAATTTCTTCCTGCCAAGATTTTCTCTGGGCTTTCTCCTTGCCCTGCCAGAGCCTTCCTATTCCTATTCCTACCAGATCCCTTTGCCCTACTATAGGGAGAATGACTGCAGAGTTTCTCCCTGCAGATCCCTTCTGCTCCAAGCTTCCTCTGTTAAGAACACCCAGCCCATCCCCAGCTAGGTTTCATCATTAATTATGCATGGCTAACCCTCCAGGTGCAACCAACTGGGCTAACTGAGATCTCTGACTCATGTTAGCCCTTTGCTAACACTAGGGGTAGACACCCCATCACAGTATCCTTTACAATACAGTCATTAACGGCATGATTACATACAACTCTCTCTGCCTCATTCAGTGTACAGGTTGGATAAGACTAGCTAGGGTGTGAAACAGCCTCTGGCATAACTTGGAGCAACCCTGTGGAATTGCCACATTGACTATAGATCTGGCAGGATGCCATGTGCTCTGCTCCACATCTTCCCACTCTGGCATGGCCCCTACCCTGACATGCTTCCTAGGTGGAGAGAAACCAGATGAACAGATGGTAGAGAAATGGCTTTGCCAGCTCTATGCCACCTCAGGAATCTACCTGTGAAAAGGAAAAAAATCCTTTGCTGCCTTTTTAAGGCTGTTTCCAGCTACTTCATGCTGCTAAGGCAGCACAGGGCAGCCAGATCAGGGGCCATGGACTGAACCTAGTCACTTCAATGGACTTACTCCCAGTTTACACAGGTGTAGCTGAGAGCACAGATAAGCCATCAGTGGACAGGTTTGTAGCAAATGAGGCAGGCCTATTCAGTAAATGCAGTAAAGGTCAAGGAATGGGCATTCATTGAAGAGCAAAGATAAAAATAAATATTGAACAGCTGCTCTGCTCGCTCTGCACTGGCCAAGCTGTGATAGGACATTTTGTTTTTGATAAATATTATTTGGAATAATTCATTGTGGAAAAGCCTTTGGAGAATATGTTGACTTCAAAATATGCTTCAGAAAACTATTCTTAGTTAGAAATAGTCTTTACAGAGTCTTGTCAGTTAAAAAAACTGCTTGGAACCCCATTCTACATTTTGAAACCCGAACTAGGACCTGCTATAAAGTTGTTAGTTATGGACATGGATCTAGTTATTGGCTGAACACTGACTATATGCTTCACAAGTGCAGCTCTGCAAGCACTATCTGGCTGCCTGATCAGGGGGACTGTGTTCAAGAAAAGGTATATTCTAATTGTGGAAGAAATGTTATTGTTTGTGTAGAATGTAGGTCACCACAACTTCAGTTTAAGCACTTTTTTCCTTGTGAAGGGCAGCATTTAGCCCTAAGTACCTGACACGTTTAATTATTTAAAACTTAGACTTTTCTAAGGAAAAAAACATGACAAAAATAAGAATCTTGAACTGATAAAACCCTATATTTTCGATGACCTGGCTTAATCTGCTATTACTTACAAAAATACAATCCAATCTCCTCCAGGATTTGTTTGCCAACCTTCAGCCTGATACAAACTAGGACAGCCTCAAACACAGAGTTTATAATGGAAATGTCAGAAGACCCTTAAATATAGCACTGGTGCCAGACTCTGCTATAAAGAAGAGAAGTATCTACTTTGCATTACAGTATTAATCACAGAATCCAGACAGTACAAACAGCAGTTAGGGAAGAACATTCTGAGAATGTTAACACAAGTGAATAATAAAATGGTTTAGATCACTTCTTGGCCAAACTTGGTATTCTATGTTACCAGAGTCAGTATAAAAAATAAAGCCCATACACAGCTATTAAGTTTTTCAAACAAACTAGGAGATTTCACAACGCTCTCTCATAGCAATTAATGGTATCCCCTTGCCCTTTTCCCTGGTTGGCTTCAACAAGCTCAGCCATGTGCTCTGTGGACCTGATCTTGCAACAATGACATCAATGAGAACTTTGCCATTGACTTAACTAGATCCAAAATCAAACCTATTTGCTGTCTCATAGCACACTGCCCTAGCCTAGAATTCAGAAGTCCTTTTTCTTTCCCAGGCCCAGTACAACCCACATCAGAAGACCCACTCATTAGGTTGCCAACTTTCTAACCGCACAAAACGGAACACCTCTGCCCCTTTCCTGATGCCCCCCGCTCACACCATCCCCCAGCCCGTTGCTTGCTCTTCCCCACCCTCACTCACTTTCACCAGGCTGCAGCAGGAGGTTGGGGGTGTTGGGGGAGGTGAGAGCTCTGGCTGGGAATGTAGGGTCTGAGTGGGGCTGGAAATGAGGGGTTTGAGGTGCAGGAGGGGGTTTATGGCTGGGCTTGGGGTGTGTGGGGGAGTGGGATGCAGGATCTGGGAGGGAGTCTGGGTGTGGGAGGGGACTCTGGGCTGGGGCAGGGATTGGGATGGTTTGAGGTGCAGGGTTGCAGCGGCACTTACTGTGGCTCCCAGGATGTGGCCACTAGGTCCCTGTGGCCCCTAGGTGCATAGGCAGCCAGGGAGGCTCCACGCACTGCCCTCGTGCCCACAGGTGCTGCCCTCGCAGCTCCCACTGGTTCTGGTTCCTGACCAATGGGAGCTGCGGATCCGGCTCTGGGGATGGGGGCAGCGCACGGAGCCTCCCTCACCGCCCATGCGCCTAAGGGCTGTAGGGACCTAGCCTCCACTTCTGGGACCCGCAGGGAGCCAGCCTTAGCCCTGGACCATCACTGCGCCACTGACCAGACTTTTAATGGCCCGGTCAGCAGTGCCGACCAGAGCCACCAGGGTCTCTTTCTGACTGGGCATTTCAGTAAAAACCAGACACCTGGTAATCCTACTCACTCACAACAAAAACGTTGTTCAGTTAGGTCTATATAATGCAACTGTGTGCCAACTGTATTTGTATATCCACACCTATCACAAGGCTTAACCCAGTTTGTATCTGTACATTCTGGACAAATCTGGAGAACTGTCCCATAGTGCCCCAGTATACTCAGCACAGCCAGAGGACATAAGCATGGACTGAAGGACACACACCAGTACACAGAGGGATTTCCTATAGCACAGAGAATTGTGAGAAAGACAGACTGGCCAGCCTGGATAGATAGGAGTTCCTTCAACACAGCAAAATAACTGTTTTGCCCTGGTTACAGAAAGAGAGTCATGTGCCTGCTTTGATCATTGACAAGAACTGATGCGGTTACTAACCATGTATTAACTATGCTGTGTGTGGATATAAACTATGTTTAGATTCAGCCAAGTTACTAACTAGAGGCAAATTCAATTAAAAGATACAATGTGGACAAGGCCCTAAAGTAAACCTGTCTCTTTTTGGGATTGTATCACTGTAATGTATCTGCACTCTGTGCTTTCTACCATACTGTCTCTTACGCTTGAAATGCTCTTCTTGAACTCATCTGCAAAGGTACTACCGTTTCCGCTTTCAAATTCTTCCTCCAGATTCACTTCTGCAGTGACACCTCCAAGAAATCAACCATCTGAGAGCGGTTGAGTGACAGTCATGAATACATATTATTTAGTTTTAAAATCTTGTAAATAATGTGGAACTCTCATATCGTGCACATAAATAGTCTATGTATCTTCAAGATCTTATGAGTCTTGCCCTCATCCTGCTGCCCCTTTCCTCCTTTTGCTTGTTACATTCATGCTGCAGCTCATTTCAAATTAGACTGTAAACTCTTTGAGGCAAGGATACTGTCCTTCCTGTGTTTTTGTACAGAGCCTAACACAATGGAGTCCCAACCCAACTGAGGTCTTTGGTGGTAATACCAAAACTACTACTAATAAATAATTTGTTTTAGCCATGTGAGCCACTATCCGAGGAGATGAATGTAGGTTATTAAAGGTATGTCTACACCAGTGGTTCTTAAAATGTGGGTCGAGACCCCAAAGTGGGTCATGACACCATTTTAATGGGGTCACCGGGGCTGGAGTTAGACTTGCTGGGGTCTGGGGCTGAAGCCTGACCCCACAGCCCAGGGCTGAAACCCAAGCCCAAGGGCTTTACCCTGGATAGGGCTCAGCTTATAGCCCCCCCTGTCCTCAGGCTTTGTTCCCCTCCCCCACCCTGGGCGGTAGGGCTCGGGTGGCCTCCTGGGATCCTGTAATAATTTTTGTTGTCAGAAGGGGGTCGTGGTGCAGTGAAGTTTGAGAACTCCTGGTCTACACTGTAATTGGGAGGTGTAATTGCAGCAAGTGTAGACATACCTGGTCTAGCTTTGGTCTAGCTAGCTCATCAAAATAGCAGTGACATCATTTCAGCAGCATGTGTGGCAGCACAGGGTAGCTACCGGAGTACAATCCCACCTGGGACCCTGGGTACATACTCAGATGACTAGCCTGTGCCACTGCATGTGTGGCTATAGCAGCTTCACTGCTACTTTTAGCACACTTGATTAAAGCTAGCTTGGGTAGACCTATGCATGATGAAATCATTAGCTCTGATGGAGGTGTAAAAAGGAATGGAAAGGGATATTAAGAGCCTTTTCTGGTTAATTGTATTTTTTGTACTTTTTTAAAAGAATATATACCAAATAACTAAACCTGCTTCGGTTCACAAGAGACATATCATTCATAACAAAAGACCATTTTCTGCGTTTAATACCTTAGGATGACAGAGCTCATATAATGCTGCTGCTAATGAAAACACACAACATACTGCAAACAGAACAGTGAAACCTGTTAGCTCCTCCTTTTTGAAATCCGGCTTTCTGAATGAAACATTGAGAGAGCAAGCTAAGTATAAGGCAAATTAGTTAGCAAGATTTAGGAGAGAAGAAAGCACTGATGAAAGTTATTTGGGTTACTGTGTTTCTTAACAGCTGTGTTATTTAATAGAATGAGTAACATTCTTAACATGCTACTGCTTCAGACTACTGAATGGCAAAAAACCTGCAGATACTATCAAATTATACACAACCATTGCAGCTATACAAGCCTCTGCATCTGAACTTTATAACCTTATAAAAATAGAAACCAGACAATAATTACAATCTAATTACAAGTATTGACTACATATGGAATTAGGCTTCAAATAAATAAACTTTTAAAATTGTAATGATAGCAATTTAATACCTTTCATTGAAGAGTGGAGATCTATATTTTACTATTAAAGGACCAATGCAGGGGTGGGCAAACTACAGCCCAAGGGACAGATCCGGGCCCTTGGGGTTTTGGATCAGGCCCGTGGGATTGCCCCGTAGTGCTGCGGGCCCGGTGCTGCTCTCAGAAGCGGCCCTTGGGTGGGGCGGCAGAGGCCTTCATGTGTTGCCCTTGGCACCAGGTACCTCCCCCACAGTGCCCATTGGTCAGGAATGGGGAACCGTGTCCAGTAGGAATTTCAGGGGAGGTACCTGGAGGTATGGCAAGGGCGGCGCATGCAGAGCCCTCTGCTCCCTCTCCCCCAGGGGCCGCAGCGCTTCCTGGAGCGACACAGGGTCAGGGACAGGGCAGGCATGCAGGGAGCTTGCCCTGGCCCCTATGCGCGCCGCTGCCACCCCAGAGCTGCTTTAGGTAAGCGGTGCCAGGCCGGAGCTTGAACCCCTCCTGCACCCTGCACCCCAATTCCCTGCCCTAAGCCCCCTACCTGCACCTCGCACCCCAATTCCCTGCCCTGAGCCCCCTCATACACCCTGCACCCCAACCTCCTCCCCTGAGCTCCCTGCTGCACCCTGCACCTCCGTGCACCCCAACCTCCTGCCCTGAGCCCCTTCCTGCAATCCGCACCCCTGCTGTGAGCCTCCTCCTGCACTCTGCACCCCTTCTGTACCCCAAACGCCCTTTCCTTAACCCGCCATATACCCCACACCCCTCCTCTGCCCCAATCCCTTGCCCTGAGCCCCTTCCTGCATACCACACCCTCTCCCCCACCTCGCATTCCTTCCTGCCCCCCAACCCCGTGCCCTGGGCCTGCATACAATTTCCCCACCCAGACGTGGCCCTTGGCCCAAAAAGTTTGCCCTCCCCTGGACCAATGGCACATCATTTTTGGAGGCATTTAAGATAAGTGTAAAACAAAATACAGAGCAGCAAACAATGGAGACTTATGCCCACATGAATGCTGTTAATATAATAAAAAATTAGCAATCTTGAGAATTCTCCTACATCCTCTGCCTAGAAATCGAGACAACCAAAATGAGATGCAAATCATTGCCTTTATCTAATGAATAATGTAAATGAAGGCTCTTCTTAAGGTGAGCCAGTCTGCAGGAATCCTGCCTTACCTCACATTTCTTGTGGATTTAAGCACCATGTGTCACAAAAAATTAGAGAAAGGAATTGCCAAGTAATGACAAAGCCTTGGAGCCTCAAGTCAGTACAGACAGCAAGGTACATTAAGATGCATGGTACAGCGAGGGACAGACCTGACATCTCATTAAAATGAAAATGTTGCTATTTTTTCTTCACTTAGTTAATGGACTTGTATGACACTGTAATCTGCGACTATCTGTGCAGCTATTACTTAGCTCCTCTACAACATTTCCAAGATGGGAACTGAAAAACTTTATAAAACCTCTTCTCTCCTCTCTCAAAAACCCACTAGTGCTATTATACCTCTCTCAAGTCAACTGCATCGTTGTTTTTTCAGCGGTGCCATACAGCACATTGTATATATCCATTTATCACAAGCTTTGCCATAATTTATTCTTAACTTCCAAAAATAAACTTGTGTCAACAACCCTACAGCCATACAGTCCCTAAAAAACTAACTCACTCTTTATACAATCATAATTTAATTTTCCCTAAATGACATATTCAGCACAAACTTAATTACTCTCATCAGAAAGCAGCCCTGGACCTGACATAGAATTTCTTACATGGAATATTCACATCTTTCATGGCACACATATTATTTTGCTTCCTAGCTTTTTGTCCTTTAATCAGATGCCAAGATTGAGAATCCGCACATCTTACTTGAGTGTGTCCTCTAAGGTGGCACAAACTGAAGGTCCTACCAAACTACAATAAAGGTAGATTTGACATAATGGAGTCATTCACTTCCAAAATAATTACCCAGCCATCTAGTACAGGATGGAAAAAGTGCAGCCCAAATGTGGAATGTATGCCTTGGAGTTCTACAGTGGAGTTGCTCACTGTCCTCATCTTAAAGAGAGAAATGGGATATGCAGAGTCTACAGGATCCTGCATGCTATAGTCCATATTAATTTGAATAGCTTTCTGCTTGCGTAGAGATGGAACATTGCATGCATGGACTCTTTGTGTCTGCACTGATACATTAAATATGAGGTTGGTTGCAATTTGTCCCATTTTATTTAACATGTAGTTCCTGACAAATTGTTGATGTAGTTTTTGGTGTCAAACGGTGTATGCCCCTGACCTACCATTACTGTATTGGTTTTGTGTGGACTTTCAATATTATCACAGGCAGAAGACACAGGAAATGGTTTTCTTTCAGTATTGCTAATTGCCAGCATTTCAATGGCTGCAAAAACACACAGAAAAAAAATCCATCTGCTCATTTGAAAAGATAATAATACCACGAAGTCAGAATCACAAGGCCAAGAACTCAGAGTTAACAAAACCACTGACCTCTGGAGTGCCAGAGTTGATGAGGTTTATCACTTACATGACATGACCTTGGTGCCATGTTACTTTTGTTCAGCTCACAAGTTTGTAAACCAATTGGAAACAAATCAGTATTTTGGCTTCAGTAAACCATAAAAAGATTAATCTACGTAAGGAGCAAAAAATGAGACTAGAAAGATTTTATCAGGAATCCTTTAATTGGTCTGTGGAAAAAAGAACTCCCTTTATTACAAGCTGGCAAAGACATCATTGCTGAAACAGTGTCTTAAAGCTTATTTTCTATTTATAGTTGCACTATAGTTCATCTTTTGGATTTGGGCTAGAAAGGATGCAAAAGCATCTGAAGTATTTTTCCCGTTGTTATAAAAACAAAGCCATTTTAATTGTACACCACAGCTGAAAATTTCACATAGTTTAAAATAAAAAGGTCAAATTCTGAGCTGACTTACATCCATTTCAATCCCATGGGCTATAAGTCACAGAATTTGGCCCAGTAATTTAAAAAAAAATCAGTGAAAACGTGACTAGTAATCAATATGGCATTGTCACTCTCTTAAATTGTATGCACATTGAGACTTGACTCACAGGTGCTTGGTTCTGCTCCTGCCAGCAGGTATATAGAGCTTAGGTTTCCAAAAGCTAGGGCAGTCACAACTAGCAGGCTATCTGGGAAGAAAGCTTTCGCTAAACCAGACTAAACAATTGATTTGAAGTGGGGAGACAATTAAAGCATGGCATTTCTGAAAGACTAATAAAAATGTCACTACAAGTGATTGATTTGTTACAAATCCTTGGCTTCTTACCGGCATTCCAGTAGGATTTGGTGCTAAATCAGTTCTAAAGGATTATTAGTATCATATGTTATTTTTACAAACTCAAAGAATTCAGCATCATTTCATAAATCAACTGCAAGTTAAAATTAGATTTCCTTACAATTTCAGTTGTGTCATGTTATATCACATTCATACACACACAAACATGCACACAGATACACAAAATTTATAAAAAAAAAAATACTGCAGTCTGACTCAAACCTAGAAGAGTAAATTTTAAAATGATTTCTTAATAAGAATTTAAAAAAAACCCCTATTCTGACAAAGGGCTCTGTTGTATGGCTGCCACTGCATGTTCACAACCCATGGGATTTCATAGGAGTTCCAAAGCCAGGACACACTGTAGGAAACAACTCTAATTTTTTGTTCACTTACAATCCCTGCACATTATTTGTAAAGTGGTTTCTGATATTCTGGGTTGTGTTATATGTCTTTATTTACAGTACTACTTTTCCTGTGAAAAGCATTCTGAACCGCGGGCAGAAGACTCTATAAAGGAATAAATAATAGCAACAACAGTATAAGACCACCATTTGGAGACCCATGAAATATGATATTTAGGCATCGGGGAATGCCATAAGGCAAGAAGGTATTTCAGGCTTAACTATGAATTTCTTTGCTTTTAAGTATTTATGAGCTGGATCGTGTCCTCCAACAGAGTTTCCATGAGACAGAACTGCCAGAATTTCTGAGGTATCCTGCACATAAGACAAGTGGGGATTTGACTTCTCATGGAGATGAGAGAGCACACCTACAAACTCTTTGAGATCTGTAGTGAAAAGTGTAGATCTGAGTCCCACTGTTCTGAAGGCTATAACATATACACTGAAGGCACCTACCCTCCAGCAGTACAGCTTGCTTAGGAGCTGTGTTCTCATTGGGTCTCCTACCTGTACTTGCTCCCTGTATCCCTGCTGTGGGAACAGAATGCAGGGAACAGGCTGTGGCAGAAGGATCAACATTAATCTGTGCACTGCTATCATAAGGTTTGAGCATGAAGGCTGACTTATCACCAAGCTCCCCTGTATCAATGCTCTACCACTCCTGATAGGAGACAGAGACCAAAGACCTCTAAGGCTATCTGCCTAGGAAGAGCGCTATCTAGTACTCAACTCCCAAATCAAAACATTGGCAACTAAACTTTCTCAGCAATTTACTGTGGACCTGAACATCTTCACAGCAAAGTATTTTGCAGATTTATAAGATGCTGCTACACCTAGGTTATTTTATCTTTTTCTAAAAATATGTTTTAGTGCTTATGAAAGATTTCATACCTATGGCATTGATAACCTAAGCCCAGAGCTGATCCAAAGTAAAATCAGCAATACCAACAGTTTTCCCAATGCTTCCCAGGCAGTATTTCAATTCTAACCTGTGGGGGAAACCCCTGTGGGGTGAAGATTCCCTCACATACATTCAGTTTTTGGGGCTTCTGCTAAGATGGCCAGCAAGGGCACCAATTAGTGACAACTGTGATGGCGGTTGAGAATCTCTGCTTTAATGAGGTTTCAGAAGGAAGTGGCCTAGGGAAAGAACAAGACTCTGGAAAATTGTATTAGCATACTCTACCTACCTTGTATTACTCTGAAAGTGGGATTGAGAAAAAGGGACAAAAATGTCAGAGGTTTCTGTTGCTGTTCAGTGCTGTTTTGCTGTTCACTGATGTATGTCTAATATTATGCACTAATTTTATCATTCCAAATTGGCCTTTTAGCACTACTTGGCACTTGACAATATAAAATGACCAGAATGATATTTGCTCCAAATTCTTCGTCAGATTAGTGCTGATCAGAAGAGTCAAATATTGCCTATTAAAAACCCTAAACTTTCAGGGCCTTTCCATGTACTTTTGCTGCACAGCATGTTTACTTCCTCTGAGTGTGCGGACTGGGAAGGTGGCTGCTTCATAGATGGCATTCTGTGAGAGATGTCATAATACAGATCACATTTCAGTGCACACTTCTACTATATTGCCACTGAAGTGTTTGACCTTAAGATTTAAGTACCTGCCACTGGTTGACAACCTGGGTCTGGAGGGACATAGACTTCTGAGGGTGTAGATGGAAGCCTTTCCATCTGGTGGAAGATTATGTTGTCCAATAGAGAGAAGGAAGAGGATAAGGAGTGAGAAATCCTTTGGTTGTGGCTTCTTCTCAAACTAGTGTGTGGAAGGAAAAATTCTCAGATCCAGAATCCACCATGTACAGTCAGGGGGGCACAGGTAATATCACTGCATTCTTTGAAGCATCTCCAGATTTCTGTCTTTTATATTCTCTACAAGGACAGTTTTTTTCAATTTTCATCACTTTGAAGAGGATATTATTTTAGTGAGGCCAAAGGAAGAACTTGTGAAGGGCTGGTACCCAGGGAAGAATGGAGAGACAGATTGTATCAGGCCTGAATCTCAACAGAGGCAGCAGATGTACAGGGACAGACCCTCTGCTGATGCAAGTTAGCACAGCTCCATTCAAGTCAATGGAGCTATGCCAATTACCCCAGCTGAGAATCTGGCCCACAGTGTCTGAGAACACTGCACAGAGAACCAACCCAATGGTAACATATATGTGAGAGAGAGCTGGCTCTATTCCTATGCTGCAGCTCAGCAAAACTGGTACCAGTTCAGACAGCAAGGTCTGAATCCTTTGCTGGCACCAAAATCAAAGCATATGGGAATGATCTCACTCTAAACTTAGAAGTTTTCATTCTCTGCCTTTTGCCAAAGGGGGACTTTGTTCAGTTCCCTGAAACAGTGCAAGAGAGAAAAGGAAATGTGTGGATGGATAAAAAAAATTGGGTATGAAAAATACCGAGCATTTTCACACATCAGTAACTTGGCCATTATTTTACTGTTAAAAAGGACACAGTTTACATTATTAATAGTCAACTAATTATGCTAAAAATGCAACTTTTTTAATTTTAAAAAAGTATTTTGATTTACTCCTGTTCTGAGACCTATTTCTAAACCCATGAAAATTGGGGCTTATAAAGGATGAGCTCAGAAACACTTAACTACTATACAGTGCCACAATTAATGATGACATAATTATGGAGAAAAATTGGGAGATTATTCATTAACAGGTTCTTCTGTTCTTGTTATTTATAAACAAGCTGTAGGACTCATAAAAGTAAAACAATATATTTTAATATCCAGACTGTGATATGAGTGACATTTTTGTTTGTTGTTTGTTTTGTTTGTTGTTGTAGTGGTGTTGATACCAGGATAAGAGAGAGAGACATGGTGGGTAAGGTTATATCTTTTACTGGACCAATGGTGGAAGAGACCAGCTTTTGAGCTTCACAGAGCTCTTCTTCAGGTCTGGGCCTAAGCCACCTTATCTTTCTCGGATGTGTGACATGGCACTTTCCAGTTAAAAATTGTTAAAATATGCTATGCTAGAAGTGCAGTAAATGTATCAAAGAACAAAACGTATCCCAGTAATCAAATCTTGTCCAGCCACTGGAGACTTTGACCCTTGCTTTCAATAGTTCTGTAGGTGAGGATATCCGAAAACAAACATTTACACAATAAACAAACAGGTTTAATATACTGAAAAAGAGCTTTTGAGTGAAAATACTCATGACATGGAATGTAAATACACAGAAAGCATATTCCTAATTGTGCTTTTACCTAAAATAGATTGCTTTGGAAATCTCAATCAATCTAATCTAGGGGATTTAGACACATATCTTCATTACACAACTGACATATGTAAGTAGATTTTTGGATCAGGCCATCAATGAGAGTCTTTCCATTTACTTCAATCAATGTTGGTTCAGGTCCTTAAATGGTGCAAATTAATTTTAATGAAAGATATGTTTCAAAGGAGGAGATTTTCAATGCTAATGGCTATTTGTGGTTTTGAAAATCTCCCTCTAGAATTATACCATCATAGAGTTTAAAGACAGAGGGAACCTCCAGTTTCCAGTCTGACCTGCTCATCACAGGCCACTAAAAACCTAATTACCTCTGTATTGACCCAAGTAACATGAATTAAATTAGAGTATTACAGCCCTTAGGAGACTAAGCTAGTGTCTGCCAGAGTCCTCTACAGACCACATAAAAATTTTCAACCACTTACTTTTAAAGGTAAGTATAGATCATGCTTTACTCTTAAATATCTTTTTCCATAGGAAAAAATGAGACAGAGCATTTTTTAAAAAATCAAAACCAATGCATCACCAATAAAGTTCACTTTACATTGTTGCTTCTAAATCATCTTCCCCCAAACCCAAGCTTTTCTTCAAGCTTCAAATGACAAGTTTTCCTGCTGATGGTAGCGAATATTGATATCTACAGAAGCACAACATTTTCATCTTGGTTGCTTGTAAATATAAAATTTGAGATGTCCAAACTGAAGAATGATGGGTGTGAGCACAAAGCTTGTACGTAGCCCCTATTATGTTCAAGAGCTACTTTTATTTCATAATCAACTAAACGAGGAAAAAGTTGGCTTTCTAGTGAATAATGAGCTTCCCAGATTTTTAGACAGGGAAAGGGGAGTACACTGTCTAAATGTTGCATAATGGCATTGGAAATTTGAACATACTTCTGTATATGAGGCATCTTGTTAGAGTTTCTCCAGGATATTTCTGCAGGCTATCCCTACAGTATTGTTTCTGCTTGTTAGATCCATCTGGGCAATGAAGCCAAGGGGCCTACCAGTCTTTGGAGGGCTCACCTAAAAATAGAAGTAGAAAATGGAACATATAGTAAGAACTGTTTTAGTAGTTACAAGAATCACATTCTGTAATTTTTGGTTATACATAGGGTGCTTTTTAAAAGATGTCTTTTTTTTTTTAAATTTGTTTGCTGTTTAGTTGGGTTTTTTTGCAGTCATTTGTAAATGTCATCCATAATCGGCTCTGTTTCTAGTTTTCACTGGAAGAAAGTGCCTTATGAGCAGGAATAGATGGCAAAAATCAAATTGATGAGTTACAGTGATGGCTCTTGACAGTTTTACAGATAAAAATGTAACAAGCACAGGAAAGACACTGTATTTACACATAAGAAAATGCTCTTCTTATCATAATGCTGTCCCCTTTTAAAGGCCTTACAACTACTTGGCAGTAAAAATTCTCTCTGGTCTGGAACTTGACAAAATGTCTCAACTAGAGAACTGTTTTGTATATGGAGTAAACAATTAAAATTCACTTCAGCTCATTTCTCATTTTATTTATAAATTCCATGTAGAAAAAACTGTCTACAGAATTAAATGATGAGAAACAGAAACGTTCTATGGAAAACAGAATATGGAAAACACCACGGCATTGATGTAGAACTACTTGCATGCATAAGTATTTGCATGGTGAAAATGCAAGGCCTTTCCAATATCCATGCAATACAGTGTTCACTGTGAAGAAACTGGACTGGATGAGGGAGAGGAGCAATATAAAAATAAACAAAAATCATGAAATCATTGGCTTCACACAACAAAAATATTATTAAAATACCCTCATAGACTACTACCCATAGCCATACTCACACCTACATATCCAAATGGTGTCACTGCATGTGACCGTTGTGGATATATTAAACTGCAGAGGAAAAATGTATACAAAAATCAAACTGTGTATAAATATAGATCTGTGGACATTGTCTCTTCAGGTAAATTAGTTCAGAAGATTGAGTTTGCACTTCTCAGTCTAGCGAGACTAAATTTTTAAGTGCAAAGGCCCCTTTGCCTCATAAGTCAAAGAACATAACAGCTTCAAGGGCTATTATCAATTTTTCTGGGTAGAATATTATGGCCTCTGCACTGATAGAGGAAACATTTGGCCAAGTAATTCCAGTATCTGAGGCCTGCTTTATGCTACTTGCAAGAAATCTGGAAATACATGCACTTATTTTCACATACAGGAAATTTCAGTCTCCATAAAACAGTTTCCACTTTGAATCACAATAGAAACAATGAAGGTGAGTGGCACTAACTCAGAGGAAAATTTAACAGCACCTACAGTCTCACCATTTCCTAGTCCCCTTAAGCAAGGCCATGTAATGAATTTTTTTCTCCACATGGAGTAAAGCAGGGAAAGGCAACCTATGGTACGCGTGCCGAAGGCGGCACGCGAGCTGATTTTCAGTGGCACTCACACTACCCGGATCCTGGCCATCAGTCCGGGAAGCTCTGCATTTTAATTTAATTTTAAATGAAGTTTCTTAAACATTTTAAAAACCTTATTTACTTTACATACAACAAGAGTTTAGTTATATATTATAGACTTATAGAAAAAGACCTTCTAAAAACGTTAAAATGTATTACTGGCACACAAGACCTTAGTGTGAATAAATGAAGACTTGGCACACCACTTCTGAAAGGTTGCTGATCCCTGGAGCAAAGGATAACTTGCTTAAATGGTTTCAAACAACCTGTAACTGCCAGCAGGGTATGCTAGTGCTTCCATGCATTTCATCCTCTCTCCTCCGTTCCATGAAGCAAAGGGAATGAGATGGCTCTTAGGCTCTGATCCTAGAAATACTTATGCACATATATAACTTCTCATATGAATAGCCCCATTTAACGCTATGGGGATATTCATATGAATAAAGATATGTACCCAGTTACGTGTTTTCAGGAGGGAGTGCATGGAACCTTAGTCTATGCATTGGACTGGTCACTTTATGACTAAAAAGAAAAAAAATCAAAAACCCATGTGTTAATAAATGTTAATATTTGGAAACTGTCTTATGTCATCTTAAAAGTGAACCCATATGAATATCCTACTATGGTACAGTGTAACAGTAAAGGTTCTTTTGACTTTGTACAGGACTTGAAGACCCCTCAGATGCCAGATGAGTTCCGCAGGTATTGTAATCCAGGACTGGGCTTTTATAGCACAAGTTTTTCTTGGCTGGCATGACAATGGAATAACGTCATAAAGCAAGTACTGTATTGGGATGCAGTTCAGGTTCACCTATCCCTTGCAAAAATAGAGTCTACCGTTTGCTGTGTTCTAGCACACCTACACACAGTAGAGGTTCCTAATGATACATCATCCTGACACAGTGTAGCCATATAGTGACGTTACGCCATAATAACATAACCTCAGACGGTGAGCGTTTGTTTGGACACTACTATATAGATTATACTACTCTTCTACAGCAAATCCTGTTCTTAGGGACTCCCTAAAGCTTGAAATCCATGAGCCATCGCCTCATGATCAACTGTACCTAAGCAGTAGCAGTGCAGGTTGCAGTATATTACTAGAAATGGGTTCATTTATATATCAATTTTTTTATTACAGGTGACATTAAGATTTCAGGGGACATTCCTGACACAGTTATATTGACAGTGAGCCACTATAATTCAACTGTGAATGGAACTGAATCTGTCAGGAATGTTTTTTTAAAATAAATATTATTTTACTGGGAATACATTTTATTTATTTTAAAACTTATGCTGTGTTTGCAAATCCATAGTCACCATGATACATCATGCCTCAGAAGGTAAGAGAATGCATTCAGAGCTGCACCAGCAACATGTGGGACCATGCATTCTGGAATGTCCTGTGTGCAGAAAACGGAATAATGAAAACCAGCCAACATATTGGGAGTGGGAGGGTCCTGTCCACCCAGCAAAGAAAACAATATGCTGGTTACAGGAAGACAACTCTGTGCCACATGACAAGGTTGAAATGCGATTAGCTGCCACACCTAAGAACTGAGTTCTAACCACATTGTATGTGGATGCAAACTATAGGTATGTTTACACTGCATTTGGAGGTGTGACTGCAGCATGTGTAGACATATGCAAGATAGATTTAATGTAGCTAGTGTGAGTACCAACAGCAATGAAGCTGTGGCAGCATGGATTGTACAAGCCCATCTAGGACCCTAGGTACTTATCTGGCAGGTAGCCCAGGTTACGGTGACTAAATGTCCCGTTTTTATAGGGGCAGTCCTGATTTCGAGGGCTTTTTCTTACATAGGCACCAATTACCCCCCACCCCGTCCCGATTTTTCACGCTTGCTATCTGGTCACCCTAGCCCACACTGAAGCCTCTGCTGCCATGGTTTCCTGGCTACTGGTACTCATGCTAACTTGATTAAAGCTAGCTCAGCTATGTCTACATGGGCTACACTCAAACATTCGACTTCAGTGTAGACATGCCCTATGTTTGGAACCAATCACGCTCATAAGCGGTTACAAAGATGGTTGAAAGCTTATTTGTGGACAGAGCCAAACTCTAGTTATAGAAACTAGTTCCCTACAGGTATTTAAGACAATCTGTGTAAGAATTAAGTTGCTTGTCCGAATAAGTCTACCAAAGAAAATCTATGTGTCTACCGCTATCTCTCTAGTAAACTGTTACATTATACAGTTGTTTCCAGGTGGTAAGAGCACTAATATAATTTTCTGCTAATTTGTTCTTATTACTTCTGAATGTTTACATGGTGACACTACAATTCCTTACCTTGTTCCTTACCTTGTTATTGCAGCAACCATCTACTGACACTGAAGGGAGTTGTTAGCTACAATCTAATATTCAAAGCTAATTTGACATACTGAAGAAAAACAAAAAACATAGGCATAAACAAACATTAAAACACACTGTCCAGTTCTTGTTTATGCACTTGGCACATTGTTGCAGTGGCTGCATTGCAAACATTGAAGGGAAGTGCAAACAATGCAAGGGTAGGTTTGATTCAGAAAATTCTGTTTCCACTGAAAGACAGTTTAACATATTAAGAATTTCACTGGCACACTTCTGCTTAGCTTAGGTTTTGTAAAAACTTGTTTTTACAAAATGTAAATTTGGAGCTAAAAATTCAAATTGACAGATTCTTCTCAGTAATTCACAAGTAAGCCTTGAAATGAGTTAATAAATGAAATAAATAAATCAGATATCCCCATAACCTGAGTCTTAAATTTTGACTTATGAGGATATTTTTTTCAGCTGCCTTTATATTGCAAAGAAAACAAGCATCCTGCAGGTTCCACCAAGCCATCTTTTGTTTCTACTGTCATTACATACATTTACTTTTTTCTCTTTCATAAGACTAAAGTTTCACTTTCACATTGGGAGCTGAGAGAGAGGCACACCACCACTTGGAGTTCCTTTGCATGTGAGGGAGTGTCAATGCTGTGTCACCCCTGATGAAGCTGCAATGTGTAGTCCCTGTACTGGCTGGCCAACTCAGGACCTGTTGGACAAGTCACCTTCTTCTCATCCACTTCAAAATGGCTAGCGACTCACCCTGGCACAGTCCTCATGCTCTAGTGAATGCAAGAAATGATATTGTGATTGGTCTCCACATGGGGCTGAAAGATGGGACAGGGGTTGGCAAAGGCTCCCTACAATCGCATGGTGCACATAGTGTATTTCCTCATTTTATTATGCTATATAATAAAATATTTCTTAAAATAATAGGAAATTCCAAGGCAAAAAACATTGTTATCTGAACTTAAGATACGCTTACAAAACACTGCTAACTTTAATTACTGTTACTTAAACCTAAGCATTAAAAAGGTATGGAAAATAGATGGATTAATTCAGGTAATGTAGGTAAAGACAGCAATACCTTTCACATTCATATAGTCTCTTCAAATGTACATGTATGAAGATTCACATTAAGCAATCCACTACAGCCTCAACTTTAGCCAAATAAACCCATACAATCTCACGCTTATTAACAGAATAGCACAGATGTAACAGAGTAGAATTTGTACCTTAATATTTACAATCCATAAAAAAAAGAAGAGAACACCTTTTCACAATAACACATCTGCTAGGAATTCTGCTAGGTGGAATTATACTTAATAATGCATTAAATTGTTATACTCAGTTATGCTGCATACATATGAGTGTTTCCATTTTCATTGCACATTTTGACTTATAAGTTACTTAGAAGAATGATATCCCTTCTTTTAATTATTTCAGTAAACATAATAATGGCATTGCTCACTATACCACAGAGTACTTTATTTTCCCTATTTTTTAGTAATATGAGCCTACTTGTAATTAAAGACATGCTGCATTAATGATGCTGAAAGTCTCAGAGGGAAACATTTAATGTCCACCGCATAATATTATGCCAGAATTACATGCACAGAAGACTTTTTAATAATCTTTGTTTCTTAATTTAGTTTTGATTGACTATGAAATCCAGAGGAGCACTCTAGGGCTTGAATTTCTACTGTCATCAGCACTTCTGCTCCATAAATTGTACAAACGCGGATGACTCTTCCGTCTGTAGGCTTCTTTTCAAAGCTTCCGTTTAACCTATCCAGAAAATTAGCTGCAGGCTGCAGATAATTGCAGATAATTTTACCATTTTTAAGCCACTCGGGTGTTGAATAGGGCTATGACAGCCAAATTTGTCTAAACACAAAGAGCAAATCATATTTTTATGTTGTCATTTCAGTTTTATACGCATGTTCATAACAATCTTAGTTCTATATGCAAACTACAGCAGCAGCCAGTAGCGGTTTCTTAGCTAAGAGTCTGAGAGGAGTTTCATTATGAACCAGGGATTAGTAATGGAATTAAAAGTGATATAAATAAGGTTTAGATTTTAGCAAATCAATCCCCTCTCAGGAAGCAATGGTATGTAGCTGTGCTGCCCAACCTGATAGCCTGAGTAGGAAGAGAGAAGAAAATATTACACTGGCAAGTTATGTTTATTAAAATAAAAATGGTGTCTGTCTGATACAGTGTTAGTTGGGATAGATTAGTAGGCAGAGTGCAAGTGGTGCAATCAAAAGGTACAAAACCAATGTAATTGCTTCATGTATGATATCAGTGCAGTGTATGTGGTGAGTCCATGTGCATGCATACAACATCCTAAATATGTGTGTGATTGGACCTGAACACCTTTAAGAGTTCTAGGCATTGAAACTGATGCCATAAGCTATTCAAAAGTTCATTTTCCCCAGAATAGACCTGTTTGTCACAGCGTAATAATGATCTCCATATGGATAATATACAGGCAAACAAATATATTTAGTAGGTTATTTCAATTTACAGTAAACTTATTTATAAGAACTCATTAGTTTCCCAGAGCTAAATTAGCTAAAATTACACAAATTTCTATTGCTTTACTGATCTCTTAATAAAATGAACCATGTATAACATTATAAATATGATATATACTTCAAAACTACATTTTCCTATCAAGGAATAATAGTTTTCAACAGAAATTAACATTCTACTGAAAGAAAATTAATTTTCTATATAACGTAATCTAAAAGAAGTCCTCTACAAGCTGAAAATTTCTTCCAACATTAAAAATCTCCTAGGATCTGACCTGGCAAACATTTATGCATCCAGCTTTACTCAGGTGTAATGTTTTGACGCATCCATAGTGCCTTGTTCTTCACAGCTGGCACAACTATTTATCAAGGGCAACATTTTCACAATTGGCTTCTAATTTTAGGGACCCCAGATGCAGAAAGCCTGGCTTAAGATCCTTGGACATGATTTTTAGAAGTGCTGGGCACCCACAAATCTAATTAAGGTCGCAGGAAAATACAGGTACTCAACACCTCCGAAAAATCAGACCCTAGCTAATGGTGTTTCTTTTAATGCTGCCCATAAATACAACTGTGAACATTTATGGCTCATGATAACGAAGCATTAAGTAACAATGGTTAGAGCTGTGCATACTTCCCCGAAAATGCTGTCAATGCACCCTCCTCCTTAAACCTGCAATAAAGTTTAAGTATTCTAATTGTAGGCTTCTGTTGGGCAAGGTTGCCTAATTACACCACATTATGGTGGTTTCATAATGTGAACATACTAAAATCAAGCCACCAAACTCTTTTTCACAAATAACCCATGCAAAGACACCCAGGTGAAAGATTAGTGCACTAGAAGCTTGATGCTGTTTTCATTTAAGTCCACTGCAAGCATTGCCATTAATTTCAAGTGAAACAGCATTGGGTTCTAACTAAATGAACCATTTATCCTACTGCCTAATGTGTTTTAATGAAGATTGCTTATTTCTTATTGCTTTGTTTCTCAGAAGCCTTTCACATTTACAAGCTCATAATATTATGTAGTTTTGCCTGGATCGTAACTGAACTGGGGATTTCTTCTTTGCCTCTGCCTATTACAGAAAAACATCCTGAAACTATCTAGGAAAGGACCATTGAAAAGTTTGCCTTACCATTGCACAGAAGGTCTCAGGAGGATCTCCACATGTTATATCAGGGGGATCCAGGGTCACTTTCACATATTTGATCATGTCTCTGGCTTCCGGCTGACAGGCCATGTAATCCCAAATTTTTCCTTCTTCTGTGTAAATTTGAGTCTTACATACGTCATAATGTCCCCACACTGAAGGATAATGCTGCATCACTGAAGATACAGTAACCCAAAGGGCATGAAGTGACAGGAATCTTGACAAATACATCTCTAAATCCTTTGAAATCGCCTTGATAATTATAACCAGTATTGATTTAATGATAGTCTATAGATGATAAATATATGTACACGTATATTTATGTATGTATCTTATAAAACAGATTCCACAACTGAACGTGAAACGTTGAGTACGGTACTTGCTTTGCTAAGTTGAAGACTTTGGCGGAAGCCTAACATATTCAAAGAACAGCTTTTCACAGAAATCTGAAGCTTGTCCTTTGTCTTATCATGTGTCTATCAGGGCTTTTTGTAAAAGATATCCGAGAGCAGATACTAATTTAGCAAAGCTGTAGGTCTTCACTTGTACTGTTGATAACCCCGAGTGATCCTCCGTGTTCAAAGCTCACAAGGGATACCTAGACGCACTGATAAATCAGCATCTGAAGCAAAAGGATGAGTGTCTATAGCCTGGTGTCTGTTTCCCATCAATCATTCTTTTCTTCTGGCACCAACATCCTTTTAGAAACAATAAGGGTAAGAGTTATTGTCCAAGAATCAATGCATTATAAAATATATGAAATGTTGACATTTTGGAGGTCTGATGCAATATAAAGCAAATTGGTGTAATATAGATAACCTTTACTGTGGGTGCTTTGCTAGAATGAACAAACTATCAAAATCATTCACAGTGAAAAGTATTTCAACATGAAAGATTTAATTCTTCTCTAACAAAGACAGATTTATAACATTTCATGTGAGCTACAGGTTTTTGCTTCAAAAATGACATTTCCATCTTGGCAAAACCTGAAAGGCAAACAACAGAACTTAAACATTTCTCGTATTTTATAACCAATGAGGCAGGGGAAATCTAACCCACCAAGAAGAACAGCAGAGCGGATCTTTTATTACAGTGACAAAGATGACAATTACTGGTGTGCTTTCTGTCTCTTGGAATGAGGACCTCGGAGACCTCAAAATGCCTCGTATGCCTCTATGCTTTTGTTAGCTTAATAAGAGAGTTATTAGGAGCACACATTTGTCTGTTTGGATTTTCTCATTAGTACTGAAAAAACTTTGCTCCTTTTTTTAAATTGCATTTAATGATAAAGATAACAACTGGCTCACCTGTAGCTTATTATATTAACAATTTCCCCTTTAACATGAGCCCCATGTTTTCTTAAGTATTTTTACATATCTACCTCTTGTTTATTTCTGTAACAGAAATACCCCCCCAAACAGTTCTGCATATTTTTGTAAGATGTAAAATACCAGGACATAAAATCATAAACCTTAAAAACAACATGTTACAAATTCAGAAGTCATTTATATAAGCCAATGCAGTTTTCTCTAATTTTGCGATCAATCCTGTTCCAATTGAAGATATTGGAAGTTTGGTCACTGACTTCAATGGGAATAGGATCAGCTCCTTTATGAAAAGAAGGATGCATTCAGCTACTACTGTACTTTTCAACTCTTTAGCTGACTCTTACAATCTAAACAACCTCTTAAAATTCATGTTTACAGACAACTATAAATCATAATGTTGCATAGCTCAATTAATGTCTGTAGTCTAATATTCTAGTTAGTATGATGAATCTTCCTATGTCATAAAAATATGAAAGACATTCTATCACATACGCCTTGTTTTATAATACACATTTTCAAGAAAGAGCAAAAGTTGTCTTCAAAGCAATTTCACAAACGGGTTGACTATATTTAAATACTGCACCATCTTAAACTGAAATAAGCCACACACACTACGAAATGCCAACAGATGGCTGAAGTGTGTTTCCATAGCAAAGTAATTTACAATAATTGCCTTATGGACGCAAGTGCAATTTTCCATTATATTCATTTCATAAAATGTTATCATACAGCTGTGATTTGTGATGTATTCTACTGGAAAGTGTGTTGAATATCTGAATTTTCATGTAGCAATAGTTAGCTATTTGTCTAAATACATGTAAACTTACAAATCTGAATTTGCTACAAAACCAGAAACTTCAGATACTTTACAAAAATTAAATACATTTTAAATCAGACCATTAAGTATCATGGCATTTTTAACCACCATCCATTCTTCCTGTTTTCATTGGCAACATTTAACTTGTTATTTTGGAATTAAAGTAATTTTTTAAAGGCATACAAATTACACTGTTTCTATCCACTTTTTCCAGTCTATTTTATTGTTTTGGAGGGAAAAAACACAGCTCAAATACAAAGGTCAACATCTACAAGTAAGGAACTCACATGAAAAAAAATGTTCTTTGTTTCTAAATAAAAACTTACAAAGTGTCTTAAACGATCATGACAAATCAGTGCATATTCAGTACTGATGGATGAGAAAAACTATTTTGAGCTTGGGCAAAGCTGGTAAAACCAGTAAGTGAATGCTGTGTTACTGTATAGAAATAACAAGTTACTATGTTTAAACAGCCTTTCAATTTAGCCTTTTTCATTTAGTCAGAAATATACACTTTTTTAACATTTTCTTTGTTAGTTTTTCTTTTCTTTTCCTCTATAACCTGCTGTCACTGCCAATCTACAAATAAGTGGGACTAGACAGGGCTGTAAACAGATGTATTAACTAGAATTGAGAATATAGCTATTGAGAATGAATGTGAAGCTAGCCGTTATCTCAACACCCACTGTGCTACAACTCTCATCATATAACCAATTCTCATGAAAGAAAGTCAGCGTCATAATGATGGTCATTACACAGAATTATAGACTATAACACTGATCAAATTTAGCGCACTGACAAGGAAAAAGTGCAGGGGAGTGCAAGAAATTTGAGTATTGGAAAGATATAGGACTGAGTGACGGACAATCCTGACAAGAAGCAGCCAATTACAGCTTAAATTTCTGGCACATAACCAGTTGTGATTAATAGTCTTCCATTATATTACAGATATATTATTAATGCATTAAAAATGTCAGGCTTTGGCAAGAACTAATATGGCATGGTTCAGTTACTCTGCAGTATCTTCTTTTAATGAGCTCCCATTGACACAGAGAAAGATATTGACCAAAGCACATTAAATATCATATGCTATGGGTCACTGAGGCTTTTATAATAGAGCTACACAATTTGTCTTTATTATATTTATGCCTGCAGTGTCATTCATTATGTGCATTCTAGTTCCTGGTTGTCTATTCCCAAACATATCTAATTAAAAAAAAATTACCTTGCAAAAATTTTAAAATTACGTTTCTGAACTTTTAAACAATACCAATTGTAGCTCTAAACTGCACAGGCAAACTGTGGGTAAGATTTGTTTTCATGAATACACTTACATTTGGCCCTATAGAGTAAAATGCACCAAACATAATAACCGATGCATTTCTTGTGCCCAAATCCTCTATACCCTGTAGTCCTCTCTTCAGCAACTGACCATGCATTCTGCTGTGTTAAACTGAAATGATCCATAAGGTCTGACATACAGAGACTGACATCTTCATCGACTGAAAGAAAGGCAACTGCAAACTACTGGAAAAATTGATTATACTAGCTGTATTCAATAAAATTGTGGCACATGCTATACTGGAGGTAACCTTTCTGTATTAATTGTAGAACATTTAGGCTTTTGAAATTTCACATGTGCCTTAACTCTTGCTGTCTGAAAAACAGCAGGCATTCCCTGGGCAACTGTGGAGCACCAATGCTGAAGTCCCTGTTGTCTCTGCTTTCTTCCAAGCCATTTCTCTGTATGTAAAGTAGTGGATATATACCACATAATATAAATTCATGTATATCTCTGTATCAGCAATTCTACATGAAGGGCATTAGTTGACCAAGACTAAAATCGTCTGTAAAAGTGACCTTACGCACATGAATCTGTTTCCAGGTGGCTAACTTGAGTCAGGCCAATATCACACAGCATTTTAATTATGTAGACTGCTCAGTTATACTCCCCACCCAGCCCAACTCCAGCCAAAAAGTATATTCCAGCAGTAATTAATTATGGTAAAAGAAGCTGTCAATTCTTATTAGGATATGCTAGTAAACACCGCTCTTTGTTTCTGTTTTGGTCACTGTGAATATTTCCCTCCTCCCACACACACTATGATAATTTTCTCATTACAAAAATTGTCACCTAGCAGCTTAGCATTTGCTGTGTTGCAGAAGTCTCTTGGTGAGAACTTGCTGTACTTACATTATAGATTTTTTCCCAAAAACTCAGTTATGCAGTAGATTTCATAAAATGGCAGCTAGTGATCATTTCTTGTACAGACCATGAATTTGATAAAAATACACATTTTTGCAGCACATGAATTAGAAAGAGGTGAAAAGTCAGTTATCTGATAACATATTCCAGTATTTGCTGGTGTAAGAAATAACATTTAGATGTATAAAAACTCAGTCAATGGCAGTTGTGTATAATAGTAGGACTATATAAAATATTTTAAAGTGAAATCTATTGCAATTTTGCATCTACAATCAGAGTACATTAATATTTCCTATAAAATACAAGTAAAGGTGATTTTTGGTTGCTTTGGTTATAATTTCTAAATCACTTTTTTCCAAGATGAATAAAATACGGCGTATACTACAAGATACAACTAGTATCTGATATATATTTTCACTGTTACCACTTATGAAACTTGGCATATAGTGGTATACTGACATACTGTGATATATTAAATCTGAGCATTTCATAAATGCAGTTATTCATCCATGCAAATTAAATATGTTCATGTGTTTAATTATATTACCTCCTATCTTTGATGAAATGTAACACCTGAAAAATTCTTAGGATATTTCAAAATCAGTATTTATACTAGAAGAACTTCACATTCTTTTTCTATTAAGTGGTTAAATAAATCTGATGAAAATGGAAAGATTTTCTTCTCTATTTTTAGGAGAAAGGAGTAATAAGACTTCTAAGATCTATTAATAGAAGACAACAGAATATGAAGTTCTACAAATAAAACACTAGGGATTCTGAAATACCCTACAAAAAAATTAGGTTGCCCTAAATCTTTCTTTGTCCTGTAAAATAGCACATAAACATTACCACTTACAGTGTATCATCAACATTCAGCGTGGAATGAAAATCTTCAGAACTTTCATTAAAAAGCCTTCATTTTTAACTGCTGTAAGTTCTTAATATAAAACCTTTGTAATTTTTTTAACTCTCTCTTATTGGTTAAGTCAACTCTGTAGCACTAATTACATTCTTTTGCAAGTGTTACGCACTTTCGATTAACAATCAAAACAGTTTACAGATACAAGATTCCTAACAAAAAAAGTAACAGGCTCTCGTCAAAATCTACTCATAGATCATTTATTGTGTAATGATATTAAAGTCTTCAGATTGTGGTGTAAACTCAATATAATTTTAGCAGCTTTAGAAAGTTATGTTAAGGACTTACCATTGGGGGGAAAAAAACCTAAAATGACCACTATTTTGTTTTGTGCTCTTGCCAAATTCTGTTCCTCTAATCAGAAAGTTGGTTCAACTCCTTATCAATGCAATAGTGCTGCAAGGCAGATGACAAGGAACAGGAAAGATCAGGCTACTGCCATTAATTGGTGAAAAATGTCTGGGAAACATCCTTTAAAGCACCAACAGTCACCTTTGATTTTTTTTCCATGTAAATTAAAAAAAACATGAAGTCTTACCCAGGCCACAGTGTCTAAAGTTGAGTTGCATTATGCTTGAGGCAAAACTGTAAAGTGCTGCCTCTTTAAAAGCATCTGTACCACTTATTTAATTCACTTCCTCTTTTTGGATCTTTGCAAAAATTAGGCTGAATCTTAGTGCACAAAATACCAAATATTTAAAAGCCTAATGCACAGCAATATAAATGTGTTCATTAAAGCCAACAAACATACAAACTTTAGGAGAGAATACAGGACCATTCATTTTATTGGCCTTAGCTATTCAGCATGTAGCAAATCATTTGTTTTTTGATGAATGATTTTTCATTTATTTTTTGAATGATTATGTAAACTGCTTGTAATTTCTGATATGAACCAAGGAATTATTCCTAGCTGAATAAGTGAACCGTCAGTTCCACGGAGATTGGGGTTATCCTATACACCATCAATTCCACTCTTTTTTATTAGATTTCTGATAATATTTTTCTGCAGAAAAATTTTTATTCATAGCCTGCAAACTGTTTGAAGCAAATGACCCGCTTTTGGCAGAATCCTTCTGAATTCATTTAAAAGCTCTTTCATTCGCTCCTTTGCCAGTTTGTTGGCCTATTTAACACTCTTTTAGTTTTAAAAAATAGGAAGTTATAACCAATCATTTCCAGAGTTCTGTAAAATCCGGATGTGTTTCAGTTTTTTGGTTTTTTTTTTAGGTCCCTGTTTGAAGTTAATGCCCTCCATCTTTTTTGTCTAAGTGCACAGATGATTTCCATGCCGGGAAACTGATGAAAACAGATTGAAGGTTTGTATGTGAACCAAAATATAATTCGATGTTTGAAGTAGGAGGGTAGCTCATTTGGAAAACAATCCACAGAGCAGTTTCAATGGCATGACAATGTATCAGAAATGGATTAATCGACTTGTAGGTGGGGGTAGGGGCAGGAGCAATACCTCTATCTACAGGTGCCCATTCAGGATGCAAAAACAAAACCGAGCAATCGCCTGCTCTTTTAACGAAAGCGCCTTTGAAATACGCGCTAGTAATTTTCCTCCCTTTGCAAAGCACAAGGGCAATGTACTAGAAAGCAGGCACAGAAATGTGCTCCCCAGCGAGGAGCCCACAGCAACAGCAGAGGGCGCAGTTTCTATTTGTAAATTCCATCCCCACCCTCCTGCTAAATCTCTTAATTGGTTACGTGTGGTCCAATAAAATAGCAATAGTTCCACCTGATCCATGTAGATCTGTTCCGAGGGAGAGACCTATAGCGGTGTTCAAACTAAACCCACAGCGAGGCAGAATTACCACTGAGTCTGTATGCAATTCCCCCTACCCTCCCAGCGCCCATCCGCTAGGAGCAAACCCCGGGACACAGACCACTCCACCGCACCCCGGCCTGCCGGTACCAGCCCTCTGCCCCAGCGCGGCGCGCGGGATCCCCACAGCCCAGCTTGAGCAGCCACCGCGCCAGCACCCGGCGGCTGCAGGCAGCCAAGTTTCTCAAAGCAAAGTCCAGCTTGCCCAGCCCCAACTCTTCCCCCAGGCCACTCACAGCCGGCGCGCCCGAGGGGCTGGGCAGAGCTCCTCTCCCGCCCGCCCGCAGCCATGGCTTCTGCCCGCTCGTCGCACGGCGGTGGCAGGCAGCAGCGGTTCGTTAGCGAGGCCGGGAAGGAGCCGTACTCACCATGCGGAGCAATCCCTCTCGTTAGAGCGGGGAGGAGAACGGACACTGCGCTGCCTGGGACCTTGCCAGCCTCATCCCCCTCCGGCAGCAGGAGCATGGGAGCCAGCGGCGCAGGGGTGGGAAGCTGCTCCGCCCGCCGTGCCCAGTCCCCCAGCCGAGGGGAGCCTGGCAGGCGTGTGCCGCACGCCCAACAAAAGTTCCTGGTAACGCCGAAGAGTTCAAGGGCTGGAGAAGAGCAGCCCCCGCCAGCCGGCAGGTTGCAGCCCCCTTCTCCGCCCCTGCCCCGGGAACTGCAGACTGCCCTGGAGCTGCCCCGCGGAGCTCGCCCCGGGGCGAAGGGGGAGGAACACCTCTGGCTCCACCGCAAAGCTCAGCGACCGGCGGATCAGAGAAGGGGAGCCAGGACCCACGCTCCCCCTGGAACAAGTCAGCAGCAACCGCTCAGGGTTTCCTGCCTGCCCCGCTGGGTCTCCCGCCTGTTTGAGCCACTTCTTTGCATTAAACTTTTACTGGGGCTCCGGGAAGCTGCAGGACGTTCCCTGGCTCTCCGCGACGAGACACTCTGCAAAGGCTGCGCTCCTGGCTGGCCCCAGCTTTGGTTTTATTTTAGATGAAGCCGTGGAAGGTACTCGGCGGGGACATAAATCACGACAATTAGCACTGGCGCCGAGGAGATCCTCTCCTACCAGTTTCGCCGGAGCTTCCTCCGCGCATTCCTCTGCTCAAGTCAGAAGTCTCACTGCATATAGCGTTGATGGCAGGGAGATGAGACACATGGAAAGTCCGTCGGATGAAATATACATGCCAGCGATTCTTCTGGACTGTAAATCTCTCGTGCCCCCACCCCCAGCGCTCGCAAAAGGAGCTCTGAAACTTAAGGGCAGGACACTATTAAGGGGGATGAAACCTCAGAGAGATGGCAGGGACGTTTCACTTAAAAGCAATCTTCTCCTGCAACTGCCAGCAAGTAGAGGGATTGCAAACCTTATACCACCTCCAGACCTGAGCGCGTCGAGCGGTCCTAACGCCGTTTAGATCTCCATCTCTCTCTCTCCCCCATCTCTCTCTCCCGCATTTCCGCGCCTGCCACTCGCACAAGTTCCTTATTAACTCATGACACCGATTATATCTCCTGCTGCATTCCCCCTTTGCACCTCCTTTTTGTTCCTTAGGAAAAGCCTTTAAAATCTTGGTCTTAAAAGACACTAAAGCCTCAGCCTTTAATCAGAAATGGACTAAAGGGTCAGGGTACAAGTTGGATCTTGCCAATTTTTAGCCCAGCCTTCCAGATTCCACCCCCTAAATGAAGAACAAGCCTAGCTGTTCCAATTGCACCAAATACCCTGATACATCCCACCTCAGTTGCATTGCCAAACCCTGGATCCATCAGGTGGGTCCTGCTGGATCCTGGCAGTTTTTAGCCCCATCTACCTATGTTTCATGCCTGAACAGAAAACATGTTTAGCTGTTATTAGTGCACCTTAAAAACACAGACTCGGAAGCTTCCCAGTACAACAGTACCATAAAACTCAGGTTCCGCATCTGGATCCTGGCAAAATTTGGTCATAAAACAAGACATTGAAGGACCACAAAACATTCTGGGACAAGAAAGCATCAAAAACTATAATTTGGCACTCATTGCCTTTTACTGGGTCTGCATACTCCCCAGTTTTACCATCTAAATTTAGGTCATATGCAGCTTCTCCTAATCTGTCAAAATAATCCAGATTTGAATCAACACCCATCCCAACCTCCTGGTATCTGGCAACTGAATCTGGCTGGATCTGAGCTCTGTTGAATATGGAAGTCTCAAGAACTGGACTTTTTCTGGAATAACAGGAGCAGCTAAACATTCTCTGTTTTGGCAAGGACCCAGCAGGGCTTCAAGGTTTTTTGTGAAGGAGTCAGGAAGAGCCTTACTGCAGCTAGAATGATTGAATTTTTCCTTATTTAAAGCATCGGCTGAAGGCAAACCTGAGGCTGCATAAAGTATAGTTCTTTGTCAAAACTGCATGCAAGTTGTGATTGTGATAGGACAGCAGGTGAAATCCAGTGATTTGGACTCATTTTCCCTTTGAGTTTTTATATTTGTTAGAACTAGAAGCTCAAACTATATGTGATTGAAGACCCACAATCAAAAAGAAAATGTTTGCATAAACACCCGTGAAACAAAACTGCTGAGTTTCACACAGCTCCATTGTGAATAGTGTCTAACAATGACCATAGCTACCGAAACTGTGGAACTCATTGCCACAAGACATCAACACCAGAGTTTAGCAGGATTCAAAAGAAGATGAGACATTTATATATGGATAACAAGAAATGTCTGGAGTTTTAACAACCCCTGAAGAGCTTTGGAAGTATATAAATGTGCGAACTTTAGGGCTTAAACCAACCTCTAATCATGGGGGGATAGGATGAAACTTCCCTGCAGATTAGGTTATCTCATAATTGCCTATAGCAGGGTTTCTTACATCTTGCTCTGAAGCCTTTGGTACTGGCCACTGTTGGACAGGATACAGTAGAACCTCAGAGTTACAAACTGACCAGTCAGTCACACACCTCATTTGGAACTGGAAGTACACAATCAGGCTGCAGCAGACACCCCGCCCCCCCGCCAAAAAAAAAGCAGTTACAGCACTGTGTTAACCTAAACTACTAAAAATAAAGAGAAAGCAAATTTTTTCTTCTGCATAGTCAAAGGTCAAAGCTGTATTAAACCAATGTTCAGTTGTAAACTTTTGAAAGAACAACCATAATGTTTTGTTCAGAGTTACGAACATTCCAAAGCTACAACCTCCATTCCCGAGGTGTTCATAGCTCTTAGGTTCTACTGTACTAAACTAATTAGAACACTGGTCTGACCTAGTATGGCACTTTTAATTAGGGTATTTATCCACGGCAATGACCTAACTGCAACAACACACACCTCGAGTACAGAACCACTATCCTTGTTTGCAAATCTTTCAGTGAAACTAGGCTGAGTTTGGAATTTGTAACAAAACCCTAATCAAGTTTTGCATGATTTCAGGCTGTGTTGTGGCCATTGCACACATCTCTAAATGTCATCCCATGGGCAATTATGAATCTCCCATTACCTAAGTTATCCTGTGTCTTTGTCTCTAAGGAAACTGTAAAGGTATTTGCGTATTCCCCATGTCCAGTTACTGTGCCTATAAGTATTTAGGGACACTGGGAATTTTGTTGTCTGAAAAATAGCATTTAAATCTATCTGTATTTGAAGCCCAAAGCTCCATGAAAGAATTAGACATGGTGTGACAGGGTACTTGTATCCTGGGTGCTGTCCTTCACACTGGAGAAGGGCTGATGTCCGACTGACGCACTGCACAATGGCAACTGCTGTATACATTTTGGGCTTGATTTCCCCTCTCCCCCACGCTGTGCAAACTCAACAGCTACTGAAGTCAATGAGAACTGAGAGCACTCAGCACTTCATAGGAGGTGTGAGCACCTTAGAGGGGCAAGCCCTGTGTTGGAAGAATGGCTCAGGTCCTAAGGTTCTTTGTGCAGTGCAACTTTCTACTCCACATCCTTCTATGCAAGGAGCACACACTATTCCAGTGCATTGAGCACACACTGCTATCTCTCCAACTGGCAATTGAAATAGACTTTTCTGAACAAAGTAGCAGGCAGACTGTGTGCGAGAGAGCAGGAGGAGGGTTGCTAACCTGCTCCCTTTCCACAATCACCCAGCTATAGTTGAGGCAAAGGGTGCAAATCTCCAAACAGCAGCAGATTTCCCCAAGGGCAGAGCTGGCCTGTCCACTTTCTCATTGCTTTGCCCATAGTAGTTTAACCTTCAATACAGTCAATTGATCAGTGATGATTTGAATGTTGATCTGGCCTTGCACCTTTACTACCTCCAGCTGCTTCATTTTTAGCTCCCAGTGGAAGAGGAATGTTTGAAAAATTGCACTGGAGATACGTGAGCAAAATCAAGAGGTTACTGCATTCAGTAGGAAGGACACAAACCCCCTAAAACTGTTCAGTGAAACAGCAGAACAGACAACACTCAAAAAGACATTTACCACCCCATTGCCACCACAGGGCAGGGGACGGAAAGATATACCTCATCTCTGCCTGTGGAAACCTCCATCACACAGATATGCTTTGGAAAAAGGGATAGATGACAATGACAAATGCTGGAGGCCACAAGTACCTTCTGTAGAATAGGGCTCCCATCTTTGCTACCATTGTCAGAGATGACCAGTGTTAACAATGCTGGGAAATTTTAATGGAAAAGGCACAGAGTGCTATTGAAAGCCTTCCAGCCAATGTGTAACTTAATCTGTCTGGCCAGCTGGGAGTATGATATTGCACTGATGCACACAATACATAAAGAGGTGCATGAATCTGACACTTTACTCCTTCCTATATTTTCATGCAGTTTGATAACGACTTTTTCCCCTGAGAGGGAAAAAAGATCTTTCCCAATCTTGTTTCAGGGATGAGAGTTTCTGTGTGCTGGACATCTTGGTGTGAGATCTCTACATTGGGCATGCAGAAACCCCAAGAAAGACTGTCTAATAAACCTTATTTTTCATTCCAGTCTGTTTTTTCTCATTGGGACAGCATGGGACATTATTATTCATTTCTAGAGTTTGGATAGAAAATGAACCATTTCAGACCTATTGGAACAAATGGTTTTTTATTCTTATGCAGTTCACTGGAGTATAAGGCCCAAGAAATTCCATAAATTAAACTTTTAGAGAAATGGAGAAATCAAGCTCAGTGTACAAAGGGTTAAAATTAATTTTTTTTTCACAAAAAATACATATAAAGATTTGATTTCTACTCCCAAAATATCAATGAAAAAGTGTCTTATTCTAATAATAAACAATGGATCCCTGAAGTGTCCAATAACAAACACATGACACTATGTACAAAGACTTGACAATTTTTCAGATTTTGCTTTAGC
This sequence comes from Gopherus evgoodei, assembly GCF_007399415.2. Lineage (NCBI taxonomy): Eukaryota > Metazoa > Chordata > Testudines > Testudinidae > Gopherus > Gopherus evgoodei. The sequence goes on from NC_044329.1 coordinate 71,160,511, forward strand.
AGTTTGTTTTCCAGTGAATACATTTCTGTTTGTATTGCAACAATTAATAAAATCTCACATGCCTATAATTGCAAAATCAAATTCCAGATATACATACATGTGTCTTCTAAAGAGGCATTTCTGTACTATACTTGACTTAAGCAAAGTTGTAGCATGTATTCTATTTTCTGTCTGTGGTGGTTTGGTGTCTCATCTCAACAGATAGAAAACACTTTGCTTAACTCGTGTAGTACAGCAATGCCACTTTCAATGGGGAGCATGGATCAGTGTTCATATCATACTCCCCGTCAGTACCCGACCAAAGCTGGGGGAAGCTAATGATCCAACCAGTGGAAACAAATTGGGTGATGAATCCTGGTCACATGCCACCTGACATATGTTGCACATATACTAAGAAGGTGTCTCAACAAATATTCCATTAATATGACTGTTTTTCTTTTAAAAGAGTGAATTTACCCTTCAATTCATCTTTAAAAAAAAAAACAGTCAACCATCATTTTAAAAAAAAGATCATGCTCGGAACACAATCTTTGTAATTAAAAACAGGATATAAATCTAGGGATCCCATACTGTGCATATGCATAGAGGAGTAAAGAGATATAAGACAATCCTTTGTCTACTGGACCAAATATCTGCTAGGTGGTGAAGAAACAGCCTCCACAGAGCCACACTTCACCTCTCAGACAGGTTGGTTGGAAGTGGACAGGTAGGGGTTCCGTTCTTCCCATGTGCAGGCCCAACTGTACCAGGGATGAATGATATTGTGCTATGTGCAGGGCTTGCCCTTCCCTTCTCTGGAATTAGGAGAAATCAGGAAGCAGATTGAAACACAATCTGCTTCCCAGTCTGCTGCTAGGTAAATGCAATTCTGTGCTGCCTCACGTACAGGGCTTGTGCCAAACCACAGTGTACCTTATTATTCTGAAAGTGAAAAAAGTTCTTAGCTGGTGAAACTTTGATCTTTCACCCAGGTGGCTTTACTCTGAGTCTACATTTCTAATACTACTTATTGCTCTATTTTAGTAATTATTTATATAATTATATACACGTACACACATTATTTTTAACCTTAATATGAAAGGCAACACAAAAATAAAGGGAAAAAACCCTGCTAAAGAGATCCAATGATTTAACTCCATTTCAGCATGCTTGTGCACAATGAGACAGAAACACTCTATGGCCTCATTTACACTAAAAATATGTTACTGGTATAGTTATTTTGGCATACCTATACTAGCAGTGCCCACCAATGTAGATGCAGCTTATGCCAACAGAAGGCATTTTTCTGTTGGTGCAGTAGCACCACTTCCCTGAACTACATTAGCTATACTGATAGAAGCACTCATCTCAGCCTAATTTTTTTACTTTTAGCAAAAATGGTTCAGCCATTTCTTAGAACAAGGTTAGGGGGAAATACATTGTTTTCCCAAGTTAAAAAATTCTTACAACTGTACTGTTGAGAACCTCTAGCACTTCCATGCTTTAGAGCATGCTTTGACATTTGGCCTGGTGTTTGCCCTAGCATCTGGGATATCCCTTTTCCTTACCAACCATGGCTGGACCATGGTTTAACCTCAGTTTCTGAAACAGAGCTGACTGCAATTTTTTTTTGTCTACATCTGCAGCTAAACTATGTTCAGCTGCACACATCACGGAAATCTGTTGTTGCCAAAGGATCATCTTTCAAGTGTAGACCAAGCCTATGACTACTGGAAAACTAGTGAAATAGTGACATTACAGGAGACATGAAACCTGAACTACTGAAAGAGGAAGGGATTTTTGACTGTTAAAAAAAAATCAAGCAAAAAACAGTTTTAATTACTATCTATTTAACTGAAATGAATGTTTTGGATAAAGGATGTCTTTGTTAAAGATTTCTTATCCCTTTCAATTAAGATGCACGTGCTAACAAATATTCTGAGAACCCCATACAGTTCCCCAACAAAGCTAGGAAAGGTCAGACGACATTCCTAAGGTAAAACCCCACTAAAAATGAAACCTTTTCAGGCCTTTTTTATGCATCATAAAAGTGCACCAGCCCAATTTTGCATGCTATATTTAAGGGAGCATGGACCAAACCCTGTTAATTGAGAGAAAACATGGTTTGACAGCAAGGATGGTCTTGTTGTTAAGGCACTGGACTGGACATCAAGAAATCTTGATTCAGTCGATGCTTACAGTCACAGGCTTGCTGTCTGACCTCAGCCAAGTCATATGGCGGAAGATTGTGAAAGACCTTAAGTGCCTCTTTTGAAAAACTCCTCATTAGTCTCCTTGTGCCCCAGTTCACCAGTTGTAAAATGGAGAGGCCAGTATTTCTGTTCTCTAATCTTATGTCTGTCTTGTCTATTTAGGCACTGATTTTGCACTGAGCTTCATGCTATCAGACCTCTGTACCAGTGTGGCGCCTCACTGAAGTGAATGGGACTCCAAAGGAAGTGCAGTACAAAATTGGGACCTCACATTGTACATAGAGATGATCCACATTTGTCACACAGAAAGTTATTTTTTTAAATTTTATGAAAAATTGTCATCTTTAGTGAAATTCTATTTTTGTGACATTTTCCATGGACTTTCCTATTCAACATTTTGTCAACATAACCAAAATCTTTTTCTAATTTTAATTATTTAAATGTTTCATTTACTGAAAAAACAGTTTTCAGAAAGAAAATGTGTTTTTTCTAAGCAAGTTTTCAATAATGATTTTAATAAAAATTCAATAACATTTTGATAAATATTTTGACTAAAAATATTGTGATTTTTTTTTCAAAAACCAGAAAATGAATAAATTTTGAACCCTGCAAAAGAAAGTTTCAATCTTTTGAAATTGTTTTTCAACCAGCTCTAACTGCAAGTTCTTTAGAGTGAGGATTGCCTCTTATTATGTGTTTGTACACTGCCTAGTACAATGAGATTCTGATCTAATTTGGAGCATCCAAGTGCTACTGCAATATACATAATAAGTAATAATAATTGAACAGGTCCTTCTGTCACCTGGTGTCACTTGAGTGTAAATGGCATGCACAGCATCTTTCCTTATTCTAAATAGCACTTTACAATTAAAATGTCCCAAACTTATTGTATCATACTGATAACTAGCTAAAAACTAAGAATTTAACTGCCAAATCAAGCTCAGTAATAATGGAATATAATAAGGTGTGCATTTTCCATTTCTTTTTAAGAATTCTTTAAAAATGTTTATGTTACGTATAGAAAGAAATAAAAGCAGAAGTGGACCTAGTAATGTTAGGTATTTACACATGCACAGGACATGGACATAACTAGATAGTAACAGATTTTTATTTTAACATAGAATTAAAAAAATACTTTGGGAATGTTTTTCATTGTCCTATTAGTGATGAGTTTCTTTAATGAAAGAAAAACAATTTAACCTCACCAGTGGGTTATAACACAATGGTGGAGTGGGATAAGAACATCAGACGAATCAGTGGAAGCTACTATTTGAAAAAGTTTTACCCAATAAATAAATAAATATATTTAGTAGTGGAGAGGCTGGATTAAGAGGAGAGGTTTTGTTAATTTCTGTGAGGGGTTATGGAATTGCACTAGACGGAAATACATAATACTCATTTAGCTTTTGTAGGTTTGCATAATATTTTGTCAATTAACCATTATTTTTGATTTGTGATATACCATTACAAACCAGTAAAGGGCAGCACTAACCAACTGTTTTAAGTAACTAAAAAAAACCACTAATTATTGTTTTTAAGTTTTAAATAATGTATACATCTATGGTTTGATTGGATTTACAATTAATTTAGTGTCTTTCTATCTTAGTGCTGAATATCAATTTTAAGAGTCTTCTATAATCTTTAAAGAGAAAAACTAAGGCTACAAATGAGCAGTTTAGTTATAATGAACTTTTATTAAGGGCATTTCAGTTACTGAGAAGTTAAAGCTCTCTTATTATGACAGAGTGGTCACTTTAATTGCTTTATTAGATTATGCCATAAAATCTACATAGCAAAATCATACAATGGTTTAGATAGGACAGTAACTCATAATCTCAAACATCTGAAGACTAAATGTGTTTGAAATGTTGCTGGTAATCTTTATTTGCAAATAAACTGGTAAATTAGATTAGTGCAATTGTCTTCGAGTCTAAGTTCAAACAGCTTTTTTTTTTAGAAATAACATGACTTGAACGAACCAGACATGGCATATACTGTAGAGTACACACATGCACTCTCAAACATGAATTACATTGTAAAGAATTGACATCAGTCCTTGCATATTTTATTTATGTTTGTAAATGATTAAATGAATTGGTGTGAACTTTTAAAATGCTATGTTCTTTATCCTGGTGTTTGAGAGGGAATAATGAATTAAATATATAGAATTGTGATAAGAAATATATTTTGGGAGACAAAAAGTGGCTCTTCTTCAATGTGAATTTTATAAATTCTTTTAACACAGGAATATATGAAAAGAGGCCCTTGGTTCTAACACCAGGAGAGCTGTTATGTTTTGTTTGTAATTTTAGGTTCTTCATAATTAGCTGCACCTATTTAATTGTAAAAATAATAAATATGCACCATTCTAAAAATCAAAAATATATCACTTGAAAGATTTGTCATGAGTATAAAATGTAGAGATATACAAGTCCTGTTAGAGCCTTAAGTGCAGACATGGGATAGTCCCCATATAAAAGATGCATCACATATTAGATTGATACAGTATTACACTTGGCAGAAAAAAAGGCCAAGAAGAAGTGATCAAGTCTATGGCTGCTATCTACTTTCAAACTGCTTTCAGTAATATTACATTGTAGCACAGTTTCTTTAACAACCAACAATATTTTATTCTATCACTGGAAAAAAACATTATTAGAGCTGAAGAACAAAAAGTTGTTGTGGTTCAGTTCATGTATACTAAGCACTCACATGCTTTCATTCTTACTTTCTCTTTTCCTGCTGTCCTTTGTAGCTTTAGGAAACTCAACCATTCTGAGGTAGAGCCACATAGAGTCAGCATTATCCCCAAATATGGGCACCAGGATTTGGGAGGGCGGCATTTTGCTGACCTCGGCTGCAATTTGGCGGCGGGGAGGTCCTTCCGCGCTCTGGGTCGTCATTGGCAATTCTGCGGCGGGTCCTTCACTCGCTCCAGGACCTGCCGCCGAAGTGCCCCAAAGACCAGGAGCGCGGAAGGACCCCCCCCACCGCAGAACTGCTGCCAAGGACGGGGAGCGCGGAAGGACCCCCACCTAGGGTGCCAAAAACCCTGGCGCCGCTCCTGAGTAAAAGACACAGCACCTTACAACCCCACCGCCAGTTCTGACTCATAATTTCTACTGAGCCTTTGGATGGCATGCCACAGATTAGCATTTTAGACACATGATAAAGATTAGTGTAAAGCCCAACCACAAGTCAAGCCATTGCCTATTAATCCAAAAGGTTCTATGTTAACCTTAGAAGTTCTGGCATATAACAGATTTATGAGTAATTATTATTATGTCTGTTGTGAAAACAAGGAATGCAACATTCACTGCACACCCACTCTCCCACTGAAGTCAGTAGAAACTTTTGCTACTTGGTGAATAAAAGCTTCTTTTTTTTTTACTTTTATGTCTAAAACTTTTAAAAGTCAGTTCACATCATGCAATAAATTTGTACTTACAACTTTTTGAAGCAATAATTCTCAACTGATTTGCCCAATTTACTATTTTCAGTGGTATTTCTGTAGCAGTTTTTTCTGATTCTTTATTGGCATTTCCTTCTAGGAAGACCTAAAACCAGATCGTAGCCCCTGAATCTGCAGCTAAGGTGACCCTCCACAAATAGATCTGCCACTGGCCAGGTAGGTAAAGGGCACCCGGATTTCCAGGAAGAAATTGTGGATCCAAGGAGCAAAGGTCAGAGGGAAATGCATTAACCCATCAGAGTCCCTGGAAAATCCATATTAAAGTTATATACCCTTAACACGAGGCTGTAGGGGCAACTGCCAGTGGATGGGTCTAATGGAGTTGCATTCCTCAGTCTTGGAGTATGAGAAGAATCCCAAAAAGTGGCTCAGGCACATGAACTCTATACAGATCCTAAGTTTCCAGCAGCCATGAGGGGTGGGGTGGGAGGCAAGGAGGGAGGGAAGATCCACAAGGTCTGTGGGCAGGCCCCTCCCCTTAATTTATATGGGAAGCCAACCGCCTACCCCAGAAGAATATTATGGGACAAACTGAGAGGAATGGTGCTGATTTGGGTTTTCCCATGGGAATGGTTGAACTGGCCTTTTATTATTTTTTTCCTTTTCCTTTTTGTTAATAGACAGGGCCATGCATTTACTAGCCAAAAACATCAGGATTTCTAGCTTGCTTTAGTTTCTAAATTCAATATCACAGACTGCTGGGAATAGAAATTATTAAAAAAGAAGCTAAGATGATGTTGTAATAAAAATACTTAATGGGTTATGTATAATCTGTCAATAGTGGAGCAATAAATGGATGGACACCTGGAATGACACTGGCAGAGGTTAGCTTTTCTCAGGCAGAAATGTTGCAACCATCAGACTGCCTCATTACAGTATTCACTCATTTGAATGATGCTAGACATTTTCAGATCACAGTATAAAACAAATTATTTTCTAAGTGGCTCATGCGAAACTTTCCTCTCAAGTCTGCAGGCATCTTCGCTATATAGAATACCAGCAAAATTTACAACAGAAATCTGCCGTGCAGAATGGAGAACAGGAGAAGTTTGCTTTAAAGGGTGAAATGTATCCCTGTCCCTAAAAAGCCATGTTAAAAAGGTAAATTTAGTGAGGACTAAAATGGGGAAGCATCAACTTCCCAAAAGCATGGATAAACTATGGGATTTCAATCCAGCCTCACATTGCATTCTGTTCCAGCCTAGGAGTTTCCCCTACATAACGCCTCCACAGGAATCCCAGACCACTGTCTTAGTGTAATTGTGATAGCCCTTGTAAGAGGCTATAGATGGCTTGGAAGGGTCTGCATGTTGTTTCTTTGCCAGTCCCTCTCACCTAATGGTGGGGTACTACATAATTTTAATGGTGTGAAGGGCCTTCAAGTGATGGTGTCAATTCCATGCTAGTGCCACAGTCAGCTACAGAGAATGCAAAGTGCTCAGTTTTGAATGTGAACCGTGGTAAATGTTGCCCTTGTAACAAATCATTTGAATTTAATCATGTGTTCAAACTTCATTAACATTCCAACCTACAGTTCAGTTCTTAACTCACATTAGATCATGAAACTCATCCGGGGACGGGGGAGAATAATGGTTCTTTGGAAGGTTTAAAAGAAGATCCTATAGAATTTCCCCAAGACTTCTTGTATTAAATTAAAATAGTAACATTTTCTGACCAGCTGATGGACAGATTATGGTCCGTGAAGGGAATATTTTCAGATTCCCAAGACAGAGAGACCATGTCGAAAATTTTAGAAAGAGTAAACCATCATAGACAATAAATGGAACTGAACTGAAGGTCCAGATTGATATTTACATTTCATATTTATGCTCTCCCAGGAAAGATATTAATAGATGCAGAGATCTATTATTATTATGTTACATCATTATTATTTATTTCCATTACATTAACAGTGTGGTACACTACCTGAATACATAGCTGAAAAGGCAATTTGAACTCCCATTACCCAAGGGAACTTTCTGTTTTCTGAGGGCTTGGTTTCACTTCCACTGACCATGAGTGTTGGATTGGGTCCCAAGAGACAACAATTTAAAATTGCTACCTTCTTTTCTAGGACTGGGACAGACTAGAAAACGAAGCTCTCAGAACTCTATGTTGTTTCAAAGATCTGCAACTCCCAAGTGCTTTCAAGAGTAGTTTTCATGGTTGAGGAATTACTTTGCCAAGCCTGAGTTCTTTGCTTTCCTGCCACGATGTCTCCGCAAGGGTTAAACTTGAAGCTCAGATTGCCCACAGCTCTGAGGAAGCGTGTGTAAGCAACCATGGGGCTTTGTAGGCCTCAAATGCTGATTTCAGGGTCTAGCATGGCTGAGCCCTAGAGTGTGCCATGTAAACCCAGAACTAGAAAAGTGACTCAGTTCCATATAGGCATAATTGGCATGGAAGCATATGGGGCTCAGTGACTGGGTCCACCTGCAGCAGACAGCTGATTGTACAGTGGGATATTGGGCCAGGTTATAACAAAGGCATCATTAACTGTAGAGGTTTATAGTTTAGCCATAATTAATAAAAGAGAAAAGTGAAAGGACCTGTAGAAGAGAAATGACTGGTCATAATTTAATTTTACTTAGAATCATGCATCATACATAAACTTTTAAAGAGAAAGGTTTTGAAACAGGAATTTTGGAAACTAAGAGAACTAAATGCCAAGGGCAGGGCTACATCCAGCATTCATTGCAGTCAATGCCAGAACTACCAATAATTTCAGTACATGCAGACCCCGTTATTTGTCTCTTTTGAAGATCCAGAGACTCAACTTCCATATTTCAGTGGATCTACTATCACATTTAATTTGAAATTTGAAGCTTTGTTTGCAGATCTGGGGTCAGATCTTCACCTGGTGTAATCTCCATTGACATTAATGCCACTTCCACCAAATGAGAATATGGCCTTTACTTTCCATATCTCCCTTGTTAAAAAAATGGTCAGTTCATACCAGATTCCACACATGAGTGTTCACAGTAATTTTTTAGTGTTGATCATGTGTATCTTTCTGGTTGTCCTGTCCATAATGATCGTCTTAGTTATTTCCTCTTCCTTCCCCCCAAAATAACAACAGTGATTAAATTATGTGAGGAACAAACAGGGGCTCGCTGAAACTGCAGAGCCCAAAAAGCTTAGCCACATATGTGGAAACATTAACTAAAATATTGTTCCCCATTTTTCATAGGCTGTGCCTTATTATTCAAACCAAAAATTGCATCCAGAACAGTAATACCATGTGGTTGACTTATATATATTACGTTATTCTATGCATTATTTATACAGCACCATAAATATATTTTTTTATTAAACATTTGTATCTATTTGGCACCACGGATTTGAATGATGCTTTACACATCCAGTAGTTACATAGTTCCTGACCTGTTTAGAGTCTAAAGGGATCACACCAAGACAAGACACTATGGGAAATAACAGGTTAGTGTGGGGGGGAGGGAGGGAAGAGAGAAAATAGAGGGCAGGAGACGAGAATAAGCAGAACAGGCTTATGAGATTGTTTGGGTGGCACAGTATATATCATAGCCATGATCCTGAAAGCACTTACGCTTGTGGGTAACTTATTACAGTCAATTAATGTTAGTGGTTTTTATAATCATATTTAAATGTAATTGAACACACAAGATACTTAAAATCAGACCTTTGGCAATGGGAATTGCAGCTTTTTGAGTCAGGTCATATCACAAGTCATCTGAGGTTCCTTTTACTTCTGAGAAACTTGACCCACATACTACGAAATGGCTGCCTACCCATCTCCCATTTTGTATAAGAAATTCTCATTGAAGCTTTGGGATCTGAAACAGTTAAAAGAAAACTGGCCCCATTTTGCTCTGCCCAGCAGTCTGAGAGTTCAGAAGATAAGCATTTCTCAGCATGAATAACCTGAAATGTATTTTAAAATAAAGTCATTAAAAACATTGTTTCCCAATACATTTCACAGCTTATTCGTGCTGAGCAGTGCAGAAATCGTGAGAAAATGCAAGTGTCATTTCATCACTGGAGCATCTTAGAAATTGTGATTAGAGTCTGGTAATGTATAATAAAGAATATGTAGCTGAAACTGCATGATCTAAGCATATGTATGACCAGAAACTGTGAACTCATATGACTATTAATATCAAAACAATAGTGCCAGAATGAATACCTGCACAGTATAAGCCATTTCTATTTTGTATTCTCATGTACACAAGGTTTTGAACTTAATATTACAGGAGGATCAAGATGCCTCTAACTGATGAAAATAATAAGTAAGATCTTTGGGGCAAGGACTGTCTGTGTTGTGTGCTTATACAGTGCCTAGCAACTGGGTCCCCATTGTGCTATAACAATACAAATAGTCATAATTTATGCAGTACTGGAATCCATTTATTGATGTATGGATCCCAAATCTTAAGTCATAATCCATCTGATATCCCCATCTGTAGGATTTTGCAGGCCAGATTCTCCTCTCCCACCTGCAATGAGGAGCACGAGAAAGATCCACACAGTGGATTGGAAAGAAGAACTTTCCCTTATATTTGTGAATTAGTCAACAGAGATACAAAACCACACGTAGCAGAATAGTTCTTTAGTAGTTCCATGACAGAAGGGACTTGGCCCAGCACCGGGAGAACCCTCAGGTGGTACAGCACCACCCATAGCAAATTCTATGCCATCATCTTTCCCTCCCAGATTCTGGAAGAGGGGGTATGGTCAGGAAAAGGGAAGCATACATGGGTGACCCTGTACCCTGATGATCCCTGGTCAGCAGAATGGCTTTTGTGGTGGTTACTCTAATTTTCATTGAGTACTGGGCTAACACTCAGATGACCTCAGGATGCTGGGGGTGTGCATTTGTGACTCTAAGCCACTGCTGCATCTCCTACTAAGCTGTGCCAAGTACACCTCAGCCATCTCTCCAGAACCAAACCTCTATGTCCTATTATCAGTCACCTGAGCCAGCTAATCTCCATTATTTATTAATTAATTTTCTGAAATCACTGTGATTATTAAATCACTACTGCATGTTAGCACCCATTATTTTTTATAAACCCATTGCAGGCTCTCGTGCATGATAAATAAATTGTATTAACTCCAGCTCATATGAAATATTTATAAATATTATGGAAAGGGCTCACTCTCTGAGCATAGTTATTAGATATTTTAGACTATGGGGGATTGCAAATGGTCAATTACATAAAATTATGAGAATACAGACAAAACTAAAGCTCATGTTTTCACTAAGAAATATACACACACAACTTCGATTCCAACTGGGTTCAAGAAAAGTGACATATTTTATGTTTCTTAAGTATCTTTATTTCCCAGTTGTATTGTTGTTATAAAAGTTCAATTACTATATGCCTATGAGAGAATAATAAAATGTAGAGATACTCCTTTTTCAGATGAAAGTTTCACACTCTTTCTTACATTGTCAGAATATAAACCCACAAAGGACAGGTGATTTCAGGATTTACTTTACTTTGCCCAGACTCTTAAGTCATAGCCACTTAAGAGTCTGAGCAAAATACATTTAATACAAAAACAAGACAGGGCCAAACTGCATCCCTTTTATCTTATTTCTCAATCCAGGTTCTTATATTGTGCCCATTACCATCACATCTGAGCACTTTGGAAACAACAGGACGACACCATGGATGGATTTGGTCCAATATGATTAAACATTTCTAATGGGGGAGATTTTCAAAGGCAAAAAGGGATGATAGCTGCCCAACTCCCATTGAATGTAATTAACAAATACCAAATGAAGCCAGTAATACTGAAGAGGCTACTGCTTGATTGTTAGCTTGTTGTGCTATAGAGTGGAGGGAGACATAACAGAATGACACAAAAGATGGGGGGCGGGGCATTTTCAAAAGTGCTTATCCCCTGGGCCAAAGCTTGCCCTCATTGAAATCAATGGAAGTTTTACTATTGACGTCAATGGGAGCAGAAGTGGGCCAATGCTGGGTGTTTTAAAATCCCACCACTCAGATGTACAAGCTCATTGGTGTTGCCATCATTGAATAAAAGCTCTACATCTGGTTACAGTTTAAACTCCTTCTCCAAAGCTCATTCAAATTGAGGACAATCCCTTCATCAACTTCAATGAGCTCTGAATCAGCCGTTCTCTGGATGCCTGCAACTTCATTAATTTTTTTATATTTTAAATGCATGTTCCAGTTACCATTCTACTGTGGTTACTTTCTTGAACAATGGCCATAACAAGCTATAGGCAGAGATCTCAAGCAGCCTCCCACAACAGAATCTGGTTCTGAACTGAAGTTCTCCAACTGAACTTTTGCTCCTATGAAGAGCTGCACATTACCCCAGGATGGCTTTAATCTGTGCTTGATTGCAGAGACCCCACTGTCCCTATTCTTACATGACATATTCCACATCCCATCAATTTCAGCTATCGATAGATAAACATTGGAAAAAAGTATTTTCTGAATATTATATTCAACAATTGCAAAATGTGTTAAATTACCCTAGGAATATTCCTTGAGCAGCTCTTCCCCTAATTCTGTACTTGGATTGGAGATGAAAAATTTAGCTTTGGCAACACCAGAAATCATTAGTAGAGAAGTCTGCTGCCTAATAAAGTTGTGGCAAGTCACCATGTGTCAAATGGAATAGAAATTCCATGAAGAAAGCCTGGGAAACTGGCCACTATCAATTTCACCCAAGTAAGACCAAGAAAGGAATGGATTTGTGATCAGGTACACCTCTACCATGATATAATGCAACCTGATATAACACAAATTCGCATATAATGCGGTAAAGCAGTGCTCTGGTGGGGGAGGGGGCGGGGCTGCACACTCCAGCGGATCAAAGCAAGTTCAATTAATGCAGTTTCACCTATAACGTGGTAAGATTTTTTGACTCCCGAGGACAGCGTTATATCAGGGTAGAGGTGTATTTAATATATATCACTACAATGTAAACTGTGTGTTGTATATAACATATTCTACTCCAGATGTGCATGCACAGGTTCCACAAATATATGTTACTGCTAAATGTTAAAGTGTTATACTTATGCACATGGGTATAGTTTGAGGTGGGCAGGCATGGGGGGCATTGCCCCCCAAATTGCACACCTTGGGCAGACACGGAATTTGCCTCCCTTCTCTTCCCCCTACCCCCCAAGCATGGCCAGAGATGCCCCCTCTGTCATAAACAGATAGCTAAGGATTAATGTCTCTTTCACCTGGAAAGAAGTAACCTGAAACACCTGACCAGAGGACAAATCAGGAATCAAGACTTTTTCAAATCTGGGTGGAGGGAAGTTTGTGTGTGAGTCCTTTGTTCTGGTCTTGTGCCTGTCTCTCTCTCGGCTATGAGAGGATTTCTGTTTCCTGCCTTTCTAATCTCCTGTTTCCCAGTTGTAAGTACAAAAAGATAGGGTTTTTTTTTGTATTTACATGTGTGTAGTTGCTGGAGTGCTTTGAATTGTATTCTTTTTGAATAAGGCTGTTTATTCATATTTCTTTTAAGCAATTGACCCTGTATTTGTCACCTTAATACAGAGAGACCATTTTTATGTAATTTTTCTTTCTTTTTATATAAAGCTTTCTTTTTAAGACCTGTTGGAGTTTTTTTCTTTAGTGGGCAACTCCAGGGAATTGAGTCTGTGCTCACCAGGGAATTGGTGGGAGGAAGAAGTCGGGGGAAATCTCATAGACTCATAGACTCTAGGACTGGAAGGGACCTCGAGAGGTCATTGAGTCCAGTCCACTGCCCTCATGGCAGGACCAAATACTGTCTAGACCATCCCTAATAGACATTTATCTAACCTACTCTTAAATACCTCCAGAGATGGAGATTCCACAACTTCCCTAGGCAATCTATTCCAGTGTTTAACTACCCTGACAGTTAGGAACTTTTTCCTAATGTCCAGCCTAAATCTCCCTTGCTGCAGTTTAAGCCCATTGCTTCTTGTTCTATCATTGGAGGCTAAGGTGAACAAGTTTTCTCCCTCCTCCTGATGACACCCTTTTAGATACCTGAAAATTGCTATCATGTCCCCTCTCAGTCTTCTCTTTTCCAAACTAAACAAACCCAATTCCTTCAGCCTTCCTTCATAGGTCATGTTCTCAAGACCTTTAATCATTCTTGATGCTCTTCTCTGGACCCTCTCCAATTTCTCCACATCTTTCTTGAAATGCGGTGCCCAGAACTGGACACAATACTCCAGTTGAGGCCTAACCAGCGCAGAGTAAAGCGGAAGAATGACTTGTCGTGTCTTGTTTACAACACACCTGTTAATGCATCCCAGAATCACGTTTGCTTTTTTTGCAACAGTATCACACTGTTGACTCATATTAAGCTTGTGGTCTACTATGACCCCTAGATCTCTTTCTGCCATACTCCTTCCTAGACAGTCTCTTCCCATTCTGTATGTGTGAAACTGATTGTTCCTTCCTAGGTGGAGCACTTTGCATTTATCTTTATTGAACTTCATCCTGTTTACCTCAGACCATTTCTCCAATTTGTCCAGATCATTTTGAATTTTGACCCTGTCCTCCAAAGCAGTTGCAATCCCTCCCAGTTTGGTATCATCTGCAAACTTAATAAGCGTACTTTCTATGCCAACATCTAAATTGTTGATGAAGATATTGAACAGAACCGGTCCCAAAACAGACCCCTGCGGAACCCCACTTGTTATACCTTTCCAGCAGGATTGGGAGCCATTAACAACTACTCTCTGAGTACGGTTATCCAGCCAGTTATGCACCCACCTTATAGTAGCCCCATCTAAATTGTACTTTCCTAGTTTATCTATGAGAATATCATGCGAGACTGTATCAAATGCCTTACTAAAGTCTAGGTATATCACATCCACCGCTTCTCCCTCATCCACAAGGCTTGTTATCCTATCAAAGAACGCTATCAGATTAGTTTGACACGATTTGTTCTTTACAAATCCATGCTGGCTATTCCTTATCACCTTACCACCTTCCAAGTGTTTTCAGATGATTTCTTTGATTACCTGCTCCATTATCTTCCCTGGCACAGAAGTTAAACTAACTGGTCTGTAGTTTCCTGGGTTGTTTTTATTTCCCTTTTTATAGATGGGCACTATATTTGCCCCCTTCCAGTCTTCTGGAATCTCCCCCATCTCCCATGATTTCCCAAAGATAATAGCTAGAGGCTCAGATACCTCTTCTATTAACTCCTTGAGTATTCTAGGATGCATTTCATCAGGCCCTGGTGACTTGCAGGCATCTAACTTTTCTAAGTGTTTTTTTACTTGCTCTTTTTTTATCTTCTCTTCTAAACCTACCCTCTTCCTGTAAGCATTCACTATACTAGACATTCCTTCAGACTTCTCAGTGAAGACTGAAACAAAGAAGTCATTAAGCATCTCTGCCATTTCCAAGTCTCCCGTTACTGTTTCCCTCTCCTCATTGAGCTGTGGGCCTACCCTGTCCTTGGTCTTCCTCTTGCTTCTAATGTATTGATAAAAAGTCTTCTTGTTTCCCTTTATTCCCATAGCTAGTTTGAGTTCATTTTGTGCCTTTGCTTTTCTAATCTTGCCTCTGCATTCCTGTGTTATTTGCCTATATTCATCCTTTGTAATATGACCTAGTTTCCATTTTTTATATGACGCCTTTTTATTTTGTAGGTCACGCAAGATCTCGTGGTTAAGCCAAGGTGGTCTTTTGCCACATTTTCTATCTTTCCTAACCATCGGAATAACTTGCTTTTGGGCCCTTAATAGTGTCCCTTTGAAAAACTGCCAACTTTCTTCAGTTGTTTTTCCCCTCAGTCTTAATTCCCATGGGACCTTACCTATCAGCTCTCTGAGCTTACCAAAATCCGCCTTCCTGAAATCCATTGTCTCTATTCTGCTGTACTCCCTTCTACCCTTCCTTAGAATTGCAAACTCTATGATTTCATGATCACTTTCACCCAAGCTTCCTTCTACTTTCAAATTCTCAACAAGTTCCTCCCTATTGGTTAAAATCAAGTCTAGAACAGCTTCCCCCCTAGTAGCTTTTTCAACTTTCTGAAATAAAAAGTTGTCTGCAATGCAGTCCAGGAACTTATTAGATAGTCTGTGCCCCGCGGTGTTATTTTCCCACAATATATTGGGATAGTTGAAGTCCCCCATCACCACCAAATCTTGGGCTTTGGATGATTTTGTTAGTTGTTTGAAAAAAGCCTCATCCACCTCTTCCACCTGATTAGGTGGCCTGTAGTAGACTCCCAGCACGACATCACCCGTGTTTTTTACCCCTTTTAGCCTAAACCAGAGACTCTCAACACTTCCGTCTCCTATGTCCATCTCCACCTCAGTCCAAGTGTGTACATTTTTAATATATAAGCCAACACCTCCTCCCTTTTTCCCCTGTCTATCCTTCCTGAGCAAACTGTGTGTGTTAGATTTACTAGCCTGACTTTGCATACCCTCTGGGTGAAGAGGGAAGTACTTCTGTTTCCAAGACTGGAAGTAGAGAGGGTGGAATCCCTCTGTTTAGATTCACGGAGCGTGCTTCTGTGTATCTCTCCAGGAACACCTGGAGGGGGGAAGGGAAAAGGTTTATTTCCCTTTGTTGTGAGACTCAAGAGATTTGGGTCTTGGGGTCCCCAGGGAAGGTTTTTGGGGGGACCAGAGTGCCCCAAAACATTCTAATTTTTTGGGTGGTGGCAGCTTTACCAGGTCCAAGCTGGTAACTAAGCTTGGAGGTTTTCATGCTAACCCCCATATTTTGGACGCTAAGGTCCAAATCTGGGAATAGGTTATGACACCCTCAAATGCAGAAGTCAAACTATTCCTATACTTATGTATTGAGACGAGAATATAACTTAAAAAACAAAAAGTTTGGGCCAAGTCCTCAGCTGGTGTAAGCCAGCATAGTTCCATCAATTTACAACAGCTGAGGACCTGATTCCCTTATATTCAAAAGACAAACACATGGGAGTACTTTGTAAACACTAATGACACCACATTTTGTTCTCAAAACTTGTCCCTAGGTTGATGAAAAGCACCAAATGTCTGAATCCAATTTTTGGTGTGGCTTCAGGTTAAAAAACCAGAACTTGTATAGGTAATAGAGCTTTTGACTGCAAGCATTTGAGGCAGCATTTAGCCTTTTCATGTGTAGAGCACAACTGTACCTTTTCATGTATTTTAATTGTATGTTCAGTGATTTTGCAATACAGCAAGTAAGGGCCCAATCCAATGCCCATTGCAGTCAACAGCAGTCTTTCCACTGAGCCTTTCACTTGACTTAAATAGACACAGTATGAGGCCATAAATGATTTTAGTGACCCATTTTTTCTCTACAGAGTGCCATGTAAATCCAAACCTTACAAAAAGCTTTTAAATTTTTATATGACTGATTCCTTTCAGCTTCAACACAACTTCTTCAGAATCTAAGACTTCTAAGGACAAATCCTACCCTTTTTCATCCCCAATTGTGCAGACAGACCTAAGTGCAATGGAATCAATGCAGTTCCACTGTAACATGGGTGCAACATTCAGAGAGACTATTCAGGGGGACTCCATCCTTTGCATGCTACTGAACACAGATCTGCGGGTGGTCCCTACTCTCCATGTGTGTTTGGGAGATGGGGTGAGAGATGAGAAGGGCAATTGTTTAAAATGCTGTAAAGCTACTATAGCCACCAGTGCAATACATTTGCTTGAATTTTTTTATTCTACATTTTAACAAAAACCTATATATATATATAGAGAGAGAGAGAGTTCATTTTCCAGAGGTTATTTGTGAAAATTGCTACAGACTTTGCAAATTTAGGATCCATACTTTCCTTAGACTGTATATGCATCATAATTACACGTTTTTTTTCTCTCCTCCTCCTCCTCCCCCTGCCCAAAAATGCCTGTTGTAAAAGTGGACTGACAGTTTTTAGAAATTCATGCCTGGATAAGGCCTGTCAATAACTATTTGTCAATGTATCTTAGCGGCCAGTTGTTTTTAGCATTTGTAGTCCTGTAAATATGTTATGATAATGTTGGTTTAAAATAGCTATGGTTCCAATCAGTTCACATTAGCACTAAACAAGCAGACAGCTCATACTAAGAAGGAAATGCTTCTTATATTAAAACTCAGAAACACCATATGCACCAATTCTGGAAATGAACAATCTTGATAAGAGGTTCATCTTTCTGTTCTGTAGAAAGCATAATATTCACAAAATAAGCCTGTCTAAGCAAAACTCCTTTAATTCAAAACTTTCTCCTATTCAAATCTAGGTTATAGCCCCAGTTAGAAAATTGATATATTAATTACATGTTTGTACAGCACCTTGAAATGGCAAGTGCCAAGTAATATTACATCTCTCAATCATATACAGTATCCTGTTCTCCAAATAGGTTTGATGTCCCCAAAATATTTTGGATAAATGCAGTTGTACTGTATAGCCCCTACTAAGAACAGAGTTCACTGGTTGAAAACCAAGCCTTATACAAATGCAGACTTCCCCTGAGAGTATACAATTCAGAAAAATGACAGCACGAAGAAGAATAATTTACAGTATAAAACACTTAATTTTCTAAACATGAAACAATATTTCAGTACACATTAAGAGGATTTTTATTTCTACCATTCTAATCATGTTGCTATGTTGATTACAGAGGCATCTGGAAATGTTATTACTGCAGCGCATTAGTTTTACTATCGTTCAAAGCCTGATGGTATCAGAATACTACAGACATTTTGCGACAAACCTGTCAGGATGAGCAAGATTATTTTCCTGTAATATTAATACTCTGTACTAATATGGTGTGTTTCAACCAAAGTGCTTCACAAACTATTTCCAATACTTCAACAATACTTCCACTCTGGAAGTGGCAATAGTAATAGTGAACACTACATTTTGTGACACTAGAGAAGAAAGAATTTTGGCCTAGGACACCATGGTAAAGAAGACGTTACTCACTTGGTGCAGTAATGATGGTTCTTCGAGATGTGTGTCCCTGTGGGTGCTTCACTCTGGGTGTTGGTGTGTCCCTGCGCCGGAGATTTTTCGCAGCAGGACTTGGTCGGGGGAAGGGCATGCACCCAAGCTGTCTCGTGCAGCTGTTGGCATCTCCTGTAGCGTGCACACTCCCGACTGTTCCCTCTGTTCCTTCTCCACTGCAGAGCTCGCTGTGCAAACTTTGAAATACAGGGGAGGAGGATGGGTAGTGGAGCACCCACAGGGACACACATCTCGAAGAACCATTGTTACTGCACAAGGTGAGTAACTACTTCTTCAAGTGGTGTCCCTGTGGACTCTCCACTCTAGGTGCCTGTAGAGCAGTGCTCCACCAAGGGTGGCAGGGGTTTGGAGTTATGTATAAGTGTGTGATGACAGCACTGTGAGGCCAATGATAGAATCTGAGATAAGGCCTTGGCTGATAGCTAATGCTTTGCAAAAGTGTGCTCTGATGTCCAGGTTGCAGCTCTACAAAAGTCTGTTAAGGGGACATTGTTTAAGAATGCAATCAATGTTGCCATGGCCCGTGTTGAGTAGGATCTGATGTCCACAGGGGGTTCTTTGTTATGGAGGTGGTAGCAAGTTTGAATACAGAAAGAGACCCATTTGGAGAGTCTCTGGGTCGATACTGTAGAGCCTTTGGAGTGCTCTGCTGTAGAGATGAACAGTCTTGGTGACTTGCGAAATGGTTTAGTTGTGTGCAAGTAGAAGGCAACAGCCTGTCTGACATCTAGCATGTGTAATATTGCTTCTTGAGAATCCTTATGTGGCTTCGGATAGAAGGCAGGTAAGTGTATGGTTTGGTTAATATGAAAATGTGTAGTCACTTTAGGCAAGAATTTTGAGTGAGGATGTAACATGATTTTGTCTTTGGTAAATACCATATACAGTGGTTCAGACATCCACGCTCCTATTTTGCTTGCAGACATGATTGCCACTGGGAATGCGACCTTCATTGACATACTGTAAGAGTGAGCAGGTTGCTAGAGGTTCGAAGGGTGGTCTTATGAGACATTTGAGCACAAGACTGAGATCCCATAGTGGTGTAGGTTGGCTTACTTCTGGGTACACGTTCTGTATACCTGCAAGAAAGTGCCCTGTAATCAGGTGAGCGAATATTTAAGCCCCTTCTGTCTGCTCGTGGAGGGCCATGATGGCAGCCAGAGTACTTTAATAGAACTTATGGCTCACCTTGTTTCCTTCAGTTCTAGTACGTTGTCTAGGACCATAGATAGAGGAGCCTTGGTTGCTTCCAGCTGTTTTTGCTGGCACCAAAGGGAGAATCTTCTCCACTTGTGGTGGTAAGTATTTCTAGTGGTGAGGTGACGGCTATTTAGTAATACCTGTTTTACTTTCTCTGAGCAGTTCAATTCTGCATGTTGGAACCACACAGGAGCCACGCTTTGAGATGGAGCTTCGCTGGGTCTGGATGGAGCATCAGACCCTTGCTCTGGGACAGGAGGTCCGTCCGTAAGGTCAGCAGCTGTGGGGCACAGGCTGCTAGGCATGACAGATACAGAAAGCAAGTCTGTCTGGGCCATGTAGGGACAATGAGAATGATGTATGCTCTGTTGAGTCATATCTTGCGGATGACCCATGGGATCAGTTATATCAGCGGGAAGGGGTACATGAGCGACACATTCCATGGGACAAGGAAGGCATCCCCTAATGATCCCAGTGCCATGCCTGCCTGGAGCAAAAGAGTAGACATTTGTAGTTTGTTGCTGAGGCGAACAAGTCGATTACTGGGTGACCCCATTTTTGGAATATCGTGCTGAGAACACTGCCATGGATTTCCCACTCATGTTCCTGTGAGAAGGGCCTGCTGAGGCTGTTGGCTGTAGTGTTTTGGCATCCCAGTAGGTATGACGCTGTGATGTTCATATTGTTGCAGATGCACAAGTTCCATAAGTTCATGGCTTCTATGCACAGCGAGTGAGACCTGGCTCCCCCTTGGCAATTGATGTAAAACATGCACGCCACATTGTCGGTGAGAATAGAGATTGAGGTCTGCCGTATGAGTGGGAGGAAGTGGCGGCATGCATTGTGTACCATGAAGAGTTCCAGGAGATTGATATGTAGTCGGGTTTACATCACAGACCACTGCCGTGTACAGTGTGGTGACCCAAGTGGGTGCCCCAACCTGTCAGAGAGGCATCTGTTGTAACAGTCACTGATAGGGGTCTTGTTGAAAGGGAATCCCAGAGCATACATTCCCTGGTTGTGTCCACCATTGTAGGGAGAGAATAACCCTTGGTGGTAGTGTCATGCATCTATTGAAAAAGTGTTTGCTGGGTGCATTGACCATGCTCAACCAGTGCTGCAAACAGCACATATGGAGTCTGGCATACCTTACTACAAAAGTCATAGCTGCCATATGTCCCAGAATCTGAAGGTATGATCTCACTGAAGTTTCTGGGCTGACGGTCACTGTGGAAATAAGATTGGTCAATGTAGTGAATCTGTGGTTTGGTAATATTGCTTTGGCTTGTATGGAGTCTAGGTCAACTCCTATAAACTCCAAGTGCTGAGTTGGTTCCAGGGTGGATTTCTTTTCATTTATCTGTAGACCTAACTGGTGAAACAGGTCTATTTTGGTCTTTAGCATGCATGCCGTTTCTTGTCAACTGGCACCCTTGAGTAGGCAATCATCTAAATAGGGGAAGATTATGACTCCTTTGCATTGTAAATGTGCTGTGACTACCATGAGTGTTTCTGAGAATACTCGGGGAGCAGTGGAGAGTCCGCAGGGAAGGACCCTGTATTGGTAGTGGTTGAATCCTATTGTGACCCACAGGAACTGTCTGTGGGCAGGATGTATTGTAATATGGAAGTATGCATCTTGGAGGTCGAGGGCTGCAAACCAGTCCCCCTTGTCTAGCGCCGGGATTACTATGGCCAGAGTGACCATTTTGAACCTGTGGTTGGTGTACAAACCTGCTGTGGTTTTGGAGATCTTAAGATTGGTCTCCATCCCCCTCCTTTCTTCTCTGCCAGGAAATATTTGGAGTAAAAACCCTTCCCTTGGTATAGGTGTGGTACTGGTTCTATAGCACTCAGCAGTAGGAGGTGGTCTACTTCCTATTGCAGAAGGTGCTCATGAGAGGGGCCCCTGAAGAGGGATGGGGAAGGGGGAGGGTAGGCGGGATGATTGTGAAAGGGATGGTGTAGTCAGACTGTATGATCTCCAGTACCCATTGATCTGTGATTATCACAGCCCAGTCAAGGTAAAATGGACATAGGTGATGACCAGAGTTGTGGGATGGGGTATCTGTTGGCGCTAGAGGTGTGGGAAGGTCATGCATACCCTTGACCAATACTTCAAAAATTGTGGCTTACATGTAGATGGATGGTTGGATGAGGCCTGTTTCTGTGGAGCTCGTCGTCTCTGAGCCCATTGTTCGAGTCTGTTCTGAGAGAGGTATCATGGTTGGTGACAGTTAAATGAGGTGTGTTGTGACCTCTGGTATGGTGTAAAGTGTGGACATTTGTCAGGTGGTGGGTGTATGCCTAATGTATGCAGCGTTGCTCAGGATTCTTTCATTGTGTGGAGCATGTCATCTGTGTGAGATGAGAATAGTTTATCCCTATCGAAGGGAAGGTTCTCCACTTTTAGCTGTGGAATCCCTGAAGCTTGCAACCATGATGCTCTTCTCATAACCACAGCTGTTGCAATTGTTCAGGAAGCTGTGTCCACTACATCCATTGAGGCTTGCAGCACTGTGCGGGCTAGTATCTGATCCTCATTAATAATGGCATTGAGTTGAGGACATTTGTGCTCGGGGAGGTCTTCCACAAGCTCTTGTATTTTACTATAGTTAGAGTAGTCGTAATTTGCTAGTAGAGCAGAATAGTTGGCAACTCTAAGCAGAAAGGTGGCTTTTGAGTAAACTTTACGCCCAAAGAGGTCCAGTCTCTTGTGTTCTTTATCTTGTGGTGTGGAGCAGAAATGAGGCTGTTTACTGCACTGATTAGCAGCCTCTACTACCAGAGAACAGGCTTGAGGGTATGAAAACAAAAATTCCATGCCTTTGGCTGAAACAAAGTATTTTCTGTCAGCCCATTTGTTGGTGGATAGTGCCGATGCTGGTGTTTGCCATATGGCCTCCACAGGCTCCATTATAGCCTCATCCATGCGGAGGGCAATCTTGGCCGATGACGCCGACTGTAAGATTTTTTTCAACGTATGTGGTTTCTCCTGCACCGCATGTAAGGTAATTTCTTGGCTGTTTGCTACTCTTTTGAAGAGTTCTTGAAACTGTTTCATGTCATCTGGTGCCGTTAGAGTAGACGGTGTCACAGCTTCCTCTGGTGCAGAAGATGGGTATGGGGCAGGTGGTGAATTATCCAGGTCTGCCTGTGATAGTATCTCTTCCATCTCTGTATTGGGGGGTCAGAGGTTTCTCTGAGTGGTAAGGATGGATGTTCTCTGAATCCTCTTCTGGCTGGGGAAGTGGGGCCAGAATATGGGTTCTGGTATGTGTCCCAAGGACCCCATTGTGGCCATTGCATGGGGTAAGGTGATAATGGGTAAAGCCAATGCTGTGCATACCAGGGCTGTGAATGCTCAGAGGGATGAGGCTTAGGCTTCATAGTGTTCCATGTAGGTCTCATCTGTGATGGGGATGAATGTTGGGAAGAGAAGTGATTGTTCTGCATGTTTCCTTCCTTGCCACAATGCAAGGATAGTACCATGATATGTAGCTCAGAGAGTGTTCGGTGCCGAGCAGTGGTGACTGTGGTGCGGAGGAAACTGCTATGTCATTATGATGTAGGAGTTGGCTAGTCCCGCCTTGGGGTTGCAGTTGTCCATTGGAGCACTGACCAGTGCTGGATTCAGCTTGTTAGGTGGCATCAAGTCTGGAGTTGGTGCCGATGGTGGCAGCATTAATTGCGGTGCCGCTGCCTGTGTTCTGCTCTGCACCGCGGTAGTCAATGCCATGGAGGAGACTTCACATCTCGACTCCGGTGCCACTCATTAGGGCTCGCCAGAGGTCCTCTGAGGGACAGTGCCGGAGGAGCCTAGTGCCTCATAAGTGCTCTCTCTAGATGAGTGGAGCACTGAGGCTAAAGACCTCTCTGGGAAAGCTCTCTTTTTGTGACAGTACCTTGTTGGAGAGGTTGAGGCTCACTTCCTGACAGTTTTGGAAGTCGGAGCCTTATCACCACTTAGGGATCTTGGTTTATGAGACTCCCTAGAGGATGTCTCTTGTGGAGGTTGGAGGGATTTCTCCATCAGAAGCATTTTCAAACTTTGACTTCAAGTTGCTGCAGTGCATGCATTTCTGGGAGATATGAGTTTCTCCCAGAGAGCGGATGCAGGATATGTGGCCGTCAGAGACCGGCATTGGTTTACAGCAGGAGTCACACTTTTTAAACTCTGTTGAGCCCAGCATGACTTCAGTTAAGCCTCCCTCCCTCCCAATAGATGAGGGTGGGAGTTAACTGAAGTGGTAAACCATAGAGCTATTCCTAAATGGAGAACTAAGTAAAGAAAAACGTTTTTTTGTTTTTGTTGAAGAAAAACCTCTAAGAGGAACTAATGAAACTATGTAACTATGTATAGACTAATAAGAAATTCCTATGTAACTTGTAACTCTCCCCTCCTCCCAAAAAAAAGAAAAACTATCAAGGAGAGCACTGCCGTGGAGCTCCATCTGCATCTGAGGACAGTTGAGAAGTAACTGAGGGGACGGTCGGGGGTGCGCGCTACAGGAGACACCAATGGCTGCACGAGACGACTACTGTGTGCGCCTTTCCCCTGACCGAGTACTGCCGTGAAAAATCTCCAATCTCTGGTGCAGGGACGCACTGACACCTAGAGTGGAGCATCCACAGGGAAACCACTCCAAGAAGCAGCCATATTCTTAAGAGAAATGTTAGGAAACCTCTAATGTCCATGTAGCGCAGACAGCACTTTGATTTTTGAGAAATCATTCCCAAACTGCCTCCCACATGGTAAACTACATGGTACTTGAATTATTTACCTTGGAAGATGAAGGGCAGAACCAAACATGTTAGAATTTGAACCTAGAATAATTCCAGGGAAGTCTCAATAACCAAGCCTAAGGGATGCAATAAAATATGCTAGTCCTAGATCCTCCCTAATTTTGTATGTATGATTTTCCTCTATGTACAACATAACATCTGAGAATTGGCAATGGTTTCGATTTATTTAGCAACAGTGTAACACAAAGTGCTCATATTTGCTATCAGATCTGCTACTTTCAAGATCAGCCATTCTACACTTAGTTCCTGCATTGTTTGCTATTCTGCCTGAGGTAAATAATTTTACATATACGACATGCTATTTCATCTCTCGTCTGGACTAGATTCCCAGTGCTGATCTAATGTTCCATGGTGATTCCCCATGTTCCCAGCCTGTAACTTAAGATAATTACCAAACACTGAGATGTTTGTGGTGTGTAATTTTCTTCTTGAGAATTATCAAGACTCCTAAAAATTGAGAAGAGAGATTACTGTGTTTGAGGAATCAGCACAAAGGAGGGAAGGAAGCAGGTGTCCGAAGTCCTTCCTGACCCTGGGGACTAACTATGAAAGATGTTGTCATCACTAGTATCTGAAGAATATGTTTTGCTTGATGGGTAAGTGATGGAATGACAACATGGATCATTTCCTTTCTTCTTCAATAAATATTGAGATTCCCCCCACCCCCACAGGACACTGTGCCAAATTCTGCTCTGATTTACATCTACACAATCTCAAGGAGGTCTGTAGGATTGCACCACTGTAACTGTGAGCAGAATTTGATCCACTAGGTTTTCTCTTGCTAAATAAAATGCATAATTATATGAAAATAGTTGTTGATACAATATTTCATCACATCACCATCTGGGGTGGCCTTTTTTTTTTACAAGAAGCACTACAGTACATATTGTATTGGTAACACACTTATCAGCCAGCACAAGGGTTTCCAGAGTAATTGCTTTTATTGAAATCTACAGTAAATAGTAGATTAAAATCCTCAATAAATGTTATATAGCTACCCATAGCACAGAAGGGAGTGCTATGGGAAAGCAGCCAATTCTACACCAGCTTTAATTTCAATTCTAGTTTTCCAGGGGATGTACAGATTTTCTGGCCTTGGGACAAGAAATACAAAGTAAGAGTTTTCACACAGGGAAAATGCTTTCAGAAACACTCCTTTCTGATAGGAGTTTGGCCTGTGTATGAAGTGTTAAATAGGATACTTAATAAATACCAGAACTGCTACTTTGTTAACTTAAAGTGAAATTCACCCCCTGGCAGAGGCCATGCATAAGACTCAAGTTACTGATGAGGTGGGTTCCATTCCATTCTGTCTATATTCTTACATCCCCACCCATCACCTACCTGTAAACAGGCTGGCAGGAAGGGAATATGGAGGATGGGCACTGGGAAGGGATGCTGGATCCATGCGTACGTGGATTCAGTGGTCCAGAGCCACCAAACTGAGGGCAATGGCCACTAGTATAGTGCACAGACTGTAGTGATCAAGTACCATAGGAGGTACTACACTGCAGCTCTGAAGCTTGATCCTGAGATATTGGGGCTTTGGTTTCTAGATTTCCTAACTTCTGCATAGCCCTGCAATGTCCCTTTGATTTGGATGTGTATACAGGGAAAGGGATTAAAAATGGGTGCTAAGGGTTATGGAGATAAAGTAAATTCTGTATTTATATTTTACATCATGGAGATAATCTCTAACACGTTAAGAACAAATTATTTCATATTATTTTGTGTTAAAATCTAGATACGAATTTATTTACAATAATTTAAACTTTTGACAAATTTAGTCATTGGAGCATTTCAACAAAATGTTTTTAAAGGGGAACGCTGTACATAATTGAGTCATTTAAAAAAAAATGTAAAAACACTTTTAAATACTATTCATCCTCTTAAGCCCCCCTGACAATTTCTGGGGGTGTTCTAACCACATTTCACATTTTTAAATGTTTTTCTTTCAACAAAGTTGTATGAAAGCAAGCTTGTATGCCCTCCAACAAGAGACACTGATCATAATGGAACTGATTATGTACAAAGTGCTATCAAATGCACAAAATAAACTGAAAATGTAGGGGAAAATGTACATTTATACTAATCTTCGATGAATGGCTGACCAAAACAAACCCTGACATACTGTATATTTTGAATCATAAGCTTACAGGGATCTATTAAATGACAAGATTTAATAGGGTACTGCCAGTGCAAGCACAAAATATAGTTATTCAGGGAAAGAATTTTTACAAAACTTAATATTCAGACAGAGGGGTTTCATGAATTTTTAAACAATAATTTTTTAAATATTAAATTCCTCCGCCATATTTGCAGCCCAAATACTGCAGCACAGCACTAGTGTATAAAAACCAGGATCTGAAATGGACTATAAATAAAAATAAAATCAAGTTGTCTATTTTCATTGTCCAAGCTGAAGGCCTTATCCTACAAACTAATGAGCAGAACCATTTCCTTACATCTGTGCAGAATCACATTAAAGTCAATGGGACTTCAGGCAGGTGCAGGGGTCCACCTACTTAGATCAGATTGCACGGTTGCAGCCTTCTGTCCCTACTGATGGGTACTCAGCATCTTCCATTGCTTTAAAGTGAGTGAAGGGCTCTCTAAAAAGATGTAAGCAGTAAACAAAAGTGCTAATGGGTAATGACTAAAATAGATTTGTAAAACGTTCTTTCAGTGTTAGTAAACTAAGTTATTGTTTGTAACACAGCTAAAGAAATTTGTTCTCTCTCCTGCTGATGTGATTTTTAACCTGACACTGTGACATATTCACCAACGTGGGCTGCTATAGAGGCACAGAATCAGAAGGGCTCAGATCGGCCCTGGACATGCTAATAAATTGGAGAGGGTTCAGAGAAGAGCCAAGAGAATGATTCAAGAACTAGAAACCCTGCCTTACAACATTATACTCAAGAAGCTCAAACTAGTTAGCTTAAGGGGTGACTTGATTACATTCTGTGAGTACCTAAATGGGAACTGTGGCAGGGCAGACTTGCTCCTACCTACTTTCTAACCCCTTAGACCTCTGGGTAAAACAGCTTATGTGGTTTATTTACAGTGTTCTTTTCCACCACCTGCCTCATACCAAGAGTAACGTGGTGCTCTCAGCTCCTGAGGCCAGGAAGGGAGAGAGTTCTCATGGCTCTGATGTTACAAATAAACCAGTCAGCCTGCGTCCTCCCATTCCTCTCTCACCACAACCCCCCACTCACTCTTATCTTCCCCTTTTTCACTTCCTTTCTGTGCCTTTTGTACCCTCTGGGCTAATGAGTTCATTATCTTTTTTAACTGTCTCCATCCCATCCCAATCTATCAAGTGGGCAGAATTCCCATAGTCAGGTATGCTCCAGAGCAACTAATTGGAGTTCCAGTGATCAGAGTGTTGGCTTAGCTGCTGTTGCCCAGCCCTCTGTCAGAGGAACAAATATGTGATAACACTGGTCTACAATTTTTGAGAAGTCAGCTGCTTCAGAGATAAAATGTGCTATTTATTATGTATTTTGATGTGCTGAATTCAAATATGACAATTAAAACAACTGATTGGCTACTGTTTCTAAGATATTTAAGTTTTTACATTTTATGTCTATGTATATTGTGTAGATAGTAGAGTTTTAATCATAAATTGTAAACCTAGGTCTTTTCATGTGTTTATGGTTGCTTTACATGATAATATTTCACCAGTCCTGTTTATGTAACACTTTAAAAATCAGCAAAAGGGTTATATAAATAAAATTTATTATGAAACAAGAGGCAAAAAACTATTATGTACATAGTTTAGTCCTATTCAGTGTCTACTCGGTGCTTCTTGGCTTGTCTCTTGTATTCATTAAATGGAGCATCTCTTGTCACTGTCCAGCAATAGTCAGCAAGTATTGATGGGCTCCATTTGCACTGATAGCCTGGCAGGAGATTCCACTGCTGTAGTCTGGAGCCCAACAGCTCTGCCTTACTCTTGGGTAGTTCCAAATCCCTGACAAGGTCATTCAGTTCACCTTGTGTTATGAGGTGTGGTTCAGAGGAGGAGGATGGGAGAAAATGTGGGTCTTGTGACATTGATGGTTCAGGACCAGAAGTTTCATCCTCTTCCTCTTCCTTGTCTGACTCAAGTGAGAATGATTCTGGTGCATCAGGAACCGGCAGTCCTTCTCCGTGGGGTACTGGGCGTACAGCTGACGGAATGTTTGGATAATGCACAGTCCACTTTTTCTTCTTTGACACACCTTTCCCAACGGGAGGCACTATGCAGAAGTAACAATTGCTGGGATGATCTGTTGGCTCTCTCCAAATCATTGGCACTGCAATAGGCATAGATTTCCTTTTCCTGTTCAACCACTGGCCAAGATTTGTTGCACAAGTGTTGCAGCATATGTGTGGGGCCCACCTCTTGTCCTGATCTCCAATTTTGCAGCCAAAATAAAGGTGATAGGCTTTCTTAACCATAGTGGTTATACTGCGCTTTTGTGATGCAAAAGTCACTTCACCACAAACATAGCAGAAGTTATCTGCACTGTTCACACAAGTACCAGGCATCTCTGCTCACTTGGCTAAACAGAAATGTGTCCCTTTGCAAAATCAAACACTGACAAATAAGAGAGCACGACACTGTATGATTTCTAGAGCTGATATAGGGCAATTTGTTCAGCAGAGTGATGTAAGCTTCGTTATGATTGCATCATCCATGACTTCTAGGAATAACATGATGCAATTCCTATCATGTATGATGCAATACCAGCTTCAGATTGCATCATTCATTGTTTTGCCTAAAAAGTAAGTACTGTCCAAACCCAGTCAAAGATTTATTCATAGATCCAGTCAAAGATGTATTTTAGTCATTTCTGGTTTAAATTGAGATCCCTTCCCTTTATAACTCACTTATCCTCCGCCATTCCCAAGTCAAGGGTCGTATATACTGACCCAATAGCATATCTTGAAAACTAGAGCCAATCAACAATTTTAAGCATCATTTTTGTTCTCAGTGACCCAGAATTAGTAAAGTTGGACTACATTTATTTCAGAAGCATTTTAGCAGTAGAGCAGTGTAATGGGCTCTTCGATCTAGCAGAGAAATGTATAACACAATCTGATGCCTGGAAGCTAAAGAGAGACAAATTCAGACTGGAAATAGGTATAAATTTTTCACAGTGAGAATAATTAACCAGGGGAACAACTTACCAAGGGTCAGGATGGATTCTTCAATCCTGGCAATTTTAAAATCAAGACTGGATGTTTCTCTAAAAGATCTGCTCTAGGAATAACCTATGACTTGGATTATGCAAGAGGTCATACTAGATGATCACAATGGTCCCTTCTGGCCTTAGAATCTATGACTCTCAACCCCTGGGGTTTGGCCCAGGCCTGCCATGTCCCTTGCTCCATCTTTGCCTCTCCCTAGTATGCCCCCTTAATTGAAGGCTCCTGTGGACACCTTTCAAGTGTTCCATGCCTGCTATACATCTGATGGGCACACTGAGGTTACTCTGGTTCTGTCCCGAGATGGGGAGGAGGGTAATCTGCACTAGAGACTTGGTAAGCTTATTCTCCATGTCACCATTTTCAATTTGAATGTAGGATGCATAGTAGTTATCAGTGCATATGCTCCACATGATCCAAGTTCAGATGCTGAAAAAGATGCTTTTTATGCCATGTTAGAGGACGTTGCATTAGTGCAACACCTTGACTTCATATTGACATTTTAGGAGATCTGGAACATGAGAATTGGCCGTGATAGAACTGGATTTGAGCTGGTATTGGAACTACACAGCTTACCAGAAGTGAGAACAAATAGTGGTCGGCATCTATTAGGATTTGCTTCTACACACAGACTATTTTTAATGGCTATGTGTTTTCAGCACAAGAACTGCCATAAGAATATGTTTCAATATTCATCTGGTGACAATGCAACCTTGGATCATATTCTAGTTTGGAAACACTTGATTAAACTCATATGGGATATATGTGTATTTAGGAGTGCTGATCTTGCTTCAGAATCTGGTCATTGGCTCCTAATAGCAACAATGATGTTCCACTTGATAAAGTTCCAGAGATGGGTTCTATTGCATCAAAACGCTTTAGCATTGATAAGCTTCATAATGAAGCAATCACTAAATAGTTACATGATAGTGATTTCCAACAAATGTTCTATATTGGATGACTGGATGTCTGTTACAGAGGAAGAGCAGACTTATTTTGGGGGGTAAGGACAATGAAAAAGCAACACTGGATTACAGATACCACCATCGAATTGTCTGAGAGAAAAAAATGACTGTGCAGAATGGATGCACTGGAAGGTCAGAGTTGAGAAGTGAAGAGGGGAGGAAATGGGCTATAGAACAAAAGAAATGTCTTGAATGAACAGTCAGGAAGGCCTGTCACAATGATCATAATCAATGATGGAATAGTATGGCACAGTACATTGAGGAAGCCTCTGAAAGACATGACCAGAAATATATATTTGAGACTTTGAATGTACTAACTGGATGTCCATTCTCATGGTTTTCAACAGTTAAGGACTAAAATGGAAAATACTTGCAGGATATTGATACACAACTTACGTGTTGTCATGAGCATTTTTGTGAATGAACGAACTGATCCCCACCAAAATATAAGCTACAACTTAATTAAAAAATGAACCCTGCAGAAAACAAGCTGGTAACATTAGAGGAAGTGATGCTTGCAGTCATACACAGTTATGAAATAATAAAGCACCTGATCTTGAGAGTATTTCATCCAAACTGCTAAAGAGTGGAGATCTGGAGTTAGTTCATTGGCTTCATAGAGTTGTCTTAAAAGTTTGGGAAACTGTTCAAATCCCATAAGACTGAAAAAGGAGCTACATCATTTCCCCACTCCCTCCAAAAAAGAGAGAAATCATCTTACTTAAATTACAGGAGAATAATGCTATTGTTAACCCCAAAAAAGGAGAAACAATCAGTGTTTCTGTACAGGTGGTAAGCCACACAGTGTCCACTGTATCTTAAAATATATAGTACATTGTTCATTTTTATAATGGCAATTTTACATGACTAGCAAGAGCACTGAAATGTACAGAGCGTAAGGCACAGTATAAAATATGTGCAGATAAGTTTCATATTTTCTTTTTTAAATGATGTGTGTATGGTGGGATTACACTGAGGCAGAACTAGGCACTGTGACTAGTGGTTAGAGCACTGGACTAGGAATCAGGAGACCTGTATTCTATTCCCAGTCTGTCACTGATCTTCTGGGTGACCTTTAGCAAGTCACTTCACTTCTTCTGTTTCTCATTTTCCCCATCTGTAAAATGAAGATAATGATACTAACCTTCTTTGCAATGTACTTTGAGAGCTACGAATGATAAGACCTAACGATAAACATAATGATACTTATTATTAAGGCCATCAAGTGATAAAAAAAATTAATCGTGATTAATCTAGCTGTTAAACAATAATAGAAAACTATTTAAATATTTTGGATGTTTTCTACATTTTCAAATAATTGATTTCAATTACAACACAGAATACAAAGTTTACAGTGCTCACTTTATATTATTATAGACTAATAGACGTTGAGGTCAGAAGGGACCATTATGATCATCTAGTCTGACCTCCTGCACAATGCAGGCCACAGAATCTCACCCATCCACTTCAATAACAAACCTCTAACCTATGTCTGTTACTGAAGTCCTCAAATTGTGGTTTGAAGTCCTCAGGCTGCAGAGAATCCTCCAGCAAGTGACCCATGCCCCATGAATATTTGCACTGTAAAAAACAAATGAAATAGTATTTTTCAATTCACCTCATACAAGTACTGTAGTGCAATCTCTTTATCATCATTTATTTAGAAATGTAAAATTATGTCAAAAAATCCCTTCATTCAAAAATAAAACAATGTAAAACTTTAGAGCCTACAAATCCAATCAGTCCTACTTCTTCTTCAGACAATTGCTCAGACAAACAAGTTTGGTTACATTTGCAGAAGATAAAGCTGACTGCTTCTTGTTTACAATCTTACCTGAAAATGAGAACAGGTGTTCACATGGCCTGGTACTGTTGTAGCTGGTGTCTCAAGATATTTACATGCCAGATGAGCTAAAGATTCATATGTCCCTTGATGCTTCCACCACCATTCCAGAGGACATGCATCCATGCTGGTGATGGGTTCTGCTCAAAAACAATCCAAAGCAGTGCGGACCAACACATGTTCATTTTCATCATCTGAGTCAGATGCCACCAGCAGAAGGTTGATTTTCTTTTTCGGTGGTTTGGGTTCTGTGGTTTCCACATCAGAGTGTTGCTCTTTTAAGACTTCTGAAAGCATGCTTCACACCTCATCCCTCTCAGATTTTGGAAGAAAATTCAGATTCTTAAATCTTGGTTCGAGTGCTATAGCTATCTTTAGAAATTTCACATTGGTATCTTCTTTGCATTTTGTCAAATTTGCAGTGGGGTATTCTTAAAATGAACAACATGTGCTGGGTCATCATCCAAGACTGCTATAACATGAAATATAAGGCAGAATGCAGGTAAAACAGCAGGAGACAGACAATTCTTCCCCAAGAAGTTCAGTCACAAATTTAATTAACGCATTATTGTTTTAACAAGTGTCATCAGCATTGAAGCATGTCCTCTGGAATGATGGCCAAAGCATGAAGAGGCATATGAAACTTTAGCACATCTGGCATGTAAATATCTTGCAAGGCCCAGCTACAACAGTGCCATGCAAATGCCTGTTCTCACTTTCAGGAGACATTATAATTAAGAAAAGGACAGCATTATTTCCCGTAAATGTAAACAAACTTGTTTCTCTTAGCAATTATCTGAACAAAAGTAGGACTAAGTGGACTTGTAGGCTCTAAAGTTTTACATTGTTTTGTTTTTTAGTGCAGTTATGTAACAAAAAAATCTACATTTGAAAGTTGCACTTTCACAATAAAGAGATTGCATTATGGTACTTGTATGAGGTGACTTGAAAAATACTATTTCTTTTGTTTAGCATTTTTAGATTGCAAATATTTGTAATAAAAATAATATATAGTGAGCACTGTGCACTTTGTATTCTGTGTTGTAATTGAAATAGATGTATTTGAAAATGTAGAAAAACATACAAATATATTTAATAAATTTCAGTTAGTATTCTGCTGTTTAACAGTGCGATTAATCACGATTAATTTTTTTCAGTTAATCACATGAGTTAACTGTGAGTAATCAACAGCCCTAATTATTATTATGTTGGGCTTGATTCTGTGCCACCTCTACATACAAAATTCTCAATGATTTTAAAAGGATTGAAGTCAATTAAAAGAGCGTTTCATAGGAGCAAGGTTTACAAGATCTCAGGCTGATATTTGGTAAGATAATCCTTTTCCATACTAAAAACTCAGTACTGCAATGAGCTCCACCTGAGTACAGTGAGTCTACCTAGACCAGGGATCAGCACGTAGCTTGCCAGGGTAAGCCCCCGGCGGGCTGGGCTGGTTTGTTTATCTGCCGCGTCCGCAGGTTTGGCTGATTGCGGCTCCCACTGGCTGCAGTTCACTGCTCCAGGCCAATGTGGGCTGCGCAGGTTGAGGGATGTGCTGGCTGCCGCTTCCCACAGCCCCCATTGGCCTAGAGTGGCGAACTGCAGCCAGTCGGAACCGTGATCAGCCGAACCTGCAAATGCAGCAGGTAGACAAACCGGCTCGGCCCACCAGGGGGCTTACCCTGGTGAGCTGTGTACCAAAGGTTGCTGATTCCTGACCTAAACAGTTCATTGCAGGACCGGGACCTAAATAATTATTTAAAGTATGCTATACATAAAGAAATAGGTTGTGGCATTTATGCAGAGGACACAAGGGTGATAAATTATAATAGTTAATACTTTCAATATTTATATCTGCCTACATAACATGGTTTAGTACTTTTTCATGCAACTTTTAAGAAACTGTTAATGCATAATTTTAAACTTAGACCCTTTTGATGTAATGACAGGGGCTCAAGATTGGTGTTGGTGTCATAAGCTAAAAGGATATGAATATTCAGCATATGCAAATATTCATTAATGACTCCTTGTGAACCTGTAACGCCTCTGGATATTAACTGCAATTCATTGTGCATGAGGATTGCATATATGGGCCCCGTAAGATGTAGTTTCATTTGCATGCCACAAGTGGAAGGCCTGTCTTGGTGGCAGGGAGCACTTTTTGAACAAAAATCCTTTCTTTTTTTTTTAATTACCAAACATTTTTGAAGGTACATCATGCATCCAAAAAGGCCCAGAAATACCCCTCCTGTGGACATAGATCATACACCAAAGTGATAAAAGTCCTTTACTGAAATGCTTATGCACAATACACAGTAAACCCTCTAATCTGGTGGCCTTCACTTTACTATGGCGTTGATTAAAGTCAACTCTGCCTTTCTCCATTGCCAAACTACATTCTTCTCTTCATATTTTACCTGCTGATTCCTTTTCTACAATGCAACTAAAATCTAGTACATTTACAGAGTATTGAGGTGCACTCTCAAATACACAGAGTTAACTGTTTTACTCTGTCATCCTTTATTTTATAGGGACTGCTCCTGAGTTCTTAATGCACTTGACATTCTTGCTGAAGTCAAAAAACTGTCAGGGAGTATCAGGTAAGTGATACTCTATCCACTGGACCACTCTTCCTGAATTCTGTGTATTTACCAGATTGTGTTGCTCCTTATAGCCTGGGAAGTGAAACAGTAAACTATGAACCCAAACATGCAAAAGAATAACTTGAGCATGTTACAGTGCAAGGATTCCTTGTGCACCTGAAACTCCCACTGACTCCCTGACAGCTTTTTTACCTCAGTTTGAATACTTAGGATGCATTCCTTGGCTCTGCCACTTTGTGACTGCATCAATCACATGAATATCTCAGTGTGTCCGTTTCCCCTTCTGCATAGTGAGGACAATAATGCTTACCAAGTTCTGCAAAGTGCTTTGAGTTTTACTAATGAAACGCTCTATACAAGTGCTAAATACTATTATTAATATATAAAGAAAGTGATAATTTTCCTTCCTTTTATCGCTTTTTCTTTCCTCAAACCAAGACCTTCACATTATTTTAATATTTTATTGTCCTTACTTAAGAAACAGATATAATTATCTTCATCCATTTAAGGGACATAGTTATACAGACTTCAGAGGAACAGATGTGACTATCAGATCATGTAAGCATTGATTTGTTATTTAAACTCCCTCTGCTTACTCTGTATTCTGAGTTAACAGGTGGAGATTTAATACTTTCTTACTGACAGAACCACTTTTTATCCTGCTCCTACAAGGACAGATAGATCTATTTTTGAAGTTAATAAATATGCCATTGACCCTGTCTGCTAGGATACTTTGGGAATATCTTCAAGCCTCCCTATGTTGTATTATTTACTATGCTGCTATGCAAAAGAGAAATTCAGCTAATGTACTGTTAATTAATAACTTTAATATGCAAATTGAAATTGGTTGCTGTTAGACAGCTGACCCATCACTCAAACTTGACTGAAGTTATACAAATGTAATATGATGTGCAAAAAGCTTCTAAACAGACTGAATTTGTTTCTTTATTTAGGAAAGAAATGGAGGTGAATGGTTGGTGTGGTTAGCTGGACACCCACCTACAATGCCAGCTCTTTTCAAAGAATGGAAGGGAAATTAACTCAGACATCCTTTTGATTAACCAGCTTTTTAAAGACTAACATAAGCTCTTTAGTCTTTGGAAGAAAATGCTTCCAAGGAGGATAGAGAGTTCTTTTTAATAGAGGTAATCTTCTAATAAATTACTCCTGACCAAGGGGACACCTGGAAGGGCAAGGTAATCCCAGAGTAAAGTTGATTTAACTTCCTCATTATCCTCAGCAAGGCTCTGGGTTTGGAGCTTTGAGTCAGTTTCATGTGATGTTTTTAAAAGGTTTCAAGATGGCTTAACTCCCATCATGTTAAATATGTTTGGAGAAGTACTGAGGCTTTCTATCCCTAGTGAATGGGCACTAACAGAATGTTCATGTACTCTAGGTAGCTGGTGACATTTGCTTTTTGACAAGTTTATGACAAGACACAGACACACACACAAAAATCAATCCCCTCCTGGCCCCTGGGAAGAGTTTTACTGCATTGCCAATGAGCAAAACCAAATGGGTTCTCCCCTCCCCATCCAGTGATGTGTAGTAAGTATGTGATCTCAGTTAATTTCCTAATGGGCTTGATTCCTCATTAAGTCATAGTTGGCCGCCTTTTCTCTCCCTTTACTGTCAGCCTGAGGGAAACAAACAAGGACAATAAGCAACCAAAAGGAAATATCTGCTCACTGCATCCTCAGGTCGGGGTTGAAAACATTGACAGGGTCAAGCAGGGAAGCTTGCATTGTTGCTGCCCCTACTCTTTCATTCTGTGGATAAAAAGAGTTTCAGTCTTCAAGGCTCTCAAACCAGCACCAATTGTACTCAGATGCAGAAATAAAACCTTAAAAAGCAGTTTTTAAACCAGGAGACTCTGATTTGCATCACAAATTGGGGGAAGAGAGAGAAAAAGTCCATTCAGTTTGTTATATTTCCTGGCCTTGTGAATTTCACATATATGGTCAGTGGCACTGACTGTAACAGAGTGATAATCTTTGGTAGGGAAGGAAGATAGGCTGAGTGCCACTACACTTAATTCAGAATAAGCAAAATTCATGTCTTTTTTTTTTGTGTTCCTGACTACACTTCACTTGCACTAATAAGAGTGACAGCTGAGAACTAGTTCAGCTATCACTGGTTAAATTTCAAGTGTCAGTGACCGGAAAGGGCATAACTTTTCAACTCTGTTTCCCCCACCCTCTCCATGTGGCAATTTTGTTACAGGTCAGAAAAACTGTTGGAACCAGATGTAACAGTGGTCTCTGGCCTCTGCAGTGTGCTGCTACTGTATCTGCCTTTCTAATTTTCTTCTACAGTTAGAGACTCATAGACTTTGAGGTCAGAAGGGACCATTATGATCATCTAGTCTGACCTCTTGCACAATGCATGCCACAGAATCTCACCCACCCACTCCTGTAACAAACCCCTAGCCTATGTCTGAGTTATTGAAGTCCTCAAATCATGGTTTAAAGACCTCAAGGTGCAGAGAACCTCCAGCAAGTGACCTGTGCCCCATGCTGCAGAGGAGGCGAAAAATCTCCAGGGCCTCTGCCAATCTGCTCTCGAGGAAAATTCCTTCCCAACCCCAAATATGGTGATCAGTTAAACCCTGAGCATGTGGGCAAGACTCACCAGCCATCACACAGGAAAGAATTCTCTGTAGTAACTCAGATCCCAGCCCATCTAACATCCCATCATAGACCAGTGGGCATATTTACCTGCTAATAATCAAAGATCAATTAATTGCCAAAATTAGGCTATCCCATCATACCATCCCCTCTATAAACTTATCAAGCTTAGTATTGAAGCCAGATAAGTCTTTTGTCCCCACTACTCCCCTTGGAAGGCTGTTCCAGAACTTCACTCCTCCAATAGTTAGAAACCTTTGTCTAATTTCAAGTCTAAACTTCCTAGTGTCCAGTTTATATCCATTTGTTCTTGTGTCCACATTGGTACTAAGCTTAAATAATTCCTCTCCCTCCCTGATATTTATCCCTCTGATATATTTATAAAGAGCACCATATCTCCCCTCAGCCTTCTTTTAGTTAGGCTAAACAAGCCAAGCTCTTTGAGTCTCCTTTCATAAGACAGGTTTTCCATTCCTCGGATCATCCTAGTAGCCTTTCTCTGTACCTGTTCCAGTTTGAATTCATCCTTCTTAAACATGGGAGACCAGAACTGCACACAATACTCCAGATGAGGTCTCACCAGTGCCTTGTATAATGGTACTAGCACCTCCTTATCTTTACTGGAAATACCTCGCCTGATGCATCCCAAGACCACATTAGCTTTTTTAATGGCCATATCACATTGGCAGCTCATAGTCATCTTGTGATCAACCAATACTCCGAGGTCCTTCTCCTACTCTGTTACTTCCAACTGATGTGTCCCCAATTTATAACCAAAATTCTTGTTATTAATCCCCAAATGCATGATATTGCACTTTTCACTATTAAATTTCATCCTATTACCATTATTCCAGTTTACAAGGTCATCCAGATCTTCCTGTATGACATCCCAGTTCTCCTCTGTATTAGGAATACCTCCCCGCTTTGTGTCATCTGCAAACTTTATTAGCACATTCCCACTTTTTGTGCCAAGGTCAGTAATAAAAAGATTAAATAAGATTGGTCCCAAAACCGATCCCTGAGGAACTCCACTAGTAACGTCCTTCCAGCCTGACAGTTCACCTTTCAGCATGACCAGTTGTAGTCTCCCCTTTAATCAGTTCCTTATCCATCTTTCAATTCTCATATTGATCCCCATCTTTTCCAATTTAGCTAATAATTCCCCATTTGGAAGCGTATCAAATGCCTTATTGAGATCAAGGTAAATTAGATCCACTGTGTTTCCTTTGTCTAAATAATATGTTACCTTCTCAAAGAAGGAGATCAGGTTGTTTTGGCATGATCTACCTGTTGTAAAACCATGTTGTATTTTGTCCCAATTACCACTGACCCCAATGTCCTTAACTACTTTCTCCTTCAAAAATTTTTCCAAGACCTTGCATACTACAGATGTCAAACTAATGGGCCTATAGTTACTCAGATCACTTTTTTCCCTTTCTTAAAAATAGGAACTATGTTAGCAATTCTCCAGTTGTACGGTACAGCCCCTGAGTTTATTGATTCCTTAAAAATTCTTGCTAAGAGGCTTGCAATTTCATGTGCCAGTTCCTTTAATATTCTTGGATGAAGATTATCTGCGGCCCCCAATTTAATCCCATTAAATTGTTCAAGTCTGGCTTCTGCCTTGGATGTGGTAATATCTACCTCCATATCCTCATTTCCACTTGTCATCCAACCATTATCCCTAAGCTCCTCATTAAAGATGGAGGCAAAGAATTTATTTAGATATTGGGCCATGCCTAGATTATCCTTAACCTCCACTCCATCCTCAGTGTTTAGCGGTCCCACTTCTTTCTTTGTTTTCTTCTTATTTATACGGCTATAGAACCTTTTACTATTGGTTTTAATTCCCTTTGCAAGGTCCAACTCTACATGGCTTTTGGCCTTTCTCACCTTATCCCTACATGTTCTGACCTCAATAAATTAGCTTTTCTTGCTAATCCCTCCCATCTCCCACTCCTTGTAGGCTTTCTGCGCTTTCTTAATCACCTTTCTCAGATGCTTGCTCATCCAGCTAGGTCTACAACTCCTATGAATTTTTTCCCTTTTCTTGGGATGCAGGCTTCTGATAGTTTCTGCAACTTTGACTTGAAGTAATTCCAGGCATCCTCTGCCTTTAGATCCCCAAATTCTTCAGTCCAACCCACTTCCCTAACTAATTTCCTTAATTCTTTAAAGTCAG
This sequence comes from Gopherus evgoodei, assembly GCF_007399415.2. Lineage (NCBI taxonomy): Eukaryota > Metazoa > Chordata > Testudines > Testudinidae > Gopherus > Gopherus evgoodei. The sequence goes on from NC_044329.1 coordinate 71,200,548, forward strand.
CCCTTTTGAAATAAAAATCCTAGTCCCAGATCTATTTTTGTTTATCCTTCCATCTAGTTTGAACTGAGTTAGCTCATAATCACTCGAACCAAGGTTGTCCCCTACAAACATTTCTTCTATGAAGTCCTCACTACTCACCAAAACCAAATCTAAAATGGCATCTCCTCTTGCTGGTTCTTCAACTACTTGGTGAAAGAATCCATCAGGTATCACATCCAGAAAAATCTGAGCCCTATTATTATTACTATCATTGTCCTCTAGCCTATATCTGGGAAATTAAAGTCTCCCATGATCACACAATTCCCATTAGTGTTTACTTCATTAAAAACATTAAAGAGGTCTCTATCCATATCCAGATCTGATCGGCAGTCTGTAGCACACCCCAAGCACTATCTCAGGGGAGACTCTAGTAGCTTTCTTTCCCAATGTGATTTTTGCCAGACAGACTCTGTCTTATCCATTCCGTCACTTCTTATTTCTTTACAGTCTACCTCATCATTGATATACAATGCTATTCCACCACCTTTGCCTTTATTTCTGTCTTTCCTAAACAGCACATAGTCTTCAATACCTGTACTCCAGTCATGACTACTATTCCACCATGTTTCTGTTATCCCTATAATATCCGGTTTCATTTCCTGCACCAATAGCTCTAGTTCCTCCATTTTGTTACCTAGGTTCCTTGCATTAGTGTACCGACATCTTAATTTTTGCTGTTTGGCTTCACTGTCATTCTTTACCTAATTAGGCACAGACATTCTACCACCAGTATCACCTGTTAGATGGGTATCTACACCACTCTTCCTCCTTATGTCCATTCTCATACCCTGTATCCTTTCTTACTGTGTTTTCTTCCCTCTCAATGTTCAATTCCAGCGTGGAGATTACCTGGACATCTCCCAACCATCTCCCTCAAATTCCTAGTTTAAAGCTCTCTTAATCAGTTGTGCCAGCCTCCATCCTAGAAGTCTATTTCCCTCCATCCAGTCATCTTCATTGTGTCTTCCACTGCTGCCTCTGTATCAGTCACAGCCTTGCCACCTAAAACCTGTTAGTCCAGGAAACACAAACCAAACCACCACCACCCACAGCAAAACAAACACCCAATGGGCACCAGAAGACTGGCAGAACACCACCCACTCTCTTCACTAGCCTGTCTATTCCTCTGCCTAGCTCTCTCAGTCTTCCCTGAAAACTCCCACTGAAACTCTCCTGTTTACAGCTCTGTTTGCTGGCTCCTATGCCGCTGCAGCTGTTATGGTTCCATCTGTAGTCTGTCTCCTCAGCCTCGGCAAGTGGACCCTTCTTTTACATCAATATGTGGTCATGTTGTGAGATAATGAAGATTAAAAAGCTGAACACCTGGATTTCAGCCTTCCCAGAGTACTATGGCTCACCCTTATTAGTTGTTGTTTTGGGTGCTAATAATGTTTCTGGCCTTCAACCAAATTCTTTGATTTATTTTTCCTGATGTGCTACATTACGTAATGAATAATAATACATGCCTGCGAGGTTCCCATGGTCCCGTCACCAATCTTCTTTTTCTTATTTAAAAAAAAAAGAAAAACTTCATTTATTTTAATATGTTTTTATATTGTGACGGGGCAAGACCAGATGGCTATAGGAAAGTAGTGAGAAACAGGTATGTTAGCCCCATGCTAAACAAATCCCTGTTACCATGGTAACTAAAGGGCAGTTGCTCCAAGTTAATCAAGACACCTGAGGCCAATTAAGATCTTTCCAGAAGGCAGAGAGGACACTAGGTTGATTGGGACACCTGAAGCCAATCAGGGGCTGGCTGAAACTAATGAAAAGCCTCCCAGTTAGTGAGGTGGGTGCACATGTCAAGAACAGTAGAAGGAAGCTGTGCAGTTGGAGAAGCTAAGGAGTACACACCATATCAGACACAAGGAATAAAGCAAGCCCTGAGGTAAGGGTGAAGTGGAGCTTGAGGAAGTGGGGGTGGGGACTGCTGTGGGGAAGTAGCCCAGGGAATTGTACATGTCCTGTCTCTAAAGAGTCAGCTACCATAGCTGATACTACTAGGGTCCCTGGGCTGGAGCCTGGAGTACAGAGTGGGCCCTGGCTCCCCTCTTTGCCCCCCCGATTAATCACTGAGACTGGGAGACAACAGACTGTGCAAGGGAGGATAGCTTTTCCTCACCTCCCTTGCTGGCTTATGATGGAAATGGCTCAGTAGGCTGTGACCCTTTCCTCTAGAGAGAGAAGGGCTACATGGAGGGTCACAGTGAGCCTCTGAGGCTAGAGAAATCTGCCAGGAAATGCAGGACCTATGGAGACAAGGACAGAACTTTGTCACAATATACAATCTGTTTTGATTGAAATTTGAATATCTTCACTGTGATAGACACAAATAAGTTTTCATTTGTTAGGTACCAGTCATGCATGTCTTCTCATTCTAAATCTTTCTATGATTGTAGTCCCAGTTTGCACTTCATTTAATACCCCCATGGTACTGTTACACTATATATTTGCACTAGATACCTGGGTTTAATAGTGTTATTAGTAGAATGGAACAATCTTATTTTGTAAACTTTGGGTTCCTGCCATGGTTAGAGAAAAGGGAAATGGAAAAATATTTTCCCTCATCTGATAGGTCACAATAGAACAAATTTCCTTGGTAAACGTTGGACTATTTAAGAATGATCTATTTATGGTATTTCTGTAGCATCCAGAGGTGAAAGTAACTTAAAGAACTTACTAGTATGCTGGAGTCCTGAGAGAGCATGGCCTCAACTGGAAGAGACATGGCCTCAACCAGAAGGGGCAGGGCCTTTCAAGATTTAAAGGCCTTGGGGCTCCAGCTATGTCTGGAAGCCCTAGGGCCTTTAAATCATCCTGGAGCTACCAGTGGCAGAGGTGGCCGGGAGCTCAGGGGTGAATTAAAGGGCCTGGGGCTCCTTTAAATCAGTGCAGGAGCCCTCCTGCCACTACCCTGGGGCAGCAGGTCTTGGGTTGGGGCTGGGGTAGCAGTGGCAGGGCTCTGGTGTTGATTTAAAGGGCCTGGGGCTCCAGCCACTGCAGGGAGCCACAGGCCCTTTAAAGTGCTGCCAGATCCTTGCCGCCGCTGGGGTAGCAGTGGCAGGGCTCTGGCAGTGATTTAAAGGGCAGGGGCTGGAGCTTCAGGACCTTTAAATCCCCACCCAAGCCCAGCTGCCGGAGCCCTTTAAATCACCCCCCGAGAACCCAGTCCAGTCCAGCATGGGCATACCAGTACACTGCACCGGACCGTACCAGCTTATTTTCACCTCTGGTAGCATCCATAAGCAAAGTTGTTTGGTCACAATGTGAGTCGCTGTCAGTTACTCAAGAGAACATCCCTTCATGTAGCCAACATCCATTTTTAGCTCCGGAGGGAAGGATTTAAAGGCTTTATAAGGGTAATGCATATTGGGGGAGTTTTGAGTAGTGCATGCAACAAATAGTGGCTAGTTATAACATGAATTGTGACTAGACTTCATGGGTACAGAGTTAAATTTCTGCAACAGACCCCTAGCAATGTCTCAGGTGTGATTAATTAATACAAAATATTAAGAGCCCAATTTTCAGAGCTGCTGAGAACCCACAGTTCCATATTTACTTCATTTGTAGATTTGTGTACTCAGCACTTATGCATGTTTTGTAATGAGTGACCCTAAGAAACAGGCAAGCCAATGTCTTTTTCCTTTGATTTTATAATCCACCTTGGGTTGATAATAAAGATCAGCATGTCAAACGGTGTTTTTCAAGCTATAACATCAAAATAGAAAGAAAGGCTGGAATCATTGTGCTCCCAAGAGCTGTAAATATCTTCCAAGATTGAATATAAATTTAAAAAAAAAGAGCCTGCTATAAATAGGAAACTCTTGGAAGATACATTTTACGGTAAGATTTATTTTATGAATTTCTACTGACTACAGTGGTTTCAAAGCTTGCCAGTCTGAAAAATATTATTTTTTCAGCTGCAAGTGTTTTAATGACCCTCATTCTTCCTCTGTCTTGCTTCTAATTCTGCAAAGCATGGTCCTTGCTGGCTTCCGTGCCAGAATGACCGACTGCACTAACAAATACTGAGTCAGCAACATGGGCTTAACTCCCTAGTGTAATATTGCTACTAATTCCTATCTGGCAGAAGGTACCTGACTGGTACAAGGTTGAGCATGTTCTTTGTCCTTCTAAAAACTACTGGGTCCTGGTGGTTTCAGGAGCTAGAACTTTCACTCTTATGCAGCATATTGTACTTGCATCACCTTCATCTGCTGAAATTCTGCAACTGAGTTATTTAGGAAGTCATTTTTCCCACCTAGGCCACTGTCCTCATCACATTTAATTCCAAACACCATTCTGGGGATTTTACTGGTCTTGCTGCTTGCTTCTTTAATACAGACTGCAGCTTAGTTTAAATTATTTGCACTCATTATCTCTAGGGTTTTTTATAAGAAGAAGAAAAATGGAAAGGGTGTTTTCTCTCCGCAAAAACTGGCAACCTATGAGTAAATCCACTCAATGCCTCTATGACAAATGCACTTCAATCCTGATTCTAAGTTTTATCATGTGTTCTGCGCTATGTAGAAAGCCATGTTCCACATGGTTTATTTACTTTGTTTCAGAAAGTCAACTCAGCTGACCAAATGTTTTAAGGGGGCACCATTTCCTCAAGGGACACTGGAAAACCATCCATATTTTTAAATAGAGTTTAGGATAGCACACCATTTAAGTGGTACATCCCAAAATTAAAAACAAAACATCCATTTAAAATGGATGCTTTCCTATTGCTCTACCTAAGGGTCTTTTTGGCAGGGGAGACCGAGTGAGCCTGAAAATACCAATATCAAAACTCCCGCAAGGGACTTACCGGAGGGTCTCAGGCAGAAAGTAGACACATTTCCCCGACTGCCATTGTTCCCTGACTCCATACACTGATCTAGGGAGTAAAGAAAGGTCTGCCCCGAGCTACACCTCTACCAATCTCCTTTTGCTCCCTGGCTTTCTTTACGGGGGGAAGAAAGAATGTCCTTTAGGTTTTAGCTCCTCAGCCCTTCATATTGAGGTTCATTCAGAATAAGGGCTCATCCACCCCTCAAGGCTCTTATTGCTTCTTGGGACAATGCAAGTATCTGGAAATTAATGAGGAGGCCACCTGTCTACCCCCCAACTCTTGTCTCTTCCATTGTTCCTTGGTCCTAATCACTGGGCTAGGGAAGGAAGAGTGAGTCTCTACTAGCCCCTCCACAGGTTGCAGTAACTCATAGGCCTTGTGAAAGGATTCAAGGAACAAAGCGGTTCTTTCCCAGCCTCCAAATAAGGCCTCTCTCATTGTTCCCAAACCATACACATGGGTCCTTGGAGAAGGAGACACCTTGCTAGTTGCAAACTAAAAAAAAATGCAGCCTCTCTGTAGCTAAGCTACTAGCAGGTAAGCACTCTCTTACAAGGCCTGTAGAAGAACAGCATGTTCTCCCCAGACCGTGCAAGAGAGTTATGTTTTTTTAATGGATAAGACAGTTAATGCAAGTTACCATCAACAAAATATTGAGTAGAACTGATGGAAAATTTCAACTTTTCATCAAAAAACCCCTAACAATGCAAAACCAAAAAATATAAGTTAGAAATGCTGTCACAGTGCTTCATGGGAGTTGTAGTTCTGATGCCTAGTGCCCCCATTCTCCACTATGGACCGGGCTTCCCCAGCCAGATTACATCTCCATGAGGCACCATGGCTAGAGACTCCATTGATGCACCACTGTGGCTCAGCAAGAGAAGAGACTGTGCAGCATCATGGGAGACATAGTCTGGCTGAAGAACCCAACCCAAAGAGAGAATGGAGGCACCAGAACAACAATTTTTAATGAGACACCACTGTGGCTTTTCCAAATTGAAATTCTTTAGTTTTCAATTTTTCAATGAGAAGTTGAAGTATTCCATGGAAGATTTCAACTAAAATGATTGCCCCATGCCCATTTTCATCTAATTTTCCAAGCAAACCTTCCCATTTTGGAATGATACTGAAACATACAATTTAATAATCAGTTTGTAAGCACCTAGAGGATAATACTGTGATAAGTGATGGCCAGCATGGATTCATCATGAACAATTTTCATGCCAAACCAATTTTGTTTCCTTTTTTGACAAGGTTGCTGGCCTAATGGATGGGGGGAACAGTAGAGGTGCTGTATCTTCATTTTAGTAAAGCTTCTGACACAGACTTACATGACCTTCTCATAAGCAAACTAAGGAAATGTGAAATAGATCAATTAATATAAGACTGGTGTACAACTGGTTTTAAAAAAGTACTTAAGAGTAGTTATCCATAGGTTGCTGTCAAACTGAGAGGACATACCTAGGGGTCTGTCCTGTGTCTAGTACTATTCAATATTTTCACCAGTGACTTGGATAGTGGAATATATGATCATAAAAATAGTGGATGACACCAAGCTGGGAGGGGTTTGCAAGCATTTGGAGGACACAATTAGAACTCAAAAGGGCCTTGATAATTGGAGAATTTGTCTGAAATCAGTAAGATGAAATTCAATAAGTGTAAAGTATACACTTATAAAGGAAAAATAAAATGCACAAATATGAAATGGGGACTGGCTTGGTATAGTATTGCTGAAAAGGATGTAGGGGGGGACTAGGTTGGGTGGTGTCATATTGGACCACAAATTGCATATGAGCCAACAATGTGATACAGTTCCGAAAAAGGCTAATATCATTCTGTAGTGTATTAATAGGAGTGTTGTATGTAAGACATGGAGGTAATTGTCTTGTTCTACTCAGTACTGCTGAGTCTCAGATGGAGTACTGTGTACAGTTCTGGGCTCCACTCTTCAGGAAAGACACATACCAATTAGAGAGAGCCTAGAGGAGAGCAACAACTAACAGGTTTAGAAAACTGACCTATGAAGAAAGATTAATAAACTGGGCAAATTTAGTCTTGAACAAAGATGATTGAGAGGGGACCTGATAACGGTCTTCAGATGCATTACATTACAGGCTGTTATGAAGAGGACAATGATCAATTGTTCTCCAGGTCCACTGAAGATAATGGGCATCAAGGGAGACTTAGATTAGATATTAGGAAAAACTTTGTAATTATAAGGGTAGATAATTACTGCAACAGATTATCAGGGGAGGTTGAGGAATCCCCCTCACAGGAGATTTTTAGATTAAACACCTGTCAGGGATGGTCTAGGTTTACTTGGTCCTGCCTCAGCACAATGGGCTGGACAATATGACCACTCAAAGTCCCTTCCAGCCCATTTCTATAATTTTCTGACCTGCCTCAATGCTGAAGATTGACTATACACAAAAGACTAGTGCAGTCATGGGCATAGGCATTTCCAAGTTTTCAGTGTTGTTTATTTTTTTTTCTCCTCTCATCCTGCTACTTTGACCATTGAAACTTTTACACCCACCTGGGTGTTGTGCAGATCTAAAATGTAGGCTGTAATATAGAACACAATTAAGAATTCTGGCAGCAAGCTTGAAAAGTACTAGAGGTTTTTTGTTTTGTTGATCTTATATTACCTTAACTTTATCTAGTCTCTGATCCTTTAGTGCCAAGTTCATTCTCCACTCTGTTCCTTTAAAGCACAAGTCAATTAAATATGCTTCCAAATAAAGCATGATATCAATTTAGTTAATTTAACTCTTTTGAGATCACAACTATAATATTTCTATGCTTTCATTTACTGTGTGATCTAAAAACACTTGTGTCCTAAAATAAGTAGTTCATGTGAATGACAGTTGATATTCATGTTATATCTGACATGTTTAGAATTAGGATTAGAACTACAGGAACCTTATTGGTTTTGGTTCACCATAGGTTCATGATGAAAATCATCATTGGATCCAATTTATCTAGGTTCACACATATATGGATGTTTGTTTGTTTCGGGGTTGGGCTACCCATTAAGAAGATTCAGGACTCCTGGGAAGCACCCTCATAGCCTTAGACTGCAGTAACATCAGAGGAGATGCTTCATAAATGATCAATTTACACTCTAACTTTTGGCACATGACACCTGCAGGGACTGACCACTGGCCAGCCACAAAGAACCCTGGGGGTGCTGGTGGCATTCCACACACATGTAAGCAGGGAGATGCAGACTATGTACAACTCCTGGTAATGTAGCTAATATATGTGCTGGACAGCTTCTCCTTCCTTTCATCCCCCTACCTTGATACCTTAAAAGGTTACTAATACATTAAAAGTCCAACAGAATACCCCATTTAACCTTCCTACAGACATCCATTGCAAGAATATGCCTTTCACTGATACTCAGCATTCCTGTGCTCCTCGTTATTTACATTTGCTGTTTTGTTACTTTTGCCTGGGTACTCTATCCGTGTATGGCCAGCTGGCTGCAGATGCTTGTTTTCTATTATGAACAGTCTCTTAATATTTCCTGTGGGGAAGAAATTCCATGGCAGTTGCTTCCTCTTCCCAAGGCTTTTCCTTAGATTGATATACCGATACTCATTTTTCATAACAACTGGATTTTGCTTGCGGGAGCAGTCTTCCCCAAGCTTGTAACCAATACAACAGGTAGGAGCAGTAGCAGCTGCTGTTGCTTTCTGCAACATTCTGTTCCCAATGCTTTCATTTCTCTGCTGTTCTTCCCTTCAAGCAGCAGCATATCTGCTTTCAACAGAGGAGAGGTGCCCTCTCATAGTCTGCAAGAACATAATCTTCTATGGATTAGGATGACCAACTATCTTGATTTTATAGGGACAGTGCCAATATTCAGGGCTTTGTCTTACATAGGCACCCTATTAACCCCACCCCCTGTCCTGGATTTTTTCACACTTGCAATCTGGTCACCCGACTGTGGATTCAAGTAAACTAATTTTGAGTGATTTTAAAAATAGCCCTGGTCTTTTGTCTTAGCTACCCTGTACGGCTTTCTGATGCTGATACAAGACCGATACACCTTCCATGTCAACAAGGGACATTAAAGTCAATTGCCTGGGAGAGGAACCAGAGCTGTCTGTGCCCCTTTAATAAAGGTGTGTCACACAGCAGCGTGGTTAACAGTCCTGTTACTTGGCACTTTGTACATGATGTATCAAGGCTACAAAAGGTTAATATCCCTGTCATGAGAAAGGTCAGTATCCACAGTCTCCGGTGGTTACTGTTATAACCAACACTCTTGCTCACATTCCCGTTCATTCTCTTCACACTGTCTCACCTTTATGACCCCTTTCCCTGTAAGCCAGCATGATCTACATTAGGTTATTTTAGCCCCTACACTGTTTTAATGAAGTCTTGTATATAATGCCTGAAGTAACAGTGGATTGTTGATGCTTTAATAAACACATGTGGCACAACCACTGACTCTAAAACCTCCTTGCCCACCAGACACTTCTCTTTGGCCACCACCATGTTTTTATATATACATGTATACATAGATACACACACACACTTCTTATTCCTTTCCAAAGAACACTGTAATTCAGGAAGAACAAAACTGGTAAGTAGCACAATGATTAAGATTAAACAGCTTAATTGTCTCCTAGATGGAGGAAGAAATCAATGGTAGAGAAGCCAGTAACAGATGCTCAACCCAACCAGTCATATTTTGTCTTGCTTTTCATGATACAGGGTAAAGTGTTTTGAGATTCAGCATTCCTGCATAGAATAATATTTAGATATTTACTTTGCATTTCTATAGGACCTCTCACCTGAAGGTCTTCCAAACATTTATTTTGCCTCACAAACTCTTGCATTATTCTATTTTACAAATGGGTAAACTGAGGCACAAAGAGCTCATGCGACTTGCACATGGTCATCTTGAGAAACAGCAGATCTGGAAATAGAGCCCAGAAGCCATAACTCTCAGTCTCTTGTGCTAGCCATTACACATTATTTCCTCTTGCCTCTTGTGACAGTTGATTTAAATCACAAAGAGTCAGAAACTCAAATTCAGGCAACTGCTTTTAACCTACAGTCTCCTTACTACTCAGAAGAGGAGTATCCATTTATTCAGTACCCAACCTGATAAATAACAAAAACCACTAAATAAATAAGTAAACAGTGGTCTGAAAAGGAAAAGAAGGGGATGCTCTTTGAGGATATATTACAGACAGGTCAGCTTTTCTTATCTTTTTTTTTCTTGCTTGTTTACATTATAAACACCAAGAATTTTTGGTCCTGAAATTCAGGTCCTACCAGAAGGACTCTGACAATGTTTGGAGAACTAGGATGGTGACATCACAATAATTGGAAACTACAGACTTGCCTGCACAAAAAAGTTGCCTTGGTTAACTTAAGGTGTGAATTTAAACAGATGCAGTTAAACCAATGCCAAAGCTGTGTGAACACATTTACTTTGGTTTAAAAGTGGCACATTTTGTTAGCTCAAAGCAATTAGGAATAGGTTTAAGATAAACTGAAATATAGGTAATTGTGCAGCCTATTGCACAAGTTTGCTATATTCAATTAAAAACCAAGTTAAATCAGTGCAATTTTCTCACATACACAACCCATTGTTTATACATTATTATAATGTGGTTGATGGGGAAAAATATATATGGAGATATACTTAATCTCATAGAACTAGAAGGGACCTTGAATGATCATTGAGTCCAGTCCCCTGCCTTCACTAGAGGGACCAAGTACTATCCTTAAGAAGGCTTTTTTTTTTTTTTTTTTTTTTTTGGTTACAATAGATCCCTAAATAGCCTTCTCAAGGATTGAACTCACAGCCCTGTATTTAGCAGCTTAATGCTCAAACCACTGAGCTATCCCTCCCCCCAAATGAAGATTGATGAATAATAATGGCTGCTATATGTTTTAAAAAGAATTAGCTATTTCTGATTTATAGAAAAATATTTTTCACTGGAAAATAAATGGTTCCAATTTCAACTCCCTCTTTATATCTGAACTGTAACATCTGGGGGGGAAGACCATATTATATATTTTACCTTTTTGGTCTACTTATCATAACTTACTAATATTTAAATAATTAAAAAAAATGCCTTTGAAAAAAAATGCATATTTCAATAAAAGTATTATTTGTAGTGTAAGCAGAGTCAGGATGAGCTCTAACCTGACATCTGGTGGTGAATTATGGGGAGTGTGGAAAGGAATTTTAGGTATTTGCACTGGCACACCCACCCCACCTAGCATAGCCCACAGCAGCCTAGGATGGTTATTTTGACAGCTCTGGGATCCCCAATTTCTTTGTTATTGGGCAGGAGGAATAGTGTTGTCACCCTGATTATGTGAATGAGGAACCTATGAGACTGTTTTATGACAGAGATGTCTCAATATCAATTAAGTAGCACTTGCTAGACAAGAGACATGGGTGCCAAAACCCATTGAAATGAGAGAGGTTGAGGACTGGTGTGTGTACCTGATGGTATGAGCCCCTTTTGAGGGCCTGGAACACCAATTGCACATCCTCCTTTCTCCACTGTTGAAGAGTAGAGCTAATTTTGATTCCATTAGGAGTCCATCTAGAGGCTGCTGAGCTGAATTCGTATTGGGCCAATGGTGCACCAGCACCGGAGCTCCCTTACTAAAAGCTGAAATCACTAAAAGAGCTAAGCTTCCTGAGCTGAGATCACTGAGTGCTGTGTTAACTAGTGAGGGAGCCTGAAGATCTATTGCTAAGCGGCTGGCAGAGTGGAGCAGTTGCAGCATGTTGGAGCAGCCCATGGAAACAGTGAGCGGAGTGGAGCGGTTTGCGGGAATGGCTGGAGTGGCTCACGGGTCAGCTGGAGGAGCGGCACAGCTGGTGTAGTGGAGCTAGTCATGGTGAAGGCTGCAGCAGAACTCCATGGAGAGGCAGAGCAGTTGGCCCTGGCCCACGTAAGGTGCCCCTTAACACCCTGTGTGTGCCCCCCCCATTTCCACCCAGGCTAGGGGGGTAAAACTCTGCAGATTAACTTTTGAACTTTGGGGTGGCACTGACCAGAGACTTTCAGGTTGTTGGACCTTGGGGTGATTGGACTTAAGACCCTAAGGGGGAAAGGACATTGCCAAACGTACTTGGAGGTGGGTTTTTGCTTATGGTTTGTGTTATAATCCTGTTTGTGGTGTTTCTCCAACGTGATGCCGCATTGTTCCCTCCTTTATAAAAAGGATTTTGCTACACTCAGACTCCGTGCTTGTGAGTGGGGAAGTATTGCCTCCTAGAGGCACCCGGGTGGGTGGTATGTAATTGTCCCAGGTCACTGGGTGGGGGCTCGAGCTGGTTTTGCACTGTTATTGAAACTGAACCCCTGGATACTGAACCCTGCCCTGGTTGCTGCCAACTCAGAGGGGCAGAAGGGTTACAGTAGTACTTATCAGGAGACCACCTCATAATGTCTCTCCTCACATTATGTTCTTAGGTAGGAATAACTCAATGATACTTATTTGTTCTCCAGGAAAAGTTTTTTGCTGGATAATTCACCACAGAGCTGAACATTTTAACATTAATGCTACTGAGAAGCTGGTGTTACACTTATGGGGGAAGAATCCATTGTAATGGGAGTTGCCATTACCTCACTCTTTTTCGGTTTCCCATTTGAATTATATTTGATCACCTGAATAAGCAAGGTACACTGTACACCACAAGGCATAATACATACATTCAGTTTAATTGCTGCCTGGAAGTCCTAGAAAATATAGGTAAAGCTAAATTGCTCTATTAACAGATACCATGTTAAGCTTACAGAGAGACTTAATTAGAAGTATTCTCCAACCCCAGCACACATTTACTCGACTACTTGCACAAACAAGAATAAAATATACTCACAATATTAGTGTTCATGGTATGATATCTAGTCATTATATAAAAAGAACACCTTTCATCCTAAAGGCAGGAATAACCACTTACTTCTAGAATGAAACCTGATAGCTCCTGTAGCAACACACAGTAAGAGTGCGCAACAATTTAGGACAGTGAGCAAAAAATAATACGGCATTTGACTGAAGATTCAGAAATAATTTAATTTATCCAAATGGACTATTTCCTAGATAGCATTGTGTTTAACACCCTGCTCACACACATGCAGAAAATGCCATGGGCTCTTTAATGACCACTACATCCAGGACCTTTGTTTCTTTATCCCTTCTTTTTCCCTCTCTTTTTTATTAATTATTAATTATTTATTATTATTTATTAAAGAAGCATGTCTAGCAACACAGTATCTCTCAGCACCAGGCAGGGTCTTCTATTTAGTATTGCTTCTGAAGGAGCATTACTTGCTAGTGCATCTTTGTTTTTTTCTTGAGGGTCAGGGGCTGTCTCCCACCTTAGGACTGGCCCAGCCTGACATAGTTCTACTTGCGATATTTGACATCACCACCTACCAAACCTTGATCATAAAAGATCAGATAAGATCATTTAACACACATTAGTATAGTGTTCATCATTGCCCTTCTGTAATGGTCAGGCCATGTAGGAAGGTAAGAATCTACAACAGCCACTGACTACAGACTAATGCGCCTAGCACCAAAGACTCTGGTGCAAACCCCCTGGTGAAACCAGCAGCAGAGAGGGCTGTCACTCATTACTATTGGAGCCCAGAGCTCACAGTGTAACTGCTGACCCTATATCTGGCTTTGACTCCAAACTTAGAGCCTAGCTCCCCTGCATCTATATGCCCACACCCCAGTGCAGCAGTTACCGCTGATCCCGGGGCTCTTACAATCTTTACACCTGTGGGTGAATTTATCATATCTGATTTCTTATAAAAATTAAACATGAACTCTCCATGGGGTGAAAATACACTTAAAAACAGCCCCTTGAAGGGTTAATCCACACTCCCCTCCCTCCTTCTCCCCCTTTCTGAGCCTCAAAGGGGAAAACCTTTACAGTGATCCTTTACTGCCAAGTTCCTACCCCTTCCCAGCCTTCTTGGTGCTCTAGCTATATACACAATGAAATAGTAATGCTGTGGCCTCATTCCAAGGTTACCTTATGGTTTCAGCTCTCGTTCTTGGAATAAGTTGAATTTCCAGGTTGCTCAGTGGCACAGATTTCAGGAGATGTTTATGCTCTCCCACGTCTGCCTTGTGAGTCAGTGAACCACAGTGAGTTGGGGAGTGCTGAGGGGACTGCTTGCCAGGTTTTGAATTGCTGGCAAAGCTTGCTATACCTCTCTTTCAATTGTGCATTGAATCTGACAGGGGAAGTAGCCAGATACAACTGGGCATAGTTCCCCTTCCCACGCAGGATTTTAGGATGCCATTAGCTCCCTCACCTTATTACCTCCCATATCTGTATGAAAATTAGGTATACTGTGTAAACCTGTGCTTTTCAGTGCAATTAATAAAAATAATTGGGTTAGCCTAAAACAGCATAAGGAATTCTATGGATAGTTTTAAAAAAAGTCCACATGCTCACATTTAAGACCCTCCAGGTAAAACACAGGTGAATATATAAGCGGGAAAATGCAAGAAATGAAGAACTGATCAAGAGTGCGAGTGTGCACCTACATTTGCAATTTACAGATGAAATAGTTTGAGTTGTTGGAAAAATGAAATTTTTCTTTCATGGGAAATTGACATTTTGAAATTTCCTTCCATTCTGACTCAAAATGAAAAGTCAAAATATTGACCATTACTGGAAAACAAAAAATTCCAAAATTTTTTGAATCAAACTGTAAAAACAATTTTTTGATATTTTCAATCACAATGAAACAAACAAAATAAAATCTTCATTTTGAATTGACACCAAAACAAAATTTTCACTTCAAATTAATAAGTCAAAATGAAAAAGATTGGCCTTCCAAGACACACAATTTTGAAATGAGTCTTTTTGTTCTGATTCTCCTGACTGGAAAATTTAAAAAAAAAGATTTTCTTGCAGAAAATGTCAAATTTTGACAAAAAACACATTTGCAACAGGAAAATTTTCAGTGAATTTTTTTTGACCACCTTTAAGTGGGAAGTAAGTAAGTGGAAGACAAACACTGAGGGCTAGATTTTATTGTTCTCTTTCTCACTGCTTTTTCACAAAGTGTAGATCCTTCTGTGACACTTCAACCCCATATTCTTCACAGTGTTATGATGATATCATTATGGCATAAATATGATGCATTTTGTACACAATGGGTCATGTGAGGTGTCACTGGACAAGTTATGATTTGCAGAATATGATTATAATATTTGTATGCATAGATCATCTTTGTATCTAAAGTTAGGAATATTGACTATGTATCTGTATTTCAATCATGCTTACTCTGGATGACACCCACAACTAGCCTTTCTGGTACAACAATGAAGAAGCCAGTCAATACTGATGGCCAATCAGCAAAGACAATGGATACTGGAAGAACTTAACTTTCCTGTGAATGTTCCAGACAGCCTGTAAGTAATGGCTACTATGACTCAGCAAGGTATGCAAGGGCATGTCACCAGGCGACATGACTCTGGACTCCATCTTGGGATGTCAGTATTTTTCTATAATCTGAGTTTGGGACAAAGGGTTCCCACCATATGGAAAGCTATAAGGCAGGAAGTGACATCATCTGTTGTTCTTCATGCCCCACACAAGAAAACTCCTGGAAACAAAAGACTGAACTGGGGGAAGTGCTGGACCCAGGCTAAAGAGATTTCTAGCAGATAGAAAATGAATGAAAAACCTGGGGATTCCAAGCTGTAAAGCAAGTGCAGTTAGCATCTTAAGAATCTGCCAGCCTGCTTGTTTCATCAGTCAGGGTTAGAGATTACTGATTCAGATCCTATCTAGTATTGTAGGCTCAGTTTGCATTTCTATTATATTTCTTATGGTAATCTACTTTGATCTGTTTGCTATTACTTATAATCACTTAAAATCTATCTTTTTGTAATTAATAAACTTATTTTATGTTTTAATCTAAACCAGTGAGTTGGAATGAAGTGCATGGGAAATCATAGCTCAAAAGGCAAAGGCTGTTGCATATTCTTCTCCATATTGGGGGTGGGGCAAACTCTATGAGCTTACACTGTACAGTTCCCCGTGCAGTGCAAGATAGTAGTATAATTTGGGGTTTATGCTCTAAAGGAGGTGTGCTCTGGGGAACTGAGAAGTACCTTTTATTTAGCCTTTCTACTGTTGGTCCATACAGTGGCTGGTCAGAGAGCCTGCATGTAACTGTAGCCGGCTTTGTCCCTATCTGTGTGAATGCTGGTGGAAGTGTAGGACCAGGAGTGAGTCTGCAGTTTGTCACAGCAGCACAGTGATAGAGGGAGCCCAGGCTGGTGGGTCAGAGGGCACAGTGGTACCCCAGTTCCAGGCAGTACCCCGAAGGGAACCAATCACATCTTCTTCATGTTTTCAGTACACTCTCAAAGGCTTTACTAGGCTAGGATTTAAAGATGTGTTGTTACGACATGCCTTTAAATCCTAGCCTAGCAAAAGCCTTAGACTGTGTTCTGAAGCCTGTTCTAAAAGTACAGTTTGTCCAAGACACTGCATGTGTTAATCAAGTCAAGTTAAAGATTAGGTTCCCCTCACAGATTTGGAGATCCCTCAAAAGCATGTGAAGAGCAACCTATACCTTCCCAGATCTACTAACTTTAACCATCTGCAGAACTTTTTTCTGCACTTCTATTAAAAAAATGTTTTTACTAGCTTACCAATAAAATGTTGCAAGAAAAAAATAATGCAAGAGGAGTAGTAAAGGAACACTGTGAATTTACCACTACTGCTAAACTCTGGTTTTCCACTCTGATGAGGTTAGTTTTAGCAAACAATCTGAATTGCTTTTTAGCAAGTGGTAAGACTCCCCTGAGCTACAATCTCACTCACAGAGCATAAAGGAACATAGTGAGGGCAAATCTCTATGCGGGATCACAAAGCTATAAATTCCAAAGAATTTTAATTTAACAAAAAGATATTCATTGTGACAGTGTATTGTTTAGGGTTTCCAGAATAGGGAGAAGAGGAGGACAAGAGACCAATTAGCGAAGGACAGGAGTAGCTTTTAAACTATCTACCCATAAATTAGCTTCTCCCAATATGCACATATATTATGGGTGTAATTTCATCTTGAAATTCTGGTGATATGAACAAATCTCTTGAGCTGCACTATCATTGTTTGTGCTCTTACTAGAATCCCTACAAGGAATTATAGCCTTTTGTAGAAAGAGTATACTTTTCTCCTTATACACTATAAATTGTTCAAAAGGAAAGCGAATTATAGAAAATAAGTTTTTATATATAGTCCGATCCCCTAAGAAATACTTTGTACCACCAAATCTACTTTGTTTGCACTGTACTCATTTAGAGTTTGTGCAGATTATTTTGTATTGTTTTATTGATTTGTTGTATATTACAATGAAACATTGCTGAATAAATATAGGATGAGATGGGAGATGTTTCTTCAGAACTTACTGACTCTGAAAACAATCTTACATTTTAATTACCCTCTATAATACGCATATTTGCTTTGTCACAGCATACTCTGTCATGGTACAATAAATGTAAGTACAGTACATGCACATTAATTTAATATATCGGTAGACATTCCTTTAATCAAAATTAGAAAAGGAGATTGACACCAGAAGTGGGGCCAAAACACCAGGGAATTGGGAGCAGGATCTCCAGCTTAGTAGCCTGGGCCAAGTTTTATAAATGGATCTGAGTCAAATGCTAAGGGCCTGACTCTCCTACTAGTTGTGCCAGGGTAAATCAGAAGTAACTTCATTCAAGTTACACTGGTATTAAAAATGGTGTAAGGCAGAGGAGATTTAAGCCCCACAGCTGAATTTCCTCTAATTATGGATCCAAAGTCAACGTCAACGTACTGATTTTATATGAATTTACTAGTGATGTTTTAAGCTAGAAAAATAAATGAAAATTTCTCAAAACCATTTATAACAGTCTTTACTTGAACTCTTGCTTTGATGTTGTGCATATGAATTTGCATCCTCACAATGAAGATTACTTTTTCTCTTGAAAAGCTAGTGTGGCCAAATCATTTGTTTTCAGCTAGAAACCTGAATGAATGAGTTAAAACCACAGGTAAGGAAAATATGCATCTTCTAGTACAGAAGCTTAGCTACTTCCCCAAGATAATGTCAGCTGTATTGCTGATGAAATGTCACAACGCACATGCACATTTCCCTTGCTTTTCATTGTCATTTGTCAGTTCAAAATTGTCTGTCTTTTTTCCCCTTTGTGCTATACTAGCTTATTTCTCTCCCTTTCCACTCCCACCCCCCGCTCTCCAAATAGTGTGTTTTTTTTCTGTCATTTTTATTCTGCTCCAGGGGACTCCTCTTAGCCTGGTCAGAACACTTTGACTGTGTTAAATCTGATGGCCTCTTCTGTCCTCCTTCATCCAGAGATTTAACACTTTTATGTCCTGGTTCTCTGCTATTATAAATGTTTTTTTCAAAATCTTTCACAGACTTAAGGGAGCACCTGGCTGCGTGCAGGGGAGTGAACTGAAACCTGAAATCCTATTTAGGGATGACACTTATAAGACCTGTCCATTGAATAGCTGAATGAATTGATACAAAACCACAACTGGAAATACACAACATTTTCTTAACTAAAATTCAAGTTGAAGACATTACTTGCTGCCATACCATCTCAGGCTATGATCTGATCTGATGTTATGCAGGGTCAGTCCTAGTCAGGGCTGGGATGGGAAAGACCTATGGAAAACAGAAGGTACTGCAGAAAGTTGTACTGTTGATTCAGCAGGTGTCACTCTCTCTTTTAAATCAGTGTTGAATCAATGTCCCAATCTGGTGCTGCTGCTGGATGTACCATGTTTTAGAAGAGAAATAAAATGGAGATCACAGACCATTATAGTTTAATAAAGATTTCCTAGCACTTTTTAAATGTAGGGGTGCTTCCTCAGAAACCTCTATTTAGATAATTACAATTCGCTGCTTGAAAATACAGAGGGAATTTTAATAGGATATAGTACTTTCATATTTTGTCTTAAATGGTCATGTAATATTGCTTTGTGCCAAGATATAGTCACCATATTCCATCTTGGAGATAAGTGTGGATATACCTAAGTACAATGGAAAATGGAAAAGCCTGATATATTGCTTCTGAGTGAGACAGCCACTAAGATTGCTTCCTGCATTATTATGCCCAAATTTCTATCTGCCATAGGAAAAATAATTGACTCAAAACCATGTTATTTTCAAAATTAACCCCCCTGCCCCCAGTATATCCCCTTTAAGGGAATCCAGCCAATGGTAGGAATTATTCTCTTTAGGCTTGTCTGGACAGGACCCAACTTTCTTTTTCCTCTAGTCTACTTTAATGTCACCTTTATGATTGTAGCAGCCACCCACAGCAAGAGTGTATGCTACCTTTAACATGATAGTCACAGAAACACCAACAGTCACACAATTTTGGAGACAGCTCTAAGGACTTGAGAAATCCCCCCACCCCCAGCCTCCAGGAGTCATGCATAATGGTAGGTAAAGCAGTTCCTGTGGAGAAGAGGTAGTCAAAAATCTTATCTCCAATTCACACAAAGAATCTTACTTTCCATTTTCTGCTTTCTCTTCATGTACTTAACTCCCAGTATTCTCAACACACGCAGTAACAGCAGAATACTGGAACTGAGAGCTACTTTAAGGATATATGAGTAAAATGTTGCCAATGACTTGCAAAAAAGGTTTGGAATCCTTCTGGATGAAAGACTCTGTGTAAATGTAAGACGTTATTATTACTAATAATACATTTTATACTCCCTTAGTTACAATTACTTTCACAACATGACTTGAGAGATATACTGCTAAGAATAAACTTGATGCTTACACAGCATTACAATACAATTGAAGATAATTTTCTATAGAGAGTAAAAAGAAATAAATCTTTTACCTATGGCAAGGCAAAATACCAACTGTTTAGCCTACTTTGATTTCAGAGCTGATAAGTCACCTGAGAGGGAGGCAAAGGTATCATGAACTTTGAAACATTTACCTCATTGACTAATAAATCAGTTTTGCATTATTTGTAATTTTACAAATGTCATGGTTTGTCACAACCTTAACTGTATATGAATGCAATTTCTCTGTGTTAAATATAACCTTTTAAATAAGTGATATTCCCATATTTTACACAATAACAAATTGAAATGGTCAAAGTAACGGTCTTAAAAAATGCTAGATGACGTGCATATTAATTGCCTGAAAAATGGGTACCTCAGAGTATCATTTCTTCTAAGAGACATGCAATACGTAATCAGAGTAAATCTTTACAGTGGCAATGAAGATACCAAATATACCAGGACAGGAAGATTCAGAGGGATTAAATAACTATAGACAGCTGGCAGAGAAAAATCACTCATGTTCAAGGCACTTTGTTTTATATCTGATGCCCAAAGGGACATACATTTCGATCAGCTACGATGTTTTTGGTATAGAACATATTTGAGCATCATTGTATTATCATCATCCTCATTGTTTGTTTGTGCTTCAATAATGTCTAAGAATCCCAATCATGAACCAGCGCCCCGCTGCAGTAGCCACTGTACAAACACAGGACAAAAAGACTATCTTTGCCCCAAAGAGCTTACAGTCTACATAATGTTTACCTTAATTGTATAGTGTAGTACATAGAGGACTAAATCCTACCGCCATTGGTGTAAATGACAATTGCCACTGATTTTATTGGAGCAGGACTGGGCACTTAAACTGAAACAACTTAGAGCAATTAACTCTAAAAGACCTGATCCCGTAGTTTGGAGTACAGATCTATGATATGGTAAGTAAGGACCTACTGAGAATTAGAATAACACTTTACCTATAGTTTGTTATAATTTAAGAATCACTGAGCCAATTTCTTCCTTTGGATATGCCCAGGAAACCACTCTGATATCAGTTACTTCACTAATCCCATGGACTTCTGTGGAGATCAGGACAGAATTTTGCCCAAAGTTTAGCAGTACAAGTCATTGGCTACCCATAATGTTATGGAAATAGGTTGCATTTATTGAGAAAAATATACCAGAATTGTCCACAGCACAACCCTCAAGTTCTATTTTCTGGAGCACAGGCTTACACAGCACAGAAGCTGGATATATTTGCTTTTTAATGACTATGGCCTTAAATTGTTAATGTTGGCCTGAGAGCATCCCAGATAGATCCATCTGCAAAAGAGCCCTATACGTGAGGATCTCTTTGTTCTATGCAGAATAGAGGAGTGCTACTTCAGCAGTATTGTGGCCACTTCATGCAGAAGCCCCTCCAATTGAGATTAACATGGCTGCCACTCCAAGTGGATTTGGCGGTGGTTTGGAAGTTGGAGGGGCATGAAACAAGATGGATAATGCTGTCCTCTAGTCTGCACTTGCCCATTCACAAAATCCTAGTTAGAAGAAGTGTATTATTCCCTCTGGGTTCCTTCTGAGAAGCTAAAGTGGGACTCAGCCAGTGACAATGTGGCTGAGAGATAGCTCCTGGCTCTGCACGGGGGGATGGGAGGAGGGGAGGCTGTACCCGAACCCTAAAAATTAAATGGCAACATTGCCACTGACTTGGAGAAGCAAAGGGGGAAATCTCTTTCCCACAAGAGATGCCTGTGGTTAGGAATGGTTGTGGCCTCAAAAAATCAATGCCTAGTAAATACTGTCACATGATGGAACTGGGCTTTTTTCTCCATTGTTCTCTCTCTCTCTCTCTCTCTCTCTCTCAAAAAAAATGTATATCCTTGAAACTTCCATACAAAAATACTACACAAAAAGATTATAATAAAGGTTGCAAAAATTAGGAAATGCCAGAATCAGGCAGTCCAAGCAGCCTTAATTCTGGCTACTTGTGTGTGTGCATGTGTTATAATACAGTCTTTAATTACATGATCACATATTATTCTACAGAACCCCCTGTGTTACTCAGTGCAGAGGATGAATGGTGAATAAGGAGGGAGCTATGCAAAAGAAAGTGATACAGCTATGGATTAGGATCTAGGATCTTCTCCTGGCTTTGTTGCCAATATCACATAGAAAGTGTAAATCATTTCAGCCAAAATTAGTAACTTCTGCTTGTATGCGTCTTATTTTCTGGCTGCCCAGCTTGAGACACCTACGGCTTCAGAAGTACTGAGCACTCAACTCCAAATGAAGTCCATATGAGCTATGGATGCTCAGCAGCTCTGAAAATTAGGCGTTTCAATTCAGTACCCAATTATTGTAGCACCAAAGTCTGGGAAACGTTTTTGCAAACCTGGGCTCTAGTTTTCCCGTGTCTCAGTACTGTTCTGAGAAATGGGGATAACACCACCCTTCTACCTCAAAAGGTACTCTGCAGATAGGTTCATTACTGTTAGTATGAGGCAGTCGGGTCCTCCAATAAAGAGCTCCATAGAAAAGTCCATGAAGAATTAAAAATCCCTTATTCTGTGTTTGTTCTGGATGTGTGGAACTAATAAGGTATGGGACTACACACTGACTGATGAGGATAGAAAGAAATATTGAACATCTGTCTCATTCCCTGAGCACCAACCATACTGTACACTGAATGAGGCAAGGATCCAGTGGGAAAAAAAATAGCATGAGATTATGTAATTTAAGACTGCTCATATTGTATACACACAAGGGGGGCCAAATTCAGGTAGCACTCATTCTGACACTTTGTAATTTTAAAATTACTTCACTTTTTAGTCTAAATAATTTTTTTACATGTCATTCTTCTGCATGGAATACAAGTGCTATTTAGGAGGTTGTGATACAGTTTGTAATGGAAACGAATATAGTCTGATGTAACTAATAAGTCTTAAATTAAGAAAAGTCTTAATAGACTGCATGAGTAAAACAAAATATCTTGATCCAAAAAACCTGATTAGAACAGTGCATTTACCAGTTGCTCACATGGGAATCATCATTTGAAGTAATATCTAATTAATCCTGCTTTGCAACAGATGTCAGACTTATCGCCAGTCTTCTGCACATGAATCTGGTTTAGTAACTTTCCTCCTAGTTAAACATGGTCAGCTCAATCCTCAGCCCTGATCCAGTGGCAAATACTGAAAGCCCTGGCCTAAAAGGGTCACTGAGGATCAATTTATGCACCTGATCAGCAGACAGTGTAAAGCAGGGTATCCAGCTCTATGCCATTTGCTCCTCACACTCCACACTTTGGAGCATCACTGGGGACAGGAGGGGTGGACTGGAGAGCCTGTAGAGCTGCCCAATTCAGAGCCAGTGCATTGGTACCTAATTAAGTGATACAGCCCTTGGGACCGTAGGATTGAGGGAGGCAGAAAGATAGCTCAAAGCCACCTTCTCCTTCCCTCATCTTTTTTTCCATCTTTCCTGTTTGCATGCCACCCAGTAGGCTTGTGCACGCAACTAGCTTTCGTACAACATGTATTACTGATAGGGAACAAGAAGCTGGTCAATATCTCAGCCAGACAGAGTAGAGCGATTCAGCTACAGCCCACAGCACCTTGCTGAGTTGTGTCCTGATGGACCCAATCATAGGTCCTGTGCTTCCCACATCAGTTAATTCAGTTCAAACTAGATGATGAATTTCGCTTTTCTTGTACCCTCTGTAGTTGAGAGTGTCTCTTGTATGTTTCTCCCTAAAAATATGTTGTTATATTGTCCTACCCCAATCCCATGGTATTGGCATTGGCTGTCCTGGTCTCTGTAATGTCCTGCACTGATGTTCAGAAGTAGCTTAGGAATGTCATTTTAAATACACCTTCCCCAGCATTATTACACAGCCTGCATCGTTTATGCAGTGTGCATACCCTTCTGCCAAACTGCATTTATATGGCATGCCTGGCTATTTATATAGCATGCATGGTGCATTATTCATATGTGTGTCCATGGCACTTTACAGACAAGTCCAAGGAGCTTGCAGACCCAGACAAAGAACATAAGGAGAAATGACAAAAGATCATGAGGGGAATGGAAACCAGAGAGACAACAAAGAACAAAATGATAGAGAAAACATCTGTGAAATATTACATTTTCTTGTGTTCTCTCGGTTTCCTCTCATCCACTTTCCAAGCTGCAGAGCTTCAAAAAGAGGTGAAAGGAGAGTGCCCACAGACCATGGACATTGGGGGTTACATGTGTCGGAGGAGGATGTGGCTCTGTACCGATTATTTTACACAGGGCTCCAACAAAAACAAGAGATGGCTCTGTAAGCTGGAGGGATGACTGAGCAGAAGTGAAAAACAGACAGGCAGGAAGGTCTGTTCAGCAGGAGAGAGAACCTATACATTCTAAACAAGGTACATTGGCAAAAAGAGGTAAGCAACAACAAACCTCTGCCAGTCTGGGGATCAACTCAGCCCTGAAAGTCAGCTAAAGAATCCCACTTTCTCCCACGATACTATCTGGCAACTCTTTTATTCTCCCTTCCTTGTATACCTTCCATAAGGAGAGAGAAGGGGAAACTGGAGTTTACGCCTTCTGTATTGGGGCCAGGTAGTCCCATCATAACCCCATCTCTGTTAACACTGATCTTAGGTAGGTTTTTCTATATTTTAAATCTCAAAAAATTTATGTACACCCTTATTATTTTTCTAAGAAACAGGGACCAAGAGTTTTGAAAATGGCTAGTGACCGTGGGAGCATCAATTTTGGGGTATCTTATTTGAGAGTTACCTAGATTTTGCTACAGAGTAAACTCTATGGCATGAGTAGTAGCCTTAATTTTGAGCTTCCCAGTTTCTGTAGGCTTGTTTTAATCTTATAACACATGCAAAAAGTACAGTCATCAAAAATTGCCCTGCAGGCACAACTTTAAATAAAAGATTGGCGCTAAAATATACAAAGTAATTAATCTATATAAAGAACAAAACAACATTTACTTGTATAAAACAGGTTGGGTTTGAGTTATATGCGCACAAGGAAAAGCTTAAAAATAGCAAGTTTCATAACTTGAAAACCAGCTGAAATTATTTTCTTCTACAAAAATCGGGCTCTTGGACTCAGACTTCATATGCCAATTTTCAGCCTAGAGTGAATCTTTATGGACAAGTCAAAAACTCCTGAAAGTTACAGTTTATAGTAGAAAGGCTGACACAGTCTTAATTATAGTGTTGCAAGAGCTGACATGACAAAAAGTACATTAACTCCTTCAGTAATACATGGCAAAGGAGTTGTAATGTTCTGTGTACCACCTTTTTGGTCACATTCTGAAAAATGTGACTGTGAAACTTGTACAGAGAATACTACTCATTATATCAGTCTAAATTAGCATCTCTGTCAAGCACACTACTTCACAATCTCCTAAATTCCACAGACACATATCTATTTTGCTAAACAATCTACACTGCCTTTATGAATACATTGTATTTAATTTGGTTTGGGCAGAGGAAAGTTCTATATTTTTAGAATAAATTTGGCATTACTGGGCCACTTTAAAAAAACAAAACAAACAGCCAATAATTTTCCATTTGCAATAGTACTGCTAACTCTAAACTTCAAAGTTCATAAATCAAGCCACCAAATTCAAGAGCCTGACTTAAAATTAGGATATTTTAAATATAATAAATTTTGAATTCCTTTTACTCGGCTTCTAGTTTTTGAGCTTTTAGGATTCACATTTTTGAGCACTTCTTCACAGTTATGAAGACAAGAAACTTAGTAAGGAAAAAAAAAAGATTGCCACTTACTCACATGATTCCAGAAGCTGGGACATTAACAGAAACACCAAATATAACTAAGGCTTGCAATAAAGTTGTGAATTGACAACACTATACATTGTGTGAACATAAAATTGTGGACATGATTAGTTGTGGGTGTCAAACTGCAGACTGGACTGAGACCTATTTCATTTTTTTTTAATTATGTCTGAATTTAAAATTTGTCTCTACCCTTACCTAGAGAGTTCAGCTCTAGGAGGATAGGATGTTTAAAACTTCCTTATCAAGCTCTCTGCTCAGATTGCCTATAAAGATGTCAGTTGTTGCCATTTGTGCTAGCATGTTAGTGATGGGGACACAGATCTATTCAAATCGAGTTGTGTGGCCAACTCATTCCTCATCATATTCATTTCTCTCACTGTGACCATTAGAGGATAATGACCTTCACTATCAACCTGGGGGCTGTTTTTAGGCCACTGAAGTCAATGCAAGTTTTAGCACTGACTTTAATGGAAATGAGCCTTTGGCTAAATATAAATGGATGGCTAGAGGCTATCCAATTACCAATATCCAGAAGTCACCCACTTCCCCTAAAACTTGTATTAGGTAAATAGGAATGCCTGGAATATATCCTGCTTTTTAATACACCACCAGTATTTTATGGCTTTGATAACACTTAGTATCCTTTCATAACAAGGGTTATCTTGTTTTTTTAATGTGTTTTGTTATTTACTAGTAATTACTCCAATTATTGAGATTTTGGGGAGAAGTGTGCACCCTGCAAGGATTGTCTCCTGAAGTTTTTGTTGTTCATAATGTGAGCATCACCTGAAGGATGTTTTCTAAAATGACACGGGACCATACATTCTATAAAAACGGATGCAAAATTGAATCTTCAGATCCTTGGAGATCACCTGAAGATGAACCAAGTGTAATTAACTGATCATCAGAATGTGCAGAGTATATTCACAAAACTTTTGCAGCAAACTTATGCTGGACTGTCTATGACTTTGGTGTAGAGTGAGGCCTATAGGAGAAATAATTTCAGAAACAATTCAGTGTATTCAGCATGTAGACTACATTCATTTCTTCACATGCTTTGATTCATAGGAAAGGAGAGCCACTAAAACAAAGAATTTGTAAGGTACTTGGACCAACGCCCCACCTTTTTTGCTATGTGTGCGCGCAGTCCATAGCACAAAGGGGCACTGGTCCTGACTGGAACTTTTATCAGGTATTGCAATACAAATAATAAATTATTACATCAATGGATCCAAATTTCAAGATATCTGGAAGGAAACTCATCCAAAAAGAGATGGGAGACCAGTTCTAAAACAACACGGCATTGGTTGAATCAGTCCTTGTAATCAGTAATTATATTAGTACATTAGACTCTTTGGTACCCAGCTCACAAGGAGATGGATGTCTTAGAAATACCATAGCTAGGTGTTAGATCATACCAACACCCTTGTTTTTTGCTGGAGAAGCATATTAATCCCTAGTCATCCTGCTCCAGTGCTTTTCCACTAGTCAGACACCATAAACCTTTGTGTTGCAAAGCTGAACAGACTATAACTACCTGGAATTACTGCTTATGTAATAATGCCAAATAAACTACTGACCAGAGAAACCACAACCCACCCAACTTTGGCTGCGTTTGTTAGTAAACATATTTAATTGAAAAAGAAAAATCTGCAGGCAGTGGAAGAGTAACGAGGAATCTCGGTTAAAGTTAATACCATGTTGGCTGATGCACAGCAGCTTCAATTCTCTTTAATTAGTTCAGAGTTAAGTGACAAAGTATTTAATCAGCAAACTAACAAGTGAAGCAGCTGATTGCTCTGTGTGCATTTGTGTAGGGATGTGACTGAAAAAAGTAAATAAAATTACTATCCCTGCTTTAAATGAAATGGAATCCCTAATTTTATTACTGTAGCAATCAGTTTAGAAGCATGATCAAGCAATAAAAATTGATTCTTTCCTGGTTTATTCCTTAACAAAGTATTTCATTTAAGAGGACATATTAAAGAGGACATTTAAGAGGACAACTCTTTGGATCCCCTGCAGATGAGTATGGGCCTTATTCCCATATATAAGAACACATCTTGTGTGATGGGGATAATCCAACAGCTATATCCTGTCATCTGTTATTTTTAAAGCACACCTATTTTTATTTGCAACTGACTAGATGAATGAGCCCCACTTATTTTAAACTGATCTAGCCATGGTGATTCATACAATCAAGACTTTCAGCTTTGATTATTACAATTCATATTTAGAAATCAAGCCAAAACACCCTGAAAGTGATCCAACTGCTACAAAACACAACCACCTACCTGCTTAGTAACACAGATTGTCATCAACACATCACCCTTGTGCTCTGATCACTGCTCTGGCTCCCTGTTGGACAAATTCCAATTCAAGATTTCTGTTTCCATATTCTAAATCCTCTATGCATATGGCTCTAGTTACCTGAGAGATCACTTCTCCTGCTGCAACTCCCTTAACAGACTCATCCAAAATAATGTGTGTGTACACACTTATACAGTCTTCTGCTGTAGCGCGGAGCCCAGCTGCCTATTCCTTTCATTCTTAGCAGATTACATTTCCAGGACAATCTTTGCAAGAAAAAGGACTACAGATGTTCATTAAAAAAAGAGTGATCCTTTACAGGGCCCAAGAGTCAGGAATGTCAGTAAGCAGCTCACGTGAGTTCCCAACAACTCATCAATGTGTGATAAAGACAAAAGTAAAGTGTAATTAGTACAGATATTTTTGTAATGCTTCCCCCCGTCCAGGAAAATGGGGACAAATATGAAAAGTTAGGCCAGATCCTCAGCTTGTGTAAATCAGCAGCTTTCCAGTGAGGTCAATGGAGCTATATTGCTTTACTCCAGTTGAAGATGTGGGGTTAAATTCTGGCTTCACGGAAGTCAACAGCAAAATACTCATTCACTTCAATGGAGCCAGGATACACATCCGCTCCTAATGTTAGTCAATCAAGGAATGTACACCCCATCTCTTTCTATCTCTCTATGTCCAAGCATGGAAGTAGCCCTAGCCCACATATGGCACCATGTGCATATGGTGGCACATATGCAGGGCCGGCGCTACCATTTAGGCAGCCTAGGTAATCCCCTAGGCGCCAGAATAATTGGTGGGCGCCGTTTTGCCGGAGGGGGCAGCAGGTGGCTCCGGTGGAGCTGCCGCAGTGGTGCCTGCGGAGGGTCTGCTGGTCCCACCGCAGTCCTGCCTGCGGACGGTTGGCTCCTTGCGCGGCTCCGGTAGACCTCCCGCAGGCACGACTGCAGCAGCTCCACCGGAGCCGCGGAGCACTGGACCCTCCGCAGGCACCACTGCAGCAGCTCCACCGGAGCTGCGGGACCAGCGCGCGGGGCGCCGAAATTGCCTGCCGCAGAGGGCGCTCAAACTCCTAGCGCTGGTCCTGCACATATGGCCCACATATAGCACCATATGGTGCAACTTTAGACTTCTATGATAAGGTCATTTACACAAGACCAGATGCTGATACATTAGATAGTGTCCCTGAATCAAGATTGGGCTTTTCAGATTGGCAATTATGAAATTCAGTTTTGGATAACTAGATTTATGGGGTAAAATCCTGGCCCCACTAAAATCAATGGCAAAAATTCCACTGACTTCAATGAGGTCACGATTTCACCCATGGTAACTAATTTACAGCAAGGGGCTGCCCAGTACCAGGCAGTTCAGGATCAGCATAGTGCAAAGCTGGCTTAAAATGACCTTCAAGTGCCCCTAAATAACAGGGTCTGCACTGCTCCATCCCTTGAGTCGTTTCCCAGTGACCTTAGGAGGAGGGCTTGATGTTGAGAGTGTTTTCAATTCAATAAAATTCCTTTGAGATCACAAGTTGAGTGGTCTGTACCCTGCATGAACATCAGGTTTGTCCTCAGCTATAGAGAAGTATGAACATGTTAGAGACATATGATTGACAGAGGCAAGTGTTATGAACCTTCATTCAGGTCCTAACTCATGAAAGCATCCCTATTCAGGAAGACACTTGAGCACATGCTTATGTCCCATTGAAATCAATAGCACATGTTGAATTGTTTTCCTGAACAAAGATC
This sequence comes from Gopherus evgoodei, assembly GCF_007399415.2. NCBI lineage: Eukaryota > Metazoa > Chordata > Testudines > Testudinidae > Gopherus > Gopherus evgoodei. Next base: position 71,230,147 of record NC_044329.1, read on the forward strand.
TCCTTCAGCATATGCTTAAGCGCTTTCCTGAATGGAGGCCAATGAAATACCTGTAATATTGGTTGTAAATCACCTTATAAATGGTAGGACAAGTTTAAGAATCCATAAGACAAATCAGACAGAGATTTTACTGAGAGTGACAAGCTGTTCTCAGAAGTGCGTAGCAAGCGAAGCTGTATCAAGGCATCTGAAGGATGAAACCATGAACCTGAGGAGTTGACTTAATTTTTCTTGATTCAGTAGGCCATGAACTAGTATAATTGTAATGGTATATTTACAGCATCCCACTCTAAGGGTAGAAAAATTATGGTAACTGCTGGCAAATGTTATCTTTTAAAATAGTTATTTCTGTATTTGATTAACAGAGCTGGTTCAAACAAAGGTCACCCTCTAATAGTTTGACTGGAAATCTCCATCAACTATTCCCTTAACCATCAACAAACACATATACAAATTATGGTGACAATGGTCCTGATTCTCCACTGCTCTGAACCTTAGTCATTTACACCAATGCACAGAGGATGTAAACTGCTGCCATTCCGATTTGGTCTTGTTTTTACATCCACCTTGCACTTGTTTAATGGCCACAAAATGTGCAATGTAATGGAATATTAAGGCCCACTGTCTATTTCCACCAACACAAATTGTGATGTTGAACCTTTCTAGCAGCCTTATCACAGGATATTGGAGCAGATGATTGAGACTATTGCACATGGAACCTAAGATTAGCACTGAATGAGTCTGCAGGGTGCCCCAGATTTACACAAACTGGTCCTGATGATTCACTATTTGTAGAGTTAACTGAAACAGTGATGTCTGCTGTAAAGAATAAACAGAGAAATCCTCTTCCAGTTGGAAGCAATGAACCAAATTTAGAGGTAAGTAAAGCCACTATGTTGATGAAATCTAAGTTGGTATAGTTTACACCTTTTTTTGCCCCTTCCCACCCCAATGTGTGTGTTACATCAATTTAAGATATCCTTTAGGCCTCATTTACTTAGACTCACACTCACTTATCAATGTATCCTGTAACTTACGCTGCCTTCTTACAGATCCCCTCTGAATTTGGCTCACTGACAGGGCTGGTGCAACCTATTAGGCAACCTAGGTGGTCGCCTAGGAAGCTAAGATTTGTGGGGCAGCATTTTCTTTGGTGGCAACCGCAGTGGCCGGATCTTTGGCTGCCCCGGTCGCCGCCGGCATTTAGGTGGAGGGAGCTGGGGCAGGGAGGTGTGGGGAGGGCCGCCTGCAGCAAGGGGGACAGCATGTAGGGAACTCCCTGCCCCAGCTCATCCCTACTCTGCCTCCTCCAAAAGCACACCTGTCGCTGCTTCACTTCTCCCACCTCCAGGCTTGTGGCGCCTAAGCTGATTGGTGCCACAAGCCTGGGAGGCGGGAGAAGTGAAGTAGCGATGGCGTGCTTAGGGAGCAGGCGGAGTAGGGGTGAACTGGGGCGGGGAGCTGCCACACGGCTCCCTGGGCCAGGGAGGGGCGCTGCCATGAGGGGGGGTGCCTCAGGGCAGAGGGGGGCGGGGAGCTGCCACGAGGGAGGTGCCTCAGGGCGGGGAGGGGTGAGGAGCTGCTGCAGGACTCGGGGAGGGGGTGGAGCAGAGGTGAGCTGGGGAGCTGCCGCACGGCTCCCAGGGGGGTGGAGAGCTGCTGCAAAGGGGGGTACCTCAGGGCTGGGGGGGTGGAGAGTAGTACAGGGCGGGCGGGGGCAGAGAGCTGCCGCAGGGCTCAGGGAGGGGGGAGGGCGCAAGGTGGAAGTTTCACCTAGGGCGAGAAACATCCTTGCACCAGCGCTGCTCACTGAGCTTATGTTGGTACGGAAAGAACACAAAAGAGAAGTACAGCAAAAAGCAGTTAATAGGAAGGTATGAGAATTAAGTATTTGATTAAGGTGCATAAGTGCCTTTAGGGGGAGAAAGTAGCAGTAAAGGACTCTTTAACCAACCAAAGAAAGGTATGAAAAGAATCAGTGGGTGGATGTTAAAGCCAGACAAATTTAAATAAAAAATAAAGCATCACTATTTGAACGGTGGGTGTGTTTAGCAATTGGAACAAATTACACAGGGAAGTGGTGGATTCTTCATCTCCTGAAATCTTTTTCAACTCAAGACTGGACGCCTACCTGAAAGATATGTTTTAGTTAAATACAAGTTAATGGGCTCAACACAGGAGTAACACTGACATTCTATCAGAGGGGTAGCTGTGTTAATCTGTGTCCACAAAAACAACAAAGAGTTTGGTGGCACCTTAAAGACTAACAGATTTATCTGGGCATAAGCTTTTGTGGGTAAAAAACCCACTTCCAGATCTTAAGAAGTGGTTTTTTTTACCCACAAAAGCTTACGGGTTACTTGTTCTTTTACAGACATTCTATGGCTTGTGTTATACAGGAGGTCAGACTAGATAATCTAATCGTCCCTTTGGGATTTAAAATTTGTGAATCCATGAGTAAGTGAAAGTGAGCTCACCTACTTTACCTTACAGCTTCAGTGCCTTAGCATGGAAATTAAACCAGCTTAGATCTTGTATGCGTGAGTAAATGGACACACTGTGAACAGCTCTATCAGGGTCTAAGTGTGAGGAAGTTTAATTACATTACCCTTCATGTCAACTCTGAATTTGGCCTAGTGAGTTTATGTATACATTCAACTGCCTAATCCAATCCTCAACTACAGGTGATGACTATTTTGCTAGGGACTTAGTACTTCATGCACCCATTTTCAACATTAAATGATTTTCTACATGATACCAGGGAGCCTCACATAATTCATTGTTCAGATAAAAACTTTAAAGGGCAACAGGCTTTAAAACATAAAAATATTTTAAAACAGGAGGAGTGGACTGCTCAAGCAACTGCTAAGGGAGCGTTTAACTTCTGAGTGGCATGTTGGAAGCCTTCCCAGTTGAGTATTGATAGAAAATTAGTACTATGTGATAGCTGATTGCTGACCTGTATGTGAAATGTATAGGTTCCTAGTAAACAGGTATCCAGCTGATAAAACCAGCTACCAGAATTGGCACCAACCCAGCTGCTAGTCTCAGAAGAAAGGAAAGGATTGAATAGGCATGATGACTGAACTATCCTCTTGCGTTTAGACTTGACCGTCCAGTTCAGGAGTGAGGCACAAGTAGGACAGGTAGGGGACAAGGATGGCATTACACAGGAAGCTTCCACCATTTTTGCACTTGCTATACACACCTTCCAGACCACCAAGTATTATCTTTTAGCCATTACTGAAAATCACTCTGAATAAGACTAATAAAATGAAATTCTATAGACAATCATTTTAGCTAATTGTGTTCCACAGCTTTAGTTTGTTTCGAATTTTTCAAGTATTTGTTTAAATGAGTCCATCCAGGCTTATGAAGAAGAGCTACTCTTCTCTCTGGCAGGAGATCAAAGCTTCTGGGGAATTCTGGACTTTAGTTCATGGGAGAAAAACATATTTGCACTCCCTTGGCTTGGCACCATATAGACACTACACACATCTTGCATGGGCTGGCTGATTTCTGACTGAATTAACAACCAGGTGTGGAGCCAATTTCAGCAGCTTCCATGGCATTGCCTGCTCTGGAAATATTTTTCATTTGAAACTGAACAGAGCAGTAAGATGAGCATAAATGCAAATGAGAATGATGATGAATTCTCAGAGAGCTCTTACTTCAGATTTTTAAGGTTATTATGGTATTAAATTGACATATGGTCAGGATGTAGGAAACATTCTAAATATACCTCCCCTCCTCCAGTTAAAATGAACTCTTCTGGCTACAATGTTTGTACGTGGGGGGAGAAGGATGGGGAACAGAAAGAGAGAGACTACGAGAGTTAGTTGAGGCGCTTTCCAAAGAAAATATAGTATCAGCTACTTAGTGGTTAAACTGATTAGCTCTCTTATAATCGCATCTCAGCTGATGAACCTTGAGATCTTAAATCTGTAAGAGTCCTTTCTAGCTTTTTTGTTTCATTCTTGAAGTAGATTAAAAGGGTGATCCTTAAGCTGTGCAAACCACCTGTTGTTTGGGCCCCTAGCTAATACTGCTTTTGATGCAATACTTTGATAGCTCAGAAGTTTGATTTTCAGCAGGCCCACCTATTTGTGTACCTGAATATTTTGATGTCTAGAATATTCAGAGCATACGCACCTCACAATTTCCAAGAGCACACTTAGAAGGCCCTTTGAAAAATTGGGCCTTTCCTTCCAGCTGACCCAATATTCCTCTCTCTCACTTGTTCAATTCCCTTTAAAATCCATCAATAGTGACACTGATTGCATTGCTATAGATGTCCCTTGCTGGGGGACAGTCTCTTACCCTCTGGGTATTCCCAGATTTAAAATACATCCTTCCACCTGCACACTCAGTTCATCAGAGATCATGGCTAACTGAATGCTTGGGACCAGCACAGAGGCATCTGGGGCCTGCAGCCCAGATCCTTAAATGTTTTTAGGCACCTGACTCCCTTTGAGCTCCTGTAAATAAAGGAAGTTTTCTGAAGATTACTGGTACAGGCTTAGCCTCCAAATCCATACAGAGTATGACCCTGGTCCATCAGCACATAAACAACATCTATGGCAGTCACACTCTTTCGCTTCGCATGCTCGCTGTAAGTAACAGCATCCTGGATCACGTTCTCCAAAAATACCTTCAGCACTTCGAGTCTCCTCATAAATGAGACCTGAAATACACTTTACGCCCCCATGATGAGCCAAAGGGTGAATAGCTGGTTTCGTAATGCCCTGGATATTGTCCCTCAACACCTTCCTATTACGCTTAGTGCCTTTTTTTCCGAGGTGAAAGGCAGATCCACTGGAAGGGGAAAGAGAGGGAAATGGGACAGCCAGTCAGTGGCAGGCTCGGCCAGCCAAGCAATCATACTAAAACTGTGACAAAATCCTAGTTTGACATAATCTGCTTGGGACGTTGTGGCATCCACTTCAAATTAGGATGCATTCCTGAAAACCACACTGCCTGGTATCCTACTCAACTGTCACTCATTATAAGTGAAACTCCTAATTTTAGACCCACATACAACATTCCATATGAATGTGGGATCCTCTAGTTATTTTTAATTATTCACAAACCTGAGGTGATTTTAAAAAAGGTTATTTTCTATCAAATATGAGTTAACTGCCCATCATTCTGAATTTCCTGAATTTTCTTGTCTCTCTCAGACTTCAATATGGTAAAGCATTTAAGGAATTTCTTAACTTTATGCAGATGAGTAGCTTTAATGGAACTACTCAAGTGCTGAGAGTTAAGCATACACGTAAGTGCATTGTTTGACTGCGCCCATCTACTCTATATGTAGAGCGATTATGATGAAAAACAAATATGAAGAAATACAGTAGCATTTTCATCCACAATAAAAACTCTCTAAACCCATTCAAATGAAGTCTTTCTTATTAATCCATTTACTCTACCCCCTTGGAGAAGCCTGTGAGAATTGATAAGCTTTGCGAACGACTTGAAAGTTGAAATCCAAGTGAATAGCAAGCACGTAGGTCCCTGAGTCAAGGGATCTAGTACTGAAAATACCCTGTCATTATTAGCCTTCTCCTGTTTAATCGTGAGAAGCTGGTAAATCCTTTTCTGGTGTGTTGTGCATCCAATATTCTTCACAAGCTCCTTTGCATTTCTCAGATAATTTAATACTCTTTTGGTTACAATATTTTCCAATGTACCATGAATACATTCTCAGAATGATAGTTGCATATGGCTTCTGTGTCCTCCCTTTGAGTTAGATGGTTTGGGAGAACCACAGATTCATTATAAGCATGTTTTGTGCTATGGAAATTAACAAAAAAAATCAAGCATCAATTTGTCAACACATTTTTGACTGTGGAATGATGATTACCAAGAAACATCTGTAAACATACAGCCA